>NC_135168.1:2666944-3039444 GCF_041146795.1 Maylandia zebra | reverse complement strand
TTGTGTGGGCTGAGATTTTACTTTCAAAGAAAACACAGTAATGATCAGACAGGCCCACATCAGACACAGTAACCTTTGAAATGCTCAGGCCTTTGGAGATCAGTAGGTCAAGAGTGTGTCCTCTATTATGTGTGGCCTCTGTTACATGCTGAGTCAGCCCAAAGTTGCCCAGAGTGTTACTCAGGTCTTTAGTCCCTTTGTCCTGAGGGTTGTCCACATGAATGTTAAAATCCCCAGCAATAATTACACAGTCAAAATCAACACAGATCACAGACAGAAGTTCACTGAGGTCATTAAAAAAGTCTGTGCAGTATTTGGGAGGCCTGTAAACATTAAGAAACACAACTTTGGATGGGGCCTTCAGCGGCCTTCTGTTAAGTGTTCTCGCCTGTGGATGTGCTGTGGTATGTGCAAAGATATTTTTCTCTTCTTTCTCTTATCCACTTCAGGACAAAGACTTTGGGAAGCAGACGCTGTACAAGGCTCACAATAACCCACCTGCAGAGGTGAGCAGCACTTTGAAACACTACCAGACGCACAGTTTGAAAAGTGCTTACGAAGGACGAGATTTCTTCTGGGCAATAACTCCCCTCCAGGGTGACTACATCCTCTTCAACTTCTCCCAGCCAGTCTACACTTCTGGGTTAGTTTGTTTAGTTATTTTCCATACATTCTGTAAATTTTGCAAATGAATGTTTTCTATTTAAAAAAAAAAAAAAAGAAGAAAAGAAGAGGACAAAAACACAAATGATGGTGACCCAGTCTGCACATTAAACTGCTTTACAAACTGCTTTCATTCATACACACGCATGAAACAAGCAGCAGCTAGAGGATGACAAGGTACAGCACAAATGCTGCGGCAAGGCAGAGCTAGGATGTTGGGTCAGGGGGAAATGTCATTATCACCACCCTCAGAGATTGGGTACCAAGCCCTAATAGCAACTGGTGCGTCGAAGGTGTTGAATGTGAGAGCAGCTGACCCGAAAGTGAAGGTCATGGCTAAGCTGGAAAACATGAAGTACCCTCTGAAAGTCTACTAGACGATGTGAATGCAGCATTAGAAACAATCCCTACTGTGACCATTACTGAAACTGACTGATGTACACCACAGCAACAGTGATCATCAGTGTTGGGAAGGTTACTTTTAAAATGTATTCCACTACAGATTACAGATTACATGCCCCAAAATGTATTCTGTAACGTATTCCGTTACGTTACTCAGTGACAGTAACGTATTCTGAATACTTTGGATTACTTAATATATTATCTTGCTTTTTACAACTACATGAATGTACTATTGCTGTGTGATTTATTACTTTTACTGAAGGTTACTCTCCATATCAATACCAACTAGATTTTTAAATCTGAATATATTTGCAGCGATCTCGTATAGAAAACTATTCCTCGCGTATATAAAACAGGTCCGCGGCTCCAAACCGTAGTAAAGGGACCTCTGGCTAATACGTCGGGCTCGTAGCCGAAAACTAGCTTTACTTTG
The DNA here is from genome assembly GCF_041146795.1 of Maylandia zebra. NCBI lineage: Eukaryota > Metazoa > Chordata > Actinopteri > Cichliformes > Cichlidae > Maylandia > Maylandia zebra. The sequence continues at coordinate 3,037,946 of NC_135168.1, read as the reverse complement.
TTGTCTGGGTCAAGTTTTAGAAAGAGGCGTTGAAAGGCTGCTCCAACGGAGCTTATTGTTTCAGAGGAAAACACGAACACAGCGTACAGTCGAGTCTTAACAGCTTACTTACAGCTGGGCTCGTCAGGCTCTCTTCTTGGCTGCAGTGGTTATTATTATATTTACTTGCTTCCAGCTCCCGTTTCTGCTCGGTGACAGCTCGTACTTTTCCTTTCTCTCCCTCCTCGCTCACAGACACATAACGGGTATGGCAGTCCATTCTCCCTGCAGCACGGACTACACTGCCCATCAGGCTGCATGCTTTAGGCCGATGCCTGTAACACTCTGCCTTCATATTAAATCATTTTTGTGAATAATTCTTTAACATATTTCTTCACGTCATTATGCTGCTGCAAGCAGTGGTGACATGGGCGGCGAGATTGAGTCACAGACATTAGAGCCTCTTAATGCCTGTTTTGTTTGGGGCGTGGAAACCAAAAATAGAGAGGGCATAGCCGAACATATGAAACAGGAAAAGACCGCCGTGTAATCCCTTTATTTCAGCAAAGTAACTGTATTCTGAATACCACCTTTTTAAATGGTAACTGTAACGAAATACAGTTACTCATAGTTTGTATTTTAAATACGTAACGGCGGTACATGTATTCCATTACTCCCCAATACTGGTGATCATTCAGATGCTTGACTATAAGATGAACAACGGCTACAAGGAGCCGTACCCTCCATGGAAAACTGGAAATCAAGGCTGCATGGAGGGAGGTTAGCCAACTATCAGAATGGCAGAAAGGATTAATGAAGATTGTAGTGGCAGATTGTTGTACAACAAACTGCCACTACCTGAGGCCTTAGAGACAGTCAAACAAAGACTCAAAGCCTTGGCTAACTGCTTGAACAAGACCGATAGGACCCAGGAGAATAAACCAGCCCTGCCCCACTGAACTATCCAAGCTGTACTCTCAGTAGTAGGGAAGCAATGTGAGAACAACCCCATAGAGTCTGGAGACGGAGCAATACTGGAAGAACATATAGGAGAAGGACACAACGTATAACAACAATCCTTATTGACTAGTGGATCTAAGAATAGACCACAGCAACCTCCCTAAACAGGACCAACCATCACAATGGCAGAAATCCAAGAAAAGGTTTCCACTATAAAGAGTTGGACAGCAGCACACCCTGACATGATTCACTCCTGCTGGCTAAAGAAGCTAACTGCACTCAGTGAATGTCTAGCAGCACAAAGGAACCAGCTGCTACCGGATGAGATGCACCCAAAATTAAGGCCGGACCGCCCTTATCCCCAAGAAACCCAGGAGTACATCAGGAAGATGGCCACAACCAACCACGTGCTTGGTGAGAAACCAGAGAAAGAAGAGGAGCAAGGAGAAGAACCATAATGGACCAGGTAGAGGAAGTGTCTGACAGCACAGAGGCTGGGATCTATCACACCAGGCAAGACCCCAGGTGCAGGCTGGTGCAAGATGCTAGCATACATGGAACGCCATAACCAAGCGGCTGCCATAGTATACCGAAACATCGGTATACTATCACCCGCTAGGGTGATTGAAAATGACCGAGCTAAGATTCTGTGGAACATGTACAGACAAACGGTGATGGCTAACCAACCGGGCTTTCAAAACATGAGATTTAAAATGTGTAACTAACAGATATCAGGAAGAAGGAATATGGGTGGCTCAAGAAGTCCCAATGATTGAGAGAAGAGCGAGAGAAGATGTGGAAGGTGAACGCATTAGTAGTCCCCGTGGTAATTGGAGTACTCAGGGCAGTGACGCCCAAACTGGGCGAGTGGCTCCAGAAGAGCGCAGTCTTAAGTACATCAAAGATACTGCACAGGAAAAAGATACTCAGATAGTAATCTGAGAATCTTTTTAAAAAACGTTAGCACTCATATTCTCTACCAAATTTGATAAGAACTGATTATTTAATGTGTGATGTATTTCCTAAGAATGTTTAAATCTCCTTGTGCTACTAAGTAAAGAGAAACTGGAGCATCAGAGTCAGTATGTCACTCGTTTTGTGAAACCTGTGCTGTTATGGTCGAACAAAAAGCGATGATTGGTTGCAGCACGTCTTTCTGGAAAGTCAACATTCTAACTGTATGAGCTTCATGACTTTTCCTGTACAGTACATGTGCCAGACTGTGATCCTGTGCTGACAGGACTGTCTGGTAGTCACACAGCTGTTTGCTTGGTTCCAAAGAATGACTTCCCTCCATAATATGAACCAACTACAAAAATGCATCAAGACGAAAACTAGAAAAATGACAGTTTCTTTGTTCAATTTTAAATATTTTCCTCCTGTCAAGTGATGCTGTAGCAGTTTAAAACATCTTTGCACAGGTTTCAGTTATTATTCAGAATCATTTCTGTATGTTAGAGCAGTAAAGTTTAAAGTGATAGGTTGAAGTTTGTTGGGGGTTTTTTTTCATTGCACAAATGAACATGAACGCCAGTTTAAAGGAAAATGTAATTTAGAAATGAAACTGATATGACGTGATAATAATGCTGCATGCAGTATTTGAGCCCAGGAGCATCTTTGTGTGTAGATGTTACCAGTTTGGTGTATTTATATTCCACCTGTGCTCTTTTCTTTAACAATGCAGGTACCTGTTTCGCAGTGGAAATATCGAGACCAATGGAGATAAATTCTTCAATACAACAGTGGAAGTACTGCCTAGCAGTGTGAGTAACGTGTGTAAGATAAGATAAGATAGAACTTTATTAATCCCTCGGGTGGGTTCCTCTGGGAAATTCGGTTTCCAAAAGCACAACACCGACAGAAGTTACAGTTACAGATTATTATTATATATATATATATATATATATATATATATATATATATATATATATATATATATATATATATATATATATATACACATACATACATACATACATACACACACACACACACACACACACACACACACACACACACACATATATAAATACAGAGACAAATAAAATATACGAAGGGGATAAATAGAATAAATAGGAATAAAAATAAAAATACAAGTGAATTGCACATTTCAAGTATTGAGGTCTATTGCACCGTTGACTATTTACAAAAAGTATTGCACAAGGTATTGCACAGTGAGGTGAAGAGGCACTACAGCTTAGTTGTTCCCTTAGTTGTGTGTGCGTGTGCTTATTTTCTGGGCGTGTATTCTTTAGTTCTAATGTTGCGGTTGAGTGGGTCTTGGTTTTCATCTCGGGTGTTGATGAAAAGAGTAGCAAGGCAACAAGAAACATCTACCACAACAAGCTATCTGCTATCAGCCTGCTGCCTCTATTTAGCCGTGTGTGTGTGTGTGTGTGTGTGTGTGTGTGTGTGTGTGTGTGTGTGTGTGTGTGTGTGTGTCACGCTGAAGGGGAAAAGTGGTCAGGCCAGCGGTGGCCTTTGAGTAAAGTTAGACAGACATGGAATCCCTGTGTGGAAGATAAGAGGGAAACCTCATCGTTTAGTTTCAGGTCCACAAGCTTTTCAGTTCACAATAACAACTAACAAACAAAGGATTGGAACAAGATTTCTGTTTTTATTTTTTATTATGAAATATCCAGTGCTAGATGTGGTTCCTTAAAGGCCAGGACAGTTGATTCTGCTCATCTGCACACAGCAGTGTCAGTGGGAGAAACGTTTCATCTCATCCAAGTGACTCAAGTCAAGTCATCTTTATTTATATAGCACATTTAAAAGACATCAAGTGTCGGCCAAAGTGCTGAACAGAGGGATAATGTGATAAAAAGAATTAAAATAGATAAGATGGAAACTATCACCACTCACAACAAGTTTTTCAGTCGCAGTCACGCACAGACAAATCCCACAGTTGTGCAACTGATCACAACCATAAAACAGCCGTTTCAAACAATAACGCTGCAGATGTGGAAGCAAAGTAATTGTGGATGTCTGATCAGGCCTCATAGCACAGAGTGTACCCGGGGAAATTACACCAAGTCTGTATAGTTTGTCTAAGATACACAGCATAAGCAGCTGAGGCCTTTAAACTTCTCATAAGTGATCGTGATTGACTGCGAGGGCTAGTTTCTTTTTGCCATTATGTATTTTAACAGAATGACATCACTAGTCCCCAGAGTCCGTGTCTGTTCCCAGATCAGCTAAATAGAACTTTTGACTCAAACAGTAAAATGATCAAATGTGGACTATCCAGTATTATGTTACTCTTTTCTAAGTTAATAAATGATTTAATAATTGATCAAAATACAGATTTATTTTGTTTTCCTTCAAAAACCTGGCTGCAGCTGGATGAATTTGTCTAAATGAATAACCCTCCCAGAGTTCTGCTAAACCGCTATCTGGGTCCTCACAGCACAGGCTGAGGACGAGTGGCAGCAAATTTTTACTCAAAGAATTATCAAGAAATCCAAATAATTTGACAGATTCATGATTCATTTGAAAGCCTCACTCTTGGCCTTGTTACCCTCTAACACATGAAGAAGTTTGGTTTTGTTTCTGTCTGATTTCTTAGACTTTTTACCTGAATTGTTGCTCATAACATTCACGTGGATGCGCCAAATGACAACCCCTACACTGCATTGTTACTCTTTGCTAAATATGAATGAACTGACTGACTGTTTTGATCACACACGACATAGAAACTGACCAATAACCCAAATCTGTCTGGACAGTAACGTCCATTTTACAATAATGGACTGCACAGTTTCAGTACACTCTTCTTCTTTTTTTTTAGGAAAGTGCTGTAAGGCAAGGCAAGTTTATTTATATAGCACAATTCAACAACAAGGTGATTCAAAGTTCTTTACAGAGACATTAAAAAACAATAAAAAGCATGGTAATCATTTTTTTTAAAGGTGCTTCCTTCTTATCTTCTTCAGTGGAAGAATATGCCACAATAATGTAGAGCAGCTATGTAAATGTTATTCTCAGAAGTCAAATATCTCGTGTTACATCCTCACTGCATACGTTGCAGAAAACTGTGGCTCCTCTGAAAAAAGCTTGAAATCAGAGGTTTGATCCCCTGATGTAAGACAGATAACTTGAAAACTGGAGAGGAAATGACATTGCACTCATTTAAAAGAACTTTGTTTTGCACGGAAGGATAGTTTGCAGCTCTACAAAAACCCTTCCACAGACTAGGTCATTTTACTACTGGCTACTGATGTAGTAAAATGAGATAACCCCAGGCTTCTTTCAGCACTGTTGCCAGGCTGACAGTCAGGGCCAAGTCTTCCTTTTTTACCTGTTTTATCTGAACTAATAATGAATTTCACCACAAATAAAATGTTCCAGTCACAAAGAAAAAAAACATGTACATTTTATTGCATACGTATACATTTTATTTTTGCGGGTCATACCCAGATGTATTGAGCTATGAAGCTGGATGACACCAATTTAAAGCAGCGGTCCCCAACAACCAGGGCACCGGTACCGGTCTGTGAGCCGTTTGGTACCGGGCCGGGAGAGTTGGGCTCAGGTGTGAAATTTATGGTTAACTCTGTTTCCCGGGGTCTTTTCCCGTGGTGTAGCTGTGTGTCTTATTTTGAAAGAAATATTTACACGTTACCATAGTGACCAGAGAGCGTTAAGGGGCAGAGAGGAGGATGTTACTCTGTGTTGTCTGCGAATTTCAGGAGGGCGCTGCTAACAAAGTTACACGATTACACAGTGAATTCATGTTTGCTATTATTATATTTACAAAATACAGTTTTTGTCTTTGTCCTATCAAAGACAGCTTAAAGGTGAAAATACCGTCTGATATTAAACCGACACGTGGCGCAAAAAACGTTGGACTGCTGATTCAAAGTCATGTCTTAAAGACATAAAAGGCTGGCTGACTTCTAATTTCTTACTTCTGATCTCAGACAAAACTGAGATTATGTTACTCGACCTGAAAAATCTTAGTAACATTGTTTCTAACCAGGATGGCATTAGCTTAGCCTCCAGCAACACTGAGAGAAATCTTGTCCTTCAGGGTCCAAATGAAGCAAATATGTAGCGCTGCTTTCATCCACAGAGCATCTCTAAAGTTATATCCTGTCTCCGAGTGATGCCGATGCTTTGGGGCTGGACTGCTGCAGACCAGGATTAGGAGGTTGTTCTAAAAGTTCCTGAAAAGCCTCCAGTTAATTCAAAATGCTGCAGTAGGAGCACAGAGAGAGAGTTATTTCTCTAATACCATGATGTCTTACCAGTTTGGATTTGGGAGACAGACATCCTCTCTTCTTTTAAGATTAGATTCAAAACTTTTGGATAAACCTTATAGTTGGGGCTAAATCACATGACCCTGAGCCATCTCTCATTTTGAAGTGCTATGACATCAGAGACAGATGGCACCTATGTGTGCAGTCTATTCTGATTGTATGGGTAGAGAGCTGTCGGGAATATGTCGCGCAAACCTCAGCTTAAAACTGACTAAAACTCTGCAGAAGACTGCCTGCGCGTCCTCAGTCTTCTTGTGGTGACGTCTTCTTGGCACACCTTCAGTTTGGAAACGGTACTAGTGCTTGTACTGAGTTTACACTTTCAAATGATGACATATAATCGCATGATTTCTCCCCTTATATTACTCGTTGACTCTGACTACATGTCCTGATAGGACTTCATAAAAACCTGTAAAAATGCCAAAGCAGTAAGGTAACCAAAAAGACAACACGTGTGGTCGTTACGTAAATTTACAAGTTCGTAATTGTTCCATAAACATGGGCAGCATTACCAGTGTTGGGCAAGTTGCTTTGAAAAAGTAATTAATTATAGTTACTAGTTACTTCTTCAAAAAAGTAACTGAGTTAGTGAGTTAGAAGATTCTAAAAGTAATTAATTACTTGAAAAGTAACTATTGCGTTACTTTAAAAAAAAAAAAAAGTTTAGCCCTCTGGGCTCCAGGGTATAATTGGCCATTTTTAACCACTTTTCTTCCTCACGTGTCTGAATTTACAGTTATGTTTTCATTTTGACAAACTGTAGTAACACAATTGATCTACAATCAGACAAAAAATATAACTTTCTACTCGGATTTTATATTTTTTACTGTAACAACCACAAACATGTTTATTGAATCATATTTCATAACTTTAAATTTCATGTGCACAAGTTTTGCAAACAACAAAGATATTTGCAGCCATTTACCTTTTACCCTTTTTAAAAAAAATAAAATAAACTATTTACAGAACAATCAGCTGTTCTTCAATAAGATGCCACACAAGTTATTTGTGCCACTGCAAATATTTCTGTCCACTATAAAGGAAACATCACAGCCTGATACCTGCAGCTCTGACAGCAGCAGGTGTGTCACTGCTGTTTCTACCTGGAGACAGCAGTCGCCTCATTGTTCTGACACACAACACAAAACTATCCACAACACTACACGCTAACTACACAAGACAACACATGAACTACACACTCCAAACACGCTAAACGTCACATCTCAAAACTCTCTCTCTCTCTCTTCCTAAACAACCAAACATCATGTTGCCATGTCATTTCTGATTGGTCGACATGGTGCATTTTTCCACCAACACGAACGGGCTGTTTTTTGTTTAGTTTTTTATGTTTTGCTCATAAGCAGAGAGCGCTCGCTGCGCTGTCTTTAGACGTTAAACGTGACGAAACTATTCAGGAAAAAACACGCGTACATATTTTTTTATCATGACTCTGGTTTTACTGGCCCATCAACACAATTTAAAACCTGGTATATATCACATTGTTGCTTTGTCATCTTGAAGTGGTCATGTGATTGACCACGACTCTGAGGTCTGAGGTCTGTTGTTCGTCTGTGGCACAGTTTTTAAAATATAATCATCCATGTTTGCTTCTGTGGGGAATACGTTACCCGCTGTCTCTGGAATACCACAGCTCCTGCTGATCATGCTGAACTCCAAATGATAGGCAAATGTCAGTGTTGTGCCTTTTACACCTGAGATACTTGTTTTCTTCTTTTAGGTGCTGGCAAGACACAAAGTGGCCATTCCTCATTACAGGGAGTCGGGCAATGGCTTCATCATTGTTGGTAAGTGCATAAACCAAAGGAAGGGGCTCCCAGCGTCTCAAAAACACTCATTTATCGTACATTTAGCAGCAATCACACATTATTCATCAACCATCTGTGTTAACCCTCTCAGGCTCAAATTAAGTTTTAGTTGCTAATGCACAACCAAGTCCTGCAGTGGTACTTCTGAGTAAAAAAACCTCATAAAATATGTATGTGGGGGAATCAGGTTGTTAGTTTTTAACTGTTGTAAATCTGCAACGCCTGCCTGGAGAGGGTTGAAACTAATGAAGAAGGAAAAGCATGCCAACAGGTTCCTATTAAACGCTGTATGGCCGAGGATGAAGTAGCTACTTATTATTCTAAAAGGGAAATATTATTGTACATTTAGCCGCTGCTCAGGTTGCTCTACCTGTTGTACCAGCAGCTGGTGCTTTGAACCTCTGCTGTGATGCCTGAGTGAAGCTTCCCTGTTATAAAGCGGCAGGTAATTGGCCAGTAGTTTGATGGTGTCACAGCCTTGTAGGGATCCTTCATAATCAGGACTGTTCTGCCTCTGTTAGCCAGTCCCTTTGTGGTGTTCTTGTTCTGGGAGAGTACTTCACCAAAGCTCTGAGCAGCTGTTCTTAGTTTGTTCTTATTACCACTAAACGTGTTCACAGCACTAAGTATTTCGCATGTTTGAAAAATCTTTTGCATTATATGAGAAAAGGAAGTTACTCTGTTACCTGTGCTTTTTATAGACACCCCCCCCCCCCCCCCCCACACACACACACACACACACACACACACACACACACACACACACACACACACACACAACCAACCTACTGCTGTGTGTTTCCAGGTGAATTTGTGAATGGATTAGCTGAAGGAAAGATTGAAGCAGCACTGCAGCCGGTCTCTGCACTGCGCCTGGTGGTCCACTCCGACTCCGATGTCTGGGCTCTGCTGAGTGAGGTCTGACCCAAATACTTGTGTTAAGTGTGTTTTTATGCACTTAAAAACAATCTCGTGTAAGAAAATAAATAAATAAAAACAGTAAAAAAAAAAAGAAATGCACAAAACTAAAAGCAAGCAGCCATCAAACAAACAGTTCTTCCCTGTTCTTATGTCACATGATGTAATTTGATGTTATGAAACGTATGTGATCAAAGTATCTTGTTGGATTTCTGTCATTCAAGTTGCTGATTCTTAAGATGAACCTTTAAAACGGACTCAGTACCACTGTGGTCAGCTCACAGTAGTGCTAGTAGGCCACATGCTCTGGATGCAGCAGTTTCTCCCATCAGTATCCCAGCCACTTCACATACGGCTGCACCCCCACTCCCACAGAGTGCACTGAAGATCATCAGGAAACAGGAGTTGTGGCAACTAGTACAAGAAAAGAGTCAATGTTGTGGTTTCATATGGGCTCAAAATGTGGTCATAAATATTTTGTACTTGTAAAAAAGATTTGTGTGTGGACTTGTGTGCCAAAAAAACCCTGCAAGTTACAAGTACGAATTTTGACCCTATTTTTCTTCCTTTCATCTGATTGGTCAATGTCATGTCAATCACAAATGTAACAATCCAATCAGAGAACAGATGGGTTTGGCTGTCAGAGGGGCGCTTTTTTGAACTGCAGGTCCTTGAAGGGTGATACAGTTTGAAGCTGGAGGATCTCTATATAAATATCCGATAGCAGCTAGGTCCCCTAACTTTCAGCAGCTGTTGAAAGGATAAAGTTGTGGTATATCAGTGGTTAGAAATACCATCATTACTTTAGGATTAGTTTAACACAACGTCAGGGCTGACCCGGGACCATTGCTGTGAGTCACAGTGCGCAGCATAAAGGTCCTTTCACATCGGACGCAGGATGTGCTGCTAATGCTAACTGCTAACTAAAAGCAAAGGATCCAGAATTTGTTGCTGGCTGCTGGGCTCTGTGGGTTTTTGCAGCAGCTCTACCTGTACTAGATGCACCTGCTCCTTGTCTTTTCTATCTCTGACTTTATGTCCTCTACAAGTAGGGTTGCCAACTTCCTGAAAAATAAATAAGGGACACCTCGTGGCCAGGACCAGGCGACCCAGTTGTCTTCACCCTTCCCAGTGTGGTGAATTTTCTAGCTCTTTTTTTTAACCCTTTGACTTGAAGTTGATTTAAGTAGATGCATATTCTATTCTTTGTGATATGAACACATGTGAAACAAATGATCATTTAGCCATTTATTTTTAGCTCAAAATGACAACATTAACACAGTAAAACAGGTCTCCTTCTTAAACAGAAGCCTGTCATGCTTAACTTTTGAGAATATAAGTAAATCTTTCTTTAAAAGAACTCTGTCCTGCTTAACTTAAAATAATAGAAAACAATAGAAAGAAAAATATTCTTGTAACAGTGCACATTTAGTGCATTTAGTACAATTGGCTTCAGCTGAGGTATTATTTCAGCTTTTCTAAAGCTAATCAGCTGCTCCTGTTTGTAAACCCGCTTGTTCCCATGATTACGCATCTTAACTCATCATTATTCATCTATGTATTACTTTTATGTATTAGTCATCTATTTGTTGTAATCATCTATCCTTGCAGTTGTTTATTACACAAAATAAATTATATTATCACACTTCTGGCCACATAGCGCTGATATTCACTGCACATGCCCATATTAACTTTTTCCAGCCAGGTGTTTTCCTTTTCCCATTCTTCCCTTTCTCTGAGGGGAACAAACATTGCTGCTCTAATGCTGGGCTCACACTGTGCGGTTTTAGGCCCATTTTGAGACGATTTTTGAGTCGTGCGACCGTTTTGGTGATCGGACCGTTTTTTGGCCTTCGTCGTGCGTCGTGTAGTATACGTGGGGTAACGAGAAGCGATTAACACCTCGAGCAGCTCCCGATCATCAATCGCTCGTGAGCCGCTCACACTGCTCACGCGCAAACACGTAAACGTCGGTGAAAAAGACGGAGCAGCACGGCTGTGCAGCGTGTGATCTGGACACAAGCGATGGAGGCACAACTTGTAGAACTTTGGAAAGCTCATCCGAGCCTTTTCGATGTGGCATCACAAAATTATCACGACACAACAACCGTGAAAACAGTTGGATTTACATGCTGCTCAATCACAGCTGCCTGATGAGTGTTTTTCATTAGCAATTTAGCAAAGTTGATGGTGGTGTGTCTGTGTGAGTGAAAGACAGAGAGCGACAGATTTTCTGCTATAACCTTCATTTTATGGAGGCACAGTGTGAGCACTCAGGTCGCATCAGAGCATCGGGCGGTATAGTGTGAGACCTGCATCGTGACCTACCAACTTCTAACCCCTGCGAGTCAATCCTGCAGTTTGAGCAGGAGCTGAATAACGTGACTGAAAAAAAAATCGCACACTGTCTGCCCAGCATAAAGCTGGGCAGACAGTGTGCGATAAGTGTGCTGTCAGCGCATTGGTCACAAAGCAGGAGAGGGGCTGGGAATTATGTTTTCAAACAAAGTGTTAATTCCATTAACATTTATAGACTACTTTTGATTCTCACTGTATTACGGGACAAAGTGCGTCCCTTATTAGCTCAATACGGGACGTGTACTTTTGTTTCGAAATACGGGACAATTCCGTATTTTAAGGGACGGTTGGCAACCCTATTACAAGAGTTTGTTTTTTTTGCTGGTTCTTCAAATGTTCAATAAAAACATGTATGCTAATTCATAACGAAGAAAGCTTTGTAATGAAGACTGTCATTTCCAAAACACTGCCCGCCCCCACCCCGCAGCGCTGTTGAAAAGGCTGTGGAAGTCCCTGTATTAAACACGTAGACCTGTGACACAAAAATCACCAAACTCGGACGACCACAGACTGTTTTCCTTCGTGGTGATGAAGGAAACCGCTGGGTTGGCATGTAAAAGGGCATTTATTCCCTTCAAAGACCTGCAGTTCAAAAAAGCGCCCCTCGACAGCCAAACCCATCTGTTCTCTGATTGGATTGTTTAATTTGTGATTGACATGACATTGACCAATCAGCTTAAAGGAAGAAAAATAGGGGTCAAAATTCGTACTTGTAACTTGCAGGGTTTTTTTTTCTAAGTCCACACACAAATCTTTTTTACAAGTACAAAATATTTCTGACCACATTTTGAGCCCATAGTTTCAGACTACTTTCAGTTCCTGTTAAATCAAACAGGAATATTCATTAAAAACAGATCAGGTAGAAAACCAGGCTTGTTGTACAACCGGTCTGACCTCTAACTCTCTTCCTATGAAGTATGAGGTCAGACTGGAAAGAACAGAAATAATAGAGAAAAAAAAATTATGACGAAACGCCCTTATTGAGCTCCGCTGTTACTTTCACAACTGGGCTTGTGGTGGCATGCAGACGTTCAATCACACAGCAGCTAGTCTGACTGAAGTTATTCTGAGGTGCACCAAGTTGTTTCAACATATACCTCATGCATGCGTGCAGGTTTCCCTGCAATAACTCGGTCTGTGAAAATCTACAAAGCTCAGTTTTTCTTTGTGTTACTTGTTAACCTAAACAATAAGCCAGGAAGAGGTAGGTGGTGGCGTCAGTGGATGCTGTGTGTGGTTAACACTTTTCTTTTTCTTTCTGTCTGTCAGATACTCATTAAAGTTTGAAGACCACAGACAAGAAGGAAACTCTCACTCAGGCTGATTAGTGCGCCACCTGCTGCACAAAGACTTTGTCTACATGGACGTCCAATAAAAGGCTTACATGTGCCTAAACTGCCTGTTATGTGAATAATCCTTATTCACATAACAGGCAGTTTATGTGAATAAATTTGGACACTTCCATCCATCCTGGATGGAAGTGTCCAAATTGGCCACAGTGGTGGCTCATATTAGCTGCTTAAATTCACTCCACCCAAACGTTTCACTGATGTAACACCAGAGCTATTCACTGAGTAAATTACTGCACTATTCTATTTTTGTTACAAATAAAGAATATCAAGTTGTCTTGTAAGGATTTCATTTCAGCTCATTTTACATGAAAAAAACGCAAAACAGGTTCTTCAAAGTCCAAAGAATCCCCTGCAGCGACAGCACTCTTTAGTTTGATGCTCAAAGATGTCAAGTTTCATCTCATCATGCATCTGATACAGGCCATTCCTATAGGCTGTCCAAGTATGGTGACACTCTATATTTTACTTGACGCAAGCAAAATCCAGCATTAAAGCATGCAGAGGATTCTGATGTAGTGTTTGTATCCACAGTCTGATGCTATATGGATGCACAGAAGGTAGCAGCTGCATCAGTTCCCTGAGAGCTAGACACACACTGTAGTTTCTTCTGACTCAATGATACTAATGCACCGCTGATATAAATATAACCGAGCAAAATATTTTGACATTCACATCTGCAAAAATTTAATATTGCATTTTTTTTGTTCTTGAGCAGCAGGTCTCCAGGCTTTCTTTGGATAGTGGCGTTTGATACTGGTCACTTTCACTCTAGTCCTTTAACTGACCATCCATCCATCCATCCATCTTCATCCGCTTTGTCCGGGGCCGGGTCGCGGGGGCAGCAGCCTAAGCAACTTTTAACTGACCACTTCCAGAGAAATCTTTTGTTTGTTAAGCCACTTAGCATAAATCTATGAACCATTCAAGCATGAGAAAGGCACCAAACTCGAGATGATCCAGTGTTGTTTAGACCAGCGGTCCCCGACCTTTTTTGCGCCATGGACCGGTTTAATGTCAGACAACATTTTCACGGACCAGCCTTTAAGCTGTCGCAGATAAACACAACAAAATAAAATGATACGACCAAGACAAAATCTGTGGTAGCTTGTAAATATAATAATAAATGCAAATTCACTGTAATTGTGTAACTTTATTAGTCCTTTATTTTATTAGTCCTCCTGAAATGCGCCAACAACACTGAGAGTAGCATCCTCCTCTCTGCCCCTTAATGCTCTCTGGTCGCTATGGTAACGTGTAAATATTTCTTTCAAAATAAGACACATAGTCACAAAGCAAATATAAGGCACATGAAAATATATCGAAAAGTTATAACACACAGGAAAAGACCCAGGGAATCAAAGTTAACCATAAAAACAACTCAACTCTTACAATGCAGATGTAACACTGTAGCAAAGATACTATTTTAAATTGCATCTTTGTCATCATTTGTACATATTCTTCTTCTTCTTCTCGTTATTATATAGTTGAATATACCAAAATAGTTTCTTTCCTTTTTTTAGTTTGACCACCTTTCTGTGTTCTTATTCATACACCAGCTGTTAAATGCATAATGGATGGTATCAGGTCCTGGTGAGCACCTTTAGTTGACTCCGTGAGCGGCAAATAAAACAAAGAGATTGTTAGCTCAAGAAATATCACTTAGAAACGTCATGAAAAGATCGTAACTTTATTTAACTAAGACTTGCCAAGTCAAACTGGCAATCGAACAAAATGTAAACAGTATACAGCATGGTTAAAGAGAAGTTCATCAATCAGCGCACACAGGCTCAAATCAAAATGACACATCATGGTTTTAGCTGTGAACTCAAACAGTGCCACTAGTGTTGTTTAATCCCAACCCAAGCAGCAAGAAAGAGGAAGTGACATCACGCTGAAATGACAAAGACCAGGGGTTTGGAACTAAAGTAGCCATTCAAAGATCCACTGGAGCTGTAGCAATGGCAGCAACACTGACTCAGAATTAAAACAAGGTGTGTCAATCCCATCTTAGATCAAGCCAAGCTCCTCACTAACAAGTATCGAGAGCAGAAGACAGAATTTAATGTAAACACTTCAACATCTGTGGTGTGGAAGTTTTCTTTTTGTGTGTCAGGCCTGTGTGCAGCGCTCAGGAGCAGTAACGTCACCGGTATTTTCAAAGCATCATCTGAACTGTGACAATTGTAATCCAGTGTCAGTTCTTCGGTGATGCCTTCCTGTGTATCAGAAGATCTGCAGGAGGTGTAACACTAACCACACTGACTGGAAGCTAATCTATTATTCTTGTTTCTGCTGATTTACATCTGTGAGCACCGAATACATGAAAACACCGAGACTTTTGTCACACTCACAGAATAGCCATATAAAAGCAAACCATTATTTATTTAATGACTCCAAAACGTACATGCAGTACAGCTCACAAGACTGCTGCCCCTCGGCAGGCTTCCTAAAGGTGGAAACCTAACCACGAGTTCAGCTTGTTTGCTGATACACAAAAGGCCAGTGTAAGATTGCACTTTTGTCTTTGCTTTGTATGTGTGCAAAATGCCAAAAAACAAAGTCTGAATATATGAACATGGCACAAAAGCTGAGCTCTTACGTTTTCTGAAACTCAAAGCACTCACCGTCGCTTAAACAGGAAGCCCGTCTTACACACTGATTGGGTCTGGTTTCTTTGTTTACATCAACACATTACACAACAGGATTCTAGAAAGTCTAGTTCCAGGTATCTCACCGGTTTCCTGTTTGTGTGCCACGAGTTTGCAAACATAACTGAACTGACTAACTGTGATGTCCACAGAGTTGGTGTTACAGTTAACCAGGTGACAGCTGCTTGAATCGTATCTCATCATTTAGATATTCCAGAAGAACAAATGGGATTGACAGTGTCGTGTAGAAGTGTTCCTCCAACTTCCTGAGGTCTTTTACATATTTGTCACACTTACATGTTTCAGATCAAACAAACGTTCATATTAGACAAAGATAACCGGAGCAAATATAAAATGTAGTTTTTAAATGATTATTAATTATTTAAGGGAAATAAACGATACAAACCCACCTTTCTGTCCCTACTTATGGTTATTACCCCCAAAGACCAAATAACTGGTTGTGCAACAACTGCTGTCAATTATTTGTGTTAAGTGGCAACGAGTGTCTCACATCACTCAATCGGATCAAGTCGGGATTACTTTTCCCACATAGGTTGGTTTGCACAGCTTTAACATGTGTAACAATCATTTAAAAACTGCATTTTACTCATTTCAAAGTCTAACTTTTGATGATCTGTAACAAATATGTAAAGAAAATAAGAAATTAGGAAAGTGCTAAACACCTCACAGAACTGTACTTTATGAAATAGGACTCATTATGTGGGAAAAACAGCAAAGCATGTTTTCCTTCTGTAGACTTGCACAGATTTCAGGCACTCAGATATCAGAAGAGGATTCAGGCCAGCTGTCCTTCCTGACAAGTGTGTGTCAGCTCGTGAGTTAGGTTTAATATTAATGTGCAGCTCTGGATCAGGGCTCCCTTTCTTCTTTTTCTTCTGGACATTCTCTTTTAATGAATGCAACACTGGCCACTGCAGCCACATTACGAAAACAACAAATTCCCTTATTTGCACATGTTAGAGACAGAAACGGGTTTCAGGTTTCAGCAGTATTAAAGGGTCCGTGAGTCCAGTCCTCTGGTACGGTCTGGGCTCTGTTAGGGACGGTGGAGGGGTGGATTTAGGTCAGGCCTCTCTGAAGGTCTCCTTACTTTCGTTTGCTCTTGGTGTCAGTGGTCTGAAAGACACTGGAAGCCGACATGAGGTTCTCAATGTACTGACCCAGGACCTGGTTCTCCGACTTCAGCTTCAGGTTCTCTTCCTTTACAGCATCGACTCGGGCAGACAGGTCTGAACACGTCAACAAAAACATCAGTCAACCATACAGGAATGTGGAAACTACAAGGGTGGTAAACGTATTCATTACAGTTTAAAACATCATCATTATCCAAGAATCCATTAAAAAAACATTTAAAGCTCATTCATAGTTCAGCAAACACTGTTATGTTAGGTGCACCTATTCTGTGTTTCCTTCATTTCTGTCACACCTCCTGATCTTTCCACTCTCCAAACACAAAATAAATGTGTGTGTCTGTTCACACAACACATCTCAGTGCTGCACGTGCAACAGGGAAATTATATTTAACCATAATAAGAAGCTTTGTATTGATTCAGAAAGTAAGGCAATCGCTGAGGCCACCATCGACCACTGACTTGGCGTGAAACACCAAGGACTTTGTCCACACTGCAGAGACTGTAGGGTTGTGTTGAAGTCACCTTTCCCCACTGATGTTCAAACACTGTGCAACCAGAACTCTCAGAATGAGTTTCTACTATCAGCCAGACGGTGCAGAGTTCAACGGGCCAAACTAAGCTGGTTTAAAAATGAGGCTAAACAGCTCAAATCCACTCTGAGTGATGCAGTGTTGCTGTGTGTTATCAATCTGTGAACATTCTGCTGGCACAGATACATTTATGAGTAACATTCACATAGAGAAATCAACATTCTGATGCTTCCCACCAAAAGCCCATCTACAGTGCGTAAAGTTAGGGGCAACTTTTAAAAATGTAAATGCACAATTTCATCTACAAATCCCAGCGTGACATGAAGCTGCAACACGAGTCTAAGCCACCCCACAAGAAACCTTACAGTTTATATTTAAAGAATTCATTTTCCATTTTAGCAGGTAACAGCTGTGAGGCTGCACGTGCCTACCCTCTAAAGTGTGCTGAAGCTCCAACACCTGGTTGATGAGCCTGGTCTTCTCTTCCAGCTCAGCCTGGTTCTCCATGTCACCTGCAGCAGGCGAACGGAGCCGTCAGGCGCAGGAAAGAGTGAACA
The DNA here is from genome assembly GCF_041146795.1 of Maylandia zebra. Lineage (NCBI taxonomy): Eukaryota > Metazoa > Chordata > Actinopteri > Cichliformes > Cichlidae > Maylandia > Maylandia zebra. The sequence goes on along the minus strand of NC_135168.1, from coordinate 3,020,403 downwards.
TGCACACTGTGGAGGGGTGTGTGTGTGTTGTCTCACCATCCTCTGAGCTCATGGTGAAGTACTCGTCTTCCTTTTTGGAATGCAGGGCTGCGACTCTCGGGGACACTGCAGGAACATTTGACAGTTAAATATCTGTAAGTTAGCTTATCCACTGTTTGTAGCAAAAGCGACGCATGCTTGAAAACGACCGTACAGCTTTTCACACGTATGTTACACAACGTGATGAAATGCTGTTTACCAAAACTGCTCTGGGCAGCTGCCTCAGCTGTCACTTGGCAGTAAACGCTTACATTTTGTTGTCATGCGGTGCACACAATTCTTTTTAATCATCACTTTTGCCACACCTATAATAATAACAACACATTTTAACAAGAGTTTATTATTCTCAGCACACCAGTGCAGCGCCGTGACTAAGAGACAGTGCCTACAACAGCGTTAATAATGCTAACAGCTAAACCCTATGACCGCTTGTTTGTCTGGTATCGGACCCTTCTAAAGGTCACGTGAACCACGGGTATTTTTAAAACTGATCAAAGAGACCAGCTGGCCAAAGTAAACCACACCGTGCTAACAGTGTGGTGCTAACTAGCTGCTCCTATGCTAATAACCGTTAGCCGGAGGCTATTTAAAATTAGCTGCCACACGCAGTTAGGTATAAGCCGTAAAATGAAAGGACCCATACCCAGCGACGTGGAAAAACAAACGTTGCAGCGCTAAATATCGATAGGAAAATTAAAGACTAGCGTAATTCAGCACAGCTTGAATGTTCTCGGCAGTGCTAGAATTCATTGGCTATTATCAGGCACTTGCACCTCACAGCCGCCAGGGGGCGCCGTACACCCCGCTGGGACAAACAACAGAACGACATCATAGTTCATCTTTTCCCCCTTTTTTCCACTGTTTGCAGTTATTTTATTGTACCACAGTTCTTGCCGGAAACAACACTTAAGGTGTTGCACACTTGAAGGTAAATCGCTTAAAGCCACTCCTTTTTTGAAGTTGGAAAATGCTGTTTTAGATAAGCTATGCAGGCCATGGTCACACAGTTAAATCTAACAGATATTTATGCTATTATATGTCTTTGTTCCAAGATTATATTAATGAATAAAAACCAAGCTAAAAGTATAGAGAAAGAAAATAGTTAACTCGAAAAGTAAAACTGAAAAGTTAATCGTAAATACACACATAGTATAATAATAAGGAAACATACAGCACTGAAACTAATTTAGAAACAACAACAACTGAACATGTAAACCTAGTCTAAACTATAAAGAACTGAAAATATAAACATTGGAAAATAATTTTATAAAAACTTCTACCAAATACAAATAACTTTATTTGTTGGTTTGCACAGTTTGATGACATTTTTCAAAGTTAGATAAGAAAGTATTTGTATAGTATTCCACGCAGCACTCCAATCGAACCCAGCAGAGACAGAATGCCGAGGACAACCAAATTCAGAATAAAGCCAGGTAACCTGCAAACCAGAAAGTACTCAGTCAGCGTGCTGTAATAGGTCAAACATCAGATACTTTAAAGTCAGCGCTGCCACCATGTGCTTTTAAGTATTTGATATTTTAGTATCATGAAAGACCTTTTCTTGGGGGACGTGATATATCCACTGAAATACATCTGTCGAGCGACCATGTACACTAGCCCTCCTGCAGCTGCAATCACCTCACTGAAGAAGGTACCACAGGTCCACATCGACACCAGGAAGAGAGGGTAGAACTCCACACAGTTCTGACTGAGAACAAACACAGGTAATGTTAGGACATCCTTGGAGCTCCACCTTGTCCCTACTCTGACTGCAGATCAGCTCCCTCTGCCACACTGCTGCTCACTGATTGTCAGCTCTCTTCTTAACCTAGCTTCAGAAACTCCTTTGAATAACTTCATGGTGTGGTACCAGTAAACTGTTTCTCCATTCCTCAGGCATTCTCTCCCATATCACTCTGTAATCAGACTACTACTTTAAAGTAGTCTGTTTAAACTAGTTTTACCCTTCAGTTCATTTGACTATAGCATTACAATCAGGTCTTCTTACTGTGCACGGAATGTCCTCTCAAATTCTGGAGGTCCAGTGACAACAGGAGGTACGATGTTGTAAGCCATCCTGGATCTTCCTACCCGCCGAGCCAGGTAGCCTGAGAGGAGACAGTGACAGAGGTTTCTTTACATGTTTCTTTATACAATTCACAAGTATATTTCCTATTTTAGCCACCTAATTTTTTTTTTTGCACAGTTTAATAAATTGTAGATTTTGTTTTCAAGGGATAAAATTGAACATTGGAACAAAATCCAAGCCATGAACTTCTCTCTGTAGACCACCATGATAAAACTGACCAAGCTCCATGAAGTGTCAGTTGAACAGCAGGCACTTCTCAGCTCCTCCGTCTCAAAGCAGATTCGTAGTTGTCCAAATGCTCTACAGAGTCTAGATTCTACCCAGAAGAATATTCTGAGCTTCATGGTGAACCGTGGTGTTCGCATTATCATGTTTTTGACATTCTCCTCAGAATGATTCCACATTAGAAAATGCATCAACAACAGCCATGATCAAGAATTCCGGTTAACACTGGCCTGGTGATAGTTAAACCTGCACACAATTTTTCTGGGCGAAGAAACGCTTGAAGCCACATTAAAGGCCCACAAGAATCAAAGTCTGAAAATACTATAAGAGTACTATACTATAAAACACGGCAACATATACTGCTCAACATATGTGTAAAAAGTGGAGATTGCTCAGTATAAATCAATAAACTAGTATAAAGGGGAGGACCTTCTATCGCTGTGCCATTGAGAGCATCCTCACTGGATGCATCACCACCTGGTATGGCAACATCACCGCTTACAACTGCAAAGCTCTCCAGCGAGTAGTGCGGTGCTCTGAACAGATAATTGGAGGTGAGCTTCCCTCCCTCCAAGACATCTACAGGAAGCGGTGCCTGAGGAAAGCGGGGAGGATCATCAAGGACTCCAGTCACCCCAGCCATAAACTGTTCAGACTGCTTCCATCAGGAAGGAGGTTCTGCAGCATCCGGTCCCGAACCAGCAGACTGAGAGACAGCTTTTTCCATCAGGCCATCAGACTGCTGAACACGTCATAGACACCTCAGCTTCACTACTGGAACTTCAACATTATGCACTCCACACTGTATATAAATGCCACTTGTTTTGCACAATATCCAACTAACAACCTCTGTATATTTACAGATATATATAAACAAATAATTTCCCCCAGGGATCAATAAAGTATTCTGATTCTGATTCTGATTTTATATATTTATTTTATTTTAACTCTATTTAATTTGTAAAATATGTGCACACACACATACACACATGTAGACATACATATTTAGTATACACATTCAGTAATGTGCATACACTCTTATATTGTACACATATTTCTTCATATAATTCTCAGATTTAGCCATTCTTATATTTGCTTATGTTATTGTACTTTGCACACCTCTGTTGCTTGTGAAGCTCGCACACAAGAATTTCACTCACATGTGCTGTACCAGTGTACCTGCACATGTGATGTGACAATAAAAGTGATTTGATTTGATAAATGCACACATTTAAAATAATAAGGATGTTGTTTGCATTTAGAATGTATGTGCTTTTCTGTGTGGGAAACCATGTTCAAGCTGCTGACAAGAGGAAATCCGCATCCTAGATGTGATCTGATGATCACTAAATGAGTGGAGTGCTAAGTGTAAAACTTGCCTAGTCTTGCTGTTGCACAGTACCTACACAGGAGTGGGAAACCACACCCACATTATTATTAAGTTGGGACAATACCTTGACATGCACAACATCCATTAAGCTGCTGTGTTTTACTTACCCATGTGCAGAACTGACAGCAGGGACACTGCAGCCAACAAAAGAGGGGAGTCCGCTTCCATCAGACTGTTGGGAAAAAACAGCCGTCCTCACAGTTTGCTCCTAAACACAAAGTCAGCTTTACATAACAAATAGGAGGTACTTCCTGGGGCAAAGGGACTTTAGCACATCCCACAAGTTGTGCAAGTAAGAAAGTACCGTGACTCTTATGCAGCTAAAGATCTGCCATGAGTGGGCAGAACTCTCTATGAACTCTATCACTAACACTCCACAAGAAAAACCTGGCTAAAACTTTAATACCTGCTGTTAGTTTATCATCAGCATATCATACAGTCATATATGCACATGTATAAATGCATGCACAGAACTGAACAATTAAAGTGTGATGGTCCTTAATTAATTACAGTGGCTCGAGCTTCATTTATCATGCCACTGTATACCACGCACTGTTATCAGTGTGAGTTTATTCTGCAGGCCTGGTACTGTAGGGGGGGCATTTCTTAGAGCATAGTCCAGGGGTCGGCAACCTGCGGCTCCACGTGGTTTGAAAAAATATAAGTATTTAACTGAAGTGTATTTTATTTGTGTTAGTTCTTTTTTAACTTCTAGTTGTAAATTGGAAGATTCTCGTGGTCTTCAAATATCAAAATAAAATCATATGTTATTATCATCGCTCAAAATAAGCGTCACACTCGCATAAACCATATCAGCCGAAATGCCCTGCATTTATGGAGAGTGTCAACCCCAGGCAGGCCAAGTATGGAGCTTCGGATCCACATACGTATGTGAGCAGCTGTTCTCCACCATGAACTACGGTAAAAACAAACAGCGCTCACGCCTCACAGATGGCAGCTTACAGTCCTGCGTAAAGACGAAGTGACTTCGTACAGCCCCGATTTGCAGACGCTGTGCGCCATGGCAGACCCAGCGATGTTTGCATGTACATGCTTTTTTTTCTTTATTGAGCATTTTTACACATTGTTGCTGTAGCCACACAGTCGACACAACAGCAGAGAGAGCACAGACTTTAAGCCGGGGGGGCTTGATTGCGGATGCCGCTCAGGTGCGTCCGCCTCCCCTGTAGCGTGCAGACCACGCCCCGCCACACACGTCAACCACTTAAAATAAATATTTATACAGATATTTTGCAAATATTTCTTTTTCTTTCTTTTTTTAGCAGTTGAGTGAATTTTTCCAATTACTTTTAAAATTCAGCTCAACGCTACAGTTTTTGTTTGGTATATGAATAATTTAAGATCAGCTTTTTAATTCATTTAAAAGAGACCTTCAACTGTCTTTCCTTTGTGTTATATTTTTTAAGGGTTCAAAATGTGTTCATTCCATAAATAAAAATTTTTTTTCTCTGTAGCAGTTCATTGATTTCATAAGTCAAAGTCAAGTCAAAGTCAACTTTATTGTCAATTCTGCCACATGTACAGGACATACAGAGAATAGAAACTACGTTACTCTCAATCCCTAGATAAAATAGCAAATGAACATTTAAATATAAGAGTGATTAAAAAATGCAGGTAAAATAATTAAAAAGTAAAAATTTAAATAAATACAATACAATTTTACATATAACAAGAAAGCTATACAATATACAATATAATGGGTAAATGACATTGGGTGTAAACCAGGCAGAGTAGTGCAAGTAGGCAAATAGTGCAAATGGAGATTTAGTAATGTACGGTAAGAGATAGTGTAACAACAGAGTCTTATGAGGTAATGGCAGTCCAATGCTCCACAAAGTGACTGGTAACTGGTGCAGGCCAGTGAGTGAGTCAGAGAGTGTGTGTGTGTGACAGAGTTCAGTGAGACCGTGGAGGAGAGAGGGGAGAGGGGGCAGAATCGGGAGGGAGTTAAGCTTCCTGACAGCCTGATGGATGAAGCTGTCCTTCAGTCTGCTGGTCCTGGCCCGGAGACTCCGCAGTCTCCTCCCCGACGGCAGCAGCTTGAAGAAGCTTTGCATTGGGTGCGTGGGATCAGCCGCTATGCAAAGGGCTTTTTTAGTGAGACGGGTGCTGTAAATGTCCTGGAGGGAGGGGAGAGAGACACCAATGATCCTCTCTGCAGCTCTCACTATGCGTTGGAGGGTTCTATGACAGGACGCATTGCAGGCTCCAAACCACACAGTGATGCAGCTCGACAGGATGCTCTCGATGGTGCCTCTGTAGAAAGTGTGCATGATGGGGGCTGGTGCTCCTGCTCTTCTTAGTTTGCGGAGAAAGAAGAGACGCTGCTGTGATTTCTTGGCCAGTGCTGTGGTGTTGTACGTCCAGGAGAGATCCTCTGTGATGCAACACAATACACAATACAGGTGTATACAAGGCATAACAATAACAGTGTTATCTTCATTTTAGATGACAAAAAGTATTTGCGGCTCCCAGTGTTTTCTTTTCTGTGGAAACTGGGTCCAAATGGTAGACAAAAGTCCGTCGAGACCAAGACCACGTAAAAGTGGTCTTGAGACCAAGACCGGTCTCGAGACATCCAACTCTACCAAATGGCTCTTTGGGTGTTGCTGACCCCTGGCATAGTCTGTATAAACTGCAATTGTATGTGAATGCTACGACAAAATATAATGTATGTATTTAATGTTTGAGAAATGAATGATTACATCTGTATGGAAGCTTTCACCACATATTTTTTGTTTGGACATAGTGGTGATTGGTTGATTTTAGTGGATTTGTAGGTGAAAGAAAATTGATAATGAGAAGATGTTGGGTAGGTATGGACATGAGAGTAAGAGGATGACATAAAGGAATGTTAATGAATCAGGAAGTATAAGGAGGAAGTGAGGGCAGCTGTGGAAAGGTAGTGAGTCCTGATGATTTACATGTGGAGGCATAGAGATGTCTGAGAAACAGGGCAGTGGACTTTTTAAACCAGATTATTTAACACAGTTTTGGAAAGGACGCCTGAGGAACGAAGAAGAAGTGTTCTGGTACTGATCTTCAACAAGGATGCAGCTATAGGAAAATCAAGCTGATGAGCCATACAACGAAGTAGAAGCTAGAGAGGTGACGGTCAGCGAGCAGCAGTAGGGCTTCATGCAGAGAAACAGTGTTGAGAGAGTTCATGAAGACGTACAAAGAAGGCAGGTGTAACACTGAAGCTGCAAGTAGATGTAGGGAATGAGGAATGGTTGAAATACCAGGAGTCAACCATGTAAAGAGGCATTTTATAGAGAGGTGATGGAGAGATTGTTACAGAAGGATAGGAGTAAGAGTGAATGGGTGGATTTACAAAATGGCAGTAGGACCTGTTATGATGTTTGGTTTGGAAGTGATGCCACTGACAAAAAGACAGGTGGCAGAGCTGAAGGGGCTTTTCCCCTGGGAGTGACCGGCACTGACAACATTAGAAATGACCACATCAGAGGGACAGCTCAGGTGGACTGCTTTGGAGATGAAGCTGAGCAAGTTTGCACATGCATGTTGACAATGAAGTCGCCCGGCACAAGGAAAAGAGGAAGACCACACAGGACGTTCATAGATGTAGTAATGGAGGACACGCTGGTGTGACAGAAAAGGTTAGGGTGAGGTGGCCTTTTCTTCTTCTTAGTGCAGAAAGAAGAAGAAAATGTGACCTTATAGCTATAATGGTTATTTTGTAGAAAACCCCACTTTGAGCAGCGACGGCTAAGAAATGCCATTAAATGTTTACAGAAATTCTTTATGTAAATGTTGGCTCTACTGGGGGGATCTAAGTGCACTGTCAGTTTATTTACTCTTATGATTTTTTTTATTAAAGTAAGCTCGTTGAGATTTCTTATTTTTAATAATAACCTACTAGTTTTAAACACGCTATATTTCCGTGCAAATATAATGAAATGCCCACGAAACGTGCGGCATGTGAAAAAAGGTGTCCCCGGTTGTCATGTTACCGTCCCCAAACGACGCCACATGGGTGGCAGGAAAAGCAGTCGAAGCCGTGGTGCGGTCACAGCGGTCTCCTGCAGCATGGACAGCGACGATGAAAATGTAGAAGAGGTTGTAGAAGGTACGTAACCTCTGCCATTCATGCCGTGTACGCGTGAACGACTGCATTTGCACCGTGGAGAAGGTATTCTCAGCACTTTGGCTGAGTGGTGTCGATTGTCTTTAAACAAATCTTCATGAGTGGATCTGTCGGCGGGCCTGCTCGGGAGCTCGCAGCGCCAGGCCCTCTGTTTGACAAGGAGATCCGCCGGTCAGGCGCGTGAGGGCGGTGTGTGGGGTATTAGTGCTCCGCTGCCAGCGTGGCTGCTGTGTTTAGTCAGCAGGGCAGGAAGTGCAGAATGACACCAAATGTTACTTTTTGTTGTAGTGCTGCACTCGTTGCTGCGCGTCTTTGTTGTTAAACTAGCACCACCGTTACACGCGGGTTCTTTCTCCCTCGTTCAGAGGCTGGACTGAGATTTCACTGCGTCGGACTAAAGTAGTGCTGTCGCGTTAGGAGACCCGGGCTGAAAACTCCGCTGTGGCGCACACAGTGCTGAAAGCTACGGACCCGAAGCCCCCGTTAGCACGCAGCCCTCACAGAGCTAATCACAGTGCTCTTTCAAAGGAAACCGACTGGACACGCTGTAAGAAGTCAGAAGGTTTAAAAAGCTCCAACACCGCCGTAAAGGGTTTCTGCCCACCCCGACTAAATAACTGCCCTCAGAGGTTGAAACGGTTTAACCCGTTTCCCTGACTCAGTACTGCTTTGCACGTTGGAAGTCTGGCCTACTGAATTCTGCAAATACAACGGTATCGTGTTGCGCTGCTGTTTGTTTGCCTCATTTATATTCTAGCTGTAACTTAGTTTCATTTGCTGTAATCTCAGTTATCTACTCACTGTGAGTGAGTAACAATTATGTACGAATATGCTGTCAACCAAACTCTCACATAACACATATTAAGAAATGTTATTGTTACTTGGTGGTTGGTTAAAAGTGTGTCGAGTTATTATTGTTGAATTTATTTATTTCCAGGAGTGTTGTGATGTGATTAGCACGTGCAAATGAAGCTTTTATTTCCACTCCAGGGACGTACTGATGCTTCCTTTTGCAATAAAATAGATTTTAGTTGGTGTTTTGTCGCCAGCATTGCCGTTTCATTTCCTGACTGAAGTAAAATATTGTAACTGGTTCCGTGTGTCATTAACAACTAATGGGAACTGATTGAATTATTCTTCTGTTCGAGTTTTCTTTGAAAGGAACTTTAGTGCAATTAAACATAGAGGAACAACAGTGTTTGGTGTTTAATTGCATTAGAGCCTGACTGATTTATCAGCAGGCTGATGATATTTGCTGTTTGCCGGATTATCGATGGCTGATAAGAACCTATAAATCCAATAAAAAGAAGAGATGGGAGAAGCACTCAACAACTTTGAGTGTTGATGTTGCAGTTTGTCCATCAGAGGGCACTCTTCAACGTCATTGCTTTTTAATTTGCATTGTCACGATCTTATCACAAAACCTGTGATATTAGAAACCCGGGTTACTAAATCACCAAATATGAGTATCAGTCTTTAAAGAAACAAAAAAACAAACCTTGTATCAGTTGGGGTTTAATTTCTATCGCCGTGTGTAATGACCAAGTGTTTCTGCTGAGCTATGTCAGCGCCACTGAAGAAACCACCTGATGTAACCTGCACTGAACTTCTGGAACATTGAAGGATACTTTGTTTATTGTGAGGATTTTGAAAATAATGACCCATCTATGCTAAATAGACTTTAGGCATCATTTGGTTCATACTTTACAAATCACAACTGATGTTTTGGTTGGATGTAACGGTTAAAGCAAGAGGTTAACAAGTAAGTTGTTGGAGTAGACCGAGAGAGTAAAAAATAGAGATGTCACTGTTAGCAAAAGTGTCCAAAAACAAATTATTAGAGCTCTAGACTGACATGTCCTTTTAGCCAGGTGCCTCTGTAATCATCCACGGGTCTTGTTGCTGCTCCATGAGGGACGTGGCTAAAATGTAACAGTAGATACAGGAAGTGCTTTAGGCGTTTAAGAAAGGAGCTTGAGGACCTCAGCAGAAACCTTTACAGGCTTTATTTGTAGTACTCGTTTAAATCAGCTGAACATGCTTTGTTTAGTATTTTATGGTAGATCCATGAAAACAAATGGATGGGCCTATCTGGGATCTATTTCTATAACCTGATTTCATTAAAAACTCATCCTCATCACACTGAAACATTGTGTCTGCATGAACTTTCAGGTCCATTGGATGAAGATGGTCAGCCCCATGGTTTCTGCACTGTGACCTACTCGTCCAGTGATCGCTTTGAAGGACATTTCACCCATGGAGAGAAAAATGGCAAGGGCAAGTTCTTCTTCTTTGATGGAAGGTACTGTAAACATAACAAACTAAGGACTTAAATAATCTGTTAGGATCACTGATGGGGACGTAAATCTGACATTACTTGAATTAAAAACATTTACTATATCTGACCGCTGTCACTGCCAGATATGAAAGATGTATGTTCTGCATTTATCTGACAAACGCCTCATTATTGTGGATATATTGGTAATAATAAAAGAAAAGTACGATTATGCATGTGACAGCAGAGGACATGGCTTTGAGCAGCGGTCAGTTTCCTCCAAGGAGAAGAGTGTAACACTGCAGGAGCAGTCAGACGCAGGTATTGTGATAGTGTGCTGTGCGATAAGTGAACATCTGTGTTACTGCAGCTGTGTAATGGCACCTTTCCAAAGCTACATATGTATTTGCCAATAGAAGGTTTTGAGACTTACTTATTAATATTGTGTTAATGCATGTGTGCTTTTCAGTAGAAAAACAGAGTAAAGTTCTTGAGCATTACAGTTACAAACATTACTGGATTACAGGCAGCGGCATCAGAAGTAAACAAGAAAACAACTACTCTCCTCCTCCAAGTCCAAACATGCAGTACAACACATGACTGAGCGGCTTGCCCCGTAGATGGAATAGATTATTAATGGGACCATTGCAGATATACCAACACAGTCTGATTGTGGGCTGCCAGAAAACCTGTGACCAAACCTGTCCGATGTAATTACAAAACCATCACAGATGTAATTTCCTTTTAAAACTACCCCTAAAATTGTCGTGCAGTATACATTGAGTTATTTTATGCCATACCACCACTACCTCTCTCAAAACAATACCGCAGAAATGTGAAAAAGTTTTGTTTGTTCTTTTTTAATAAATGATATCATATGGCTGATATAATGATAATATTATGTTGTACTTTTTAGAATGTCAGCACTGGTTTTGTTTTTCAGGATTAAAGTTTGTCCTGAATAAGAAGGAACAGTTAGACAAACCTCAGAAAGAAATACTGGAGACATAAATAACCTTTGTCTGGCCCTATTCACCTTGAAGATTGAATTTAGACTTCAAATGTAAAAATCTTAATTGCAGTTGTCCTTCTTTTCCCTCTCACAGCACTTTAGAGGGGTTCTATGTAGATGATGCTCTGCAGGGCCAAGGAGTGTACACCTACGAAGATGGGGGCGTCCTCAACGGGACATATGTGGACGGAGAGCTTAATGGGCCTGCTCAGGAGTTCGATGGCGAGGGTCACCTGGTGTTCAAGGGCCAGTACAAAGGCAACAACCGCTGTGGGGAATGCTGGGTCTACTACCCTGTGAGTCAGCTTACTGTCTAACTTCTGCTTATACAGAACATAGCAGAAGTATTTCTAACCATGTGTATTGTGCATGTTGGCGTGTACTGTGGTGCGTCTAGGACAGAGGCTGTGTGTTTGGGGAGGTAAACGAGGACGGGGAAATGACTGGTGACTCTGTAGCGTATATCTACCCTGACGGTCGAACGGCTCTATATGGAAGCTTTGTGGATGGGGAGCTCATTGAGGCCCAACTTGCTGCTGTCATCTCCAACCAGACTGGGAGACCACGCTTCGAAATCAGCCCCAATAGTAAGGAGTGATGCCAACGTCCACATTTGTTTGTCGAGACTTTTGTTCAGGAGTTGATGCATTTAATAAGAAATTGCCCTTTTCCTAAAATTGATTATGTTGGATTTTCAAGATGCAAAAGGCTAAAGCGTTAATAGATGTGAATAAATAATAATACATTTATTATCAAGAAACTGTGTTATGGTATAATGCATGATGACATGGATTGTTTCAGTGCAATGTAATATACTGGAAACGTAATGATAGAAACCTCAATCATGTGCACGGGCAAGCTGTTAAATTGTTTAGCAGTTTAATAGCTTGCAGCTTGACAAATGGACCAGACTAAAACATCCCATTTCATAATTTGTACTCCCTGTGTGAAAGTCTCTCCTTTGCATTTTGCTGCACTCTGCCTGGACAGCTTTACTTTCTGCTCCTACCAGGTTTAAGAAGATTAACATATAACCAAGTTCACGGTCCATGGATGCTAATATGAAAGTTTTCGGTTGAGCCAAATTGTGAAACTGTGTTAAAACCTACAAGAGCTGATCTTATGTTCTTGAAAGCTTCCCCTTAAAGTTCTAAAGGATTTATTAAAACTGCTTTAAGTTATACACTAACTTCTTCACATCATCACTAAGTGCTGCTCCTCTCTCAGCTGGTCAGTGTCCAGAAACGTGAGACACAACGACTATTAATATTTAGGCTAGTTGCAAGAGCCGAAAGCCAACAGGAGCCATGGATGCAACCGTTTATTTAAGCTGGCTAATGTGACTGAACAGTTCTGAGATATATGTAGAGGAATTACTGTCACTTTGGTATCATTCTAATTGAAGTTTGTTTTTTTACATTTCACTCATTAACCAGTGCTGCCTTGCATGTGCTGTCCACCACCCATGCTCGTGTCATTTCCTCTGGCCCTGGTTAATATGGTTCCACTTGTATTTCATGGAGAAAGGCCTGTGGTTAAAGAATCCCACTAATCTGACAATCTTCTTTTACAGGTCCTGTGTACTCGTATGACAAATCCACATCCACCTGTATCGCCACCCATACTCTGCTTCCAGATCCTTATGAGAGCCAAAGGTAGATACGTTTTATAGGAATCCTGACCAATCACATTGTTCCTCTTGAATTCGTGGTCAGTATTTCATTGTCTTACCCCTGCCTCTGTTTGTCAGAGTGTTTGTGGCAGACTCTACAATCAGAGGAGCAGGACAGGGACTTTTCGCCAAGACAGATGCTGAGGCCAACACTGTGATGGCTTTTTACAATGGAGTACGCATCACCCACTCTGAGGTATGAAACACAGACCACAAACAACGCACCAAGGTCATTAAGAGTCATCATGTAGCAATTTCAAATATCCAGTGGCCTTGAGGTTTCCATTGATGAAGAATGGACCCACTATCGTTGTACCCCATATACCACACCAAACCATCACTTTTGTAGTTCCAACAGTCTTGGAGGGATCCATCCAGTGTGGGTTAGTGTCAGACCAATAGCGGTGGTTTTGTTTGTTAACACCATTCACATAGAAGTTTGTCTCATCACTGAACAAAATCTTCTGCGTGAACTGAGGGTCCTGTTCCAGTTTTTGTTTTGCCCATTCTGCAAATTCTGTGGCCGATCTGGGTCATCCTCGCTGAGATGCTGCAGCAGCTGGAGTTTGTAAGGGTGCCATTTGTGAGTAGCTGATATCCGCCGAAGGGATGTTGGACTAATGCCACTCTCCAGTGACAGCGGCGAGTGCTACGCTGTGGGCTCTTGCTGAATGAAGCTAGGACAGCCACTGATGTTTCTTCATTAGTGACAGTTTTCTTGCGTCCACATTTTGGCAAATCCAACACTGAACCAGTTTCACCAAACTTAGCAAGCAGTTTGCTAACTGCAGCATGGGAGATGGGTGGTCTCGTAGGGGGTCTTGCATTGAAATCTTCTGCAATGACCTGGTTACTGCGTTCACCAGATATCAACACAATTTCGATCCTCATGTGTTAACCTCTTCGACATGTCAATGGCTGTGAACAAAGAGAAACTTGTAAATAACTCATGAAAGAATAAAGTTACATTGAAACCAAGCACACCATTGTTGTGACATTACCAATAAGTTTGATGTGTCACATGGTCCTCTTCCTATTGAAGAAACAAAAGTTGTATCCAAGATGGCCGACTTCTAAATGGCCACCATGGTCACCACCCATCTTGAGGAGTTTGCCCCTCACATATACTAATGTGCCACAAACAGGACTTTAATACCACCAACCATTCCCATGTTGTTACGCTGTATCCATATGAATGACCCACCCTGTAGAATTATCCCCATTAAATGCGCTTGTGTTTTCTTTGTGTTTTTATCCGTGACTCATCAGGTGGACAGCAGGGACTGGGCACTGAATGGAAACACAATTTCACTCGATGAGGATACCGTGATTGACGTCCCTCAGCCATTTGGCCAGACGGACAGATACTGCGCGTCTCTGGGTCATAAAGCAAACCACTCTTTCATCCCCAACTGCAAATATGACCCGTGAGTATAAGCTGACAGGTTGACCAGCAGAGTCTGACATTTAAAAAAAAGAAGCCTGATGTGATTACAAATTGAACAGAAATAACCTCACTCAGACCAGCTGAAGACTTTCTGTAGTCATGCACCACCAATGTTGTTACTGCTCCCGAAGACATCAAGCAATCTTTGATGAGTTATACAGAAGGGAATTATTTTTAATAGAACTGTTTTTCCTCAGCTAGATCAGTGGTTCTCAAACCTTTTCATCATTCCCCACACATTCACGCCCCATCGAAGCAAAACAGTGACAGAAAGCTGCAACTTTATTTAGATAACAAAGTCATTCACAATGAATCCTTCAGTAATTTTTGTTTTAAACAAACAACTTTCATTTAACTATTTGAGGCTTTTGTCACTAGACTGCTTCATTAGTCTGCAGCACTTCTTCAAAAACGCAACAAGTTAAATAGAACGTGAACATTGCCAAACATGGAAAAATAAAGTTCAGTCTTAGTTTTATTAAAGAAAAGAAATCCAGAAACTTGTTCACAGAGATGAAAACATATAATTCAGTGAGAGTTTAATACTCTTCACTCTTAGTGGCTGCAGTGAGCCTGTTTCTGACTGCAGAGCTGTGCTGGGGCATGGTCTGCAGCTGCAGGGGAGACGGGCACACCTGATCAAGCCGATCACGCCAATCCCCAATCATGCCTCGCTGGCTTAAAACTGAATGAACTGGGTCCTGTTGTTGTTGATGTGTGTAGGCTGTAGCACAAAAGCTGCAGCCCAGTGTGTTAGTGGACAGCTGCAATAAGAAGTATACTGAAAATGTGAACACGTGGTCGGGTCTCTCGTGACCCAGTCCTGGTTTTCGGCACCACTGTAAACGATGCACGACAGACCCGACCACGTGTTCACGCTTTTCAGTGCACTTCTTCTTCTTCTTCTTATGGACACACGGCTGCAGCTTTCAGCAGATGTGCATATTATTAATCCTAATTAATTATAAATTTCTTTGTTCTGCCGTAAAAGTTAGTTCAGCGCGACTTTTCTGCCAGGTAACTTGTGCCCCACCTGTCAGAACTGAGAACCACGGAGACAGTTTGAACAGTTCAGTGGTCATGCTGTCTTAATAACACACAGTGTCGTATAGTGGGGCTGGAGCCGTTTTCAGCTGTCGGTAGGTGAACAGTGAGCCATAGCCTGGACAGTGAACACCTGATTTGCATGTGGTTATTCCCCTTCCAGTAACAGCAAGTTAAAGATCAAGAGAGAAAAAAGTACATGTACCCCGCTTTAACCCCCTAACAGCAATGGTCCCATTAATGTTGTTATGGAAAATATCACATCAGCACCAGCAGTGGATTCTTTGGTTTTGGTTTTTTTGGGGGGCTAGTCAGTGTAAGGAGGCTAATGCTATATTCATATATACCTCTTGACACAGGTTGCAGTTATTCTGTGTAGTTGGCCACACTTGTACAAAGATGACAAACGATACAGCTGCTCAGGAAAGCCTGAGCTAAGAACTCATTGAACTAGCGACATGTAGTGATTTGATTATTTTATTTTACTAAGCTTCAAATGACAAAAAGCTAACTTAGCATGTGAGCACTGTCAAGTTTTAAAGTTAAACCAGTAGTTGTTTTTATAAGCAAATATTAGCATTAGCAGCTTATATCTCATCTGTGTAGAGTAAACACTGAGTTCAGGGTCATCAATCAACCATCATTACTCTCATCATGCACACATTTATTTATTTACGTGTTCGTCTTTGTAAACCAGCAAGGTTTCTTTCCAGGAGCAGGTGCTTAGAGCATTGTTTGCCATCCCATTCAATAAAATAACCGTTGTACCATTCATGTGGAAGCTCCGTGTATTCTATCCTTGTGTTAGCCTGCGTTAGCCTGCTGCACCATCTGAGAGTACAATGTAGAAGTCTCTAAAACACAAAGTTAGATGCTTTGAGAATAAATTCAGGCACCTGTTTACTTTAGTTAACTTTAGTTAACTATTTTAAACAACACTTTCAGTCACTGCCACTTAGGGCAGTGGGTGATTCTAATAGGACCAGTCCATGGTACATCCTGCCTCCGGCCCTGTCTCATATCACCTTTCCTACACCAAAAATGTTCCAAAGATTTGCCCCGAGACCCAGTAATATACTAAGCATCTAACTTGTGGTACCATGACAGACGTCACTGTAGCATATCTCACAATGAAATCACAAAGTAGTGTTTCTTGCCTGACTTTGTGCATTTGTGTTTATCCTGGGTTTGCACAGGTTTGTCCATCCTCGTTTTGGGCCAATCAAGTGCATCCGAACCTTGAGGGCTGTGCAAAAAGATGAGGAGCTAACGGTTGCCTACGGTTACGATCACCAGCCAACTGGAAAAAATGGCCCGGAGGCTCCTGATTGGTACAAGCGAGAGCTAGAGGCGTTTGAGCAGAGAGGAGGGGCTCCTACTGGACAGTGAGATTGCAGATGAATACCTCTGGACAATGAAAACGTTCCCCTCTACCTGTGCTACCACCTTACAAGACTGCTGGAGCATTGTGGCAATTGATATTAGAGAAATATTTGCAAAGTTACCAAGTTTAGTATTCAAATGGAATACTACTTGAGCAATTCAGGATGATTGGAGGCCTCTCTCAGGCCAAAGAAACACAAGAACTATGCAAGAAACCAAATGATATTAGAGGAGACACATCTGTGGCTGGAGGCGCCGCTCTGTCTGACATCCTCTTCATCACACACACCCTCATTCAAGTCAAGATTTCTGTGCAATGATGACTTCCTTCAGTTTCCACTGTCTGAATCCTCACTCACTGTATGTGTCTTCTAGCTGCTGTTTACCTAACAGAGCTCCCCTCCAAACACCACTATTTGGACCCCACAGTCTTTGTGTCATCTGTTGCAAACTGTTCAGCCCACACTTCATTTGCACTAATTTACGTATCCCAATCTATACATTTCATAAAGTGTAACTTGACAGATCTGTTTACTTGCCGTACAGGATAAACATCGCAGTGGCTAATTTATTTCTAAGATCTGAAGTGGTTAGGTACTGTACGCCCTGAGCTTTGTAAAGGGCGTTTCTAATCCAAGAACTTTGGGAGAAAATAATGGACTGTCTGCCATTACTCACCTGTGAGCTTGTTTCACTTTTCTAACCAAACTATCTGTGTGCATATGCTCTCGGAAATAAAAGTACAAGGTAAGGAAACCCAGTCTGCATGCATCATCATCTTAAGACACAAGAATGGAAAGTTTCGACTTTTTTTGTTTTAATTTTTAATTGGTAGAATCTCCTGTAGCAGCAACGACCCCCATAACATCGCTGCTGATTTATAAAACGATGAGGACAGACTATTGACGAGTTCTCATCCTCTCTTTACCCATGTGCTCATTATCCTGTGTCCTGATTTATCACATCAGCCAAAACAGCGCTATCATTAATATTTTAATGTTTACAAAAACACAAATACAGTCACTGAAGAAAACAAGTTTTCACCGCTCTGGTTTCAGATGTCCAGGAGGCTACTTGGTAAACATGAAAGTAAATCTTGGCTTCCATATTTTTATTCCTTGACTCTAGCTTTGTGTGATTCACAGTTTACTTGCGTACTTGTAATAAGAGCCGTGTGCCGGACATCATACAGGTGCACGAATAGAAAGACTGTTTGGATCCTAAAGGTTTGGTTCGTGTGGATTAGGTGTAGATATCACAAAGAAAATCATGATCAAGATCTTAAAGATAACCTGTAAACACACACTCACGGTGTACAAGAACAGCTTCTTACTGCAGCAAAACAATGTTCTGTAAACTTCTCCATAAAGCTACTTGTGCAATAACCATTAACCTGACAGAGATGAGAGATGGATCAAAATGTTGTCTAAATCGGGAAAGTCTGGGGCCTCCAAAGCAAGTTTTATTTCAGGGAAAAGCCTAGCTTCTTCTATGCAACGTGTCTTATCGATTTAATTGATTATCGTGGCTCAAAAGTCCACACAGTTGAGAGGATCGCTGTTTTCAGAGTCCATCCATTTTCGTTCCTGGTTTTGCCCATCGTTGTGCAGCTTAGGAGACCGGGCCGGTCGCAGGGCTGAAAGTCTTTGGACCGTGGAGAGCACGGACACTCCACGCCGAAAGGACCGGGCTGGATTTAAGGTCAGGAGCTTCCACAGTGTGCGTGTTAAACCTGCAGTGAGGGTGGGGCTTGGCTGCCCACGGTCCAGACTCTGGACTCGGAAATCCCTTCCTGCTCTCCACCTGCCGCCGGGCACAGGTTAATGGATAAACTTCCTACCTGCTGAACCAACATCGAGATCCGTCGAGTGCCCGGAAGATTCACTTTACCCGATAAAAGGGCCGTCGGACGAGAACAACAACGACACAGGTGTCGGTAGCGGGACTCATGTTTCTGAAAGCCGCTGCGAGCATCAAAGTAACTTCAGGTTTCCACCGTCGAGCAGCTCCACTTTTCTTCTGACCAGAGTTGGCACACGAAGGACTTCAGGGTGCTTTGCGTCGGGTTAGCACCCGGACATGGACCGGTACAGGTACTTTATTTTTAACCAGAAGGGCGTGCTCGGCCTCGGTATCCTCCAGGTGGCTTGTGCTGGTCTCTGTGTGGTCTGCGGGCTCATGGACGCTGTTTTTCGCAAGGACACTCCGCTGAGTACCACCAGGACGCCGCTGTGGGGAGGACTGGTGAGACTAACGGGCATTCAGTATAACACAAACCCGCAGGACACCTGCCTGTTCGGGTATAAAACTAAACGGGTTTCGTCACTTAGATCTCCCGCTAGGATCCTTGTTTTGTCATCACTTTTCTTCTTTTGACCAAAGCTTTAGGCAACGAGTCTAGCGTTCTCTCCGTGAGAAATACACGGAGGATTTCCGCGTGAACAGTGTTAAAGACTTTCTCCCTGCATTTTAAACTGTGTCACTTTCTTTAGATCATGGCCTCTCCAGGTGTGCTGGCGCTGTTTGCCTCCCAGAGGAAGAACCCAGTACTGGTCAGTGTGATGGTTGCCATTTATTCTTGACTGATAACATCAGCAGGACTTTTAGAATGAATGACCGTGTCCGTTTCTCTGGAAAACAAGCAAACAAAAATAACAAGTAACACAACTAACAAGAAAATAAAAATAAAAAGATTCCGCAAAGTAGTCGGAGTAAATTCAGAGTTGTACTTTAGTTAAGGTGTTGGTGCATCTCTCACATTCGCATTAAAGGCCAACCATGCACCTTTGCTGAACTCATCTGTTATTTGATGCCTGGCCACCATTGTTATGTTTGGCCCCCACACTGCACTCTGAGCACTACAGCCAGTGAAACTTCACACAGATACAAGTGTGTGATGGGTGTTACTTCAGCAGCCCTGTCACAATAAAGAACCGTTTAAGGACCTCTGGTTAAAACTTGGATTTGGGCCTTTCCTCACCTGCCAACCTGCTAATGTTTACATATTAAATCTGCCACCAGCAGGTTCCTGTTCAGTCCATCAACAGGGCTTTGGACTAAAAATAAATTATTTGGATTATGATGGTCAAGGATGCAAGGGACCAGGTGAGGTAGATGCAGATGGTCCAGTGTGGAAGAAGAAAGTTTATGATGTACTTAATTTATTTTCCTCTTCAGACAACATGTTCTCTAATCGAACTCTAACAAACCGATACCCCGCCCTACACCTAATTCTAAACCAATACAAAACTCATACAGCTCTTTGGAGCGCTGTAAGAACCAGCCAGACTGTATTCACTTTCTAAAAATGTCCTTTCTCCAATGGTTTGAAACTCAAACTTGGCTTCATTAAAAGGTAGTCGTACACACATAAGCACAGAGTCCTCTTTCTTTGGCTGAACTTGTGTGTCTGTCCTCAGGTGAGTGTGATGGTGGTGGCCTCAGGCCTGTCTGTTTTGGCTGCAATCATCATATCAAGTTACTCCTGTCTGACCCTCACCTATGGGCAGGAGGATAAAGAGGTCTTCCATCACCACAACAGTCCTGAAGTGGTAACCTGCACACACACAATCACTGTTTTAATCAGTGACTCATTTCTTGACGAAGTCAGTTGTAGTAAATAAGACCTGGTTGCATTTCATCAAGAACTAACAGGTCCTGCTGTTGTGAATGACCAGCTTGAGGTGCTTTTACACAACGAGTTTCAGGAACTTTAACTTCTCAAGATCATCTGCAGGGGTAAAGTGGTTGAAACATTCAGGAAAATACGTTCAATCCCTGTCTGCTCCAGTCTGCATGCCAAATATCCTTTGGGAAGATACTGACCCCAGGTTGCTCTCCAGTACATCCATCGGAGTGTGAATGTGTGTGAATGTTAGATAAGAAGTGCTTGTGCAAATGGGTGAATGAGGCAAGTTGCTTTGAGTGCTCAGAGTAGAAAGTGTTATAGGAACAGGTCCATTTATCATGTTCCGGAGGTCTCCAATTATTTTAGATGTGACACTGGTCACCTGCATCTCCTGCACAGTTACTTGTGCAGGAACCTAGCATAACCTTTCTGAATGTCCTGACACATTAATGTTGTTCAGCAAACAAACGAATCAAATTCCATGTTTGGGGTTTTTTGTTGTTGTTGTTTTTCTGTTCCTCTGAGTGGGTTGATGATTTACATATTTACCAGCAGCTCATGTTAGCATGCCTTTAAGCTCACATCTTCCAACAATGTCAGAGGCGTCCTATTGGAGAGGGAAACCTTGCTATGCGCTCTCCTGATGTGATCTTGACTCACATCAGCAGCACTTCTGGCCAGCTGTTTCGCAGTAGTGCAGACACTAGGATGAAGCATGGATGTGTGAGTTGGTGTTGCTGCTAAGGATGTGGGACGTCAGTGCTGCCTGTCTGTCACATCCTGATGTTTTTTTATATGCCCTCCTTTGTACGACTCTATATATGCAGACTTATCCACAGTTCATGGAAGTTGATTACACACAAACATGTCTTGTGGCTTTCCAGTTTTGTTTTGTTTTTGGGTAGTTTGCTGAAATGTGTAACAAAAATGTCCAACACATGGAGGGATAAATAAATGTGCAGCTTTTTGTTTCGGTGCTGGTGTTTTAGAGAGATAATTTCACTCTGATCTCCCCCCATTTCTTTATTACACACACACTTCATGGCTGTAACATTGTTCGTCTCCCTGCACAGACGTTTGTGCTTCATCGGATGGTGAAAGGTGCCAACGCCACCATCCTGCTAACCTGCGCCATCAGCCTGGTTTTCTCCTCTGTCATCGGCTACATGGGCTGTCGCAGCATCCCCTTGTGTGCCTGCTATGATGCCAGAACTGGACTGGTAAGGACAGCATAGTAAAAACTCATAACATGTTTTCATCTCAAATTATTTATTTAGAATGAACAAAAAACACAAAGGTCAAATTTACTCTAATGTGCTGTAATTGTAAGGAACAAGAACCCTGAAAGTCATGATTTCATTTGAAAACGCTAAGATTAAAGCAACATGATAACCCTCACATTAAAATATGAGTAACAGTGTATTTCAGAGGAAGACAACTCTGGTTTTTAACTAAAGAAAAACATGAACTAATAACACGTGCAGAATGTTTTTATGTTGCAAACATACTTGGACAAAGACACGGGTCAGGACTAAATGTGTTTGCCACACAGATTTAAACAAAAAAAGAAGCTACCTATGGTTGTTTTCGTAGGATTGTCCACATTCACTAAGGAGCTGCTAACATTAGCCTAAAATATTAGTTACAGCTTGCTAGTTCCAGCATAGCTCCGCATGTTTCCAGACTAGATGCTGCAGATTTTGGTCCATACTGACAGTTGCAGCAGTTGCTATAGATTTGCCATTTGCACATCCCTGATGCAAATCTCCCACTCTGCCACATCCCTGTAATGGATTGAGGTGTGGTGACTGTGGAGGTGATTTGAGTGCAGCGAACTCGGTGTTACTGAGCTGTTTGAGATGAGCTTTGTGACGCTGTGCAGCCATCAGAAGATGAGCACACTGAAAGACGACATGGTCAGCTTCATTTATAACGAGTCTCCAAAAGTGTCTCCACCATTACAAGTGGCACCAGCATCCTGAGGAGCAGCTGAAAGCCAGGATGGAGCCGTGCGCAGTTGATAACATTTTGGTGAGTCACTGTGACCTGATCGGCTCATAGGAGCAGCACCCAACGGCGTCTTCTGCTTTAGCCCGTTTGATTCAAAGTTCAACAAGGCTGTGCTTTCTGAGATTCTCTTCGCCACACCTTGGTCATAACGGGTGCTTATTTGAGTTCACGTTGCATCAGTGTCAGATTGAAATAGTCTGGCTCTGATCTCTGGCATCAACAGGGAAGTGCAGCACACTATACATTTACATCAAAAGGGCTTTGGACAGGCGTACCTAATGAAGCGGATCCTAAATGTTTGCAGGAAAATGGCCCAGCTGTTTGAGCTGGTTTATTGATTGTGCGATATCAGCAAGCGCTCTCTGATTAGTTTAACGTCTCATTACAAAGTGCTGTGAATTTCCCAACTGTGGGACTAATAAAGCCTATCTTATCTTACGCGTCTTATGATTATTTTCAAAATGATGGTTCCAGTTGGAGTAAACAAGGCAATTAAGGCCAGATATGATTAAGGGTGGGCGTTGTGGTTGTCAGGTTGCTGCCATATAAGTCCAGCGTGTCTTCATTTCTTAGTTGGGTCCACCCCTTGGTTCTCATGTCCAGTTTCCTAAAACCAAGCTGGTGACGTCTTTAAAAAAACCCTTTACTAACCAGTGTGACATAATCACAGTGGGGTTCCCACGAGGCCACACCTGGATGTTCTGTTTTCACTTCAGTTTGTTCACTATGTGTCGTGTGTGTGTTTTCAGGAGAGCCTGGTTCCTCAGTGTGATCCCGGGGACACGGAGATGTGCACTTTGCAGAGTAAGCTTTAAATGTGGATCCTGTGTTAGGAAATTTTCTCAATAATCAAGGTGAACCCAGCATATAACATTTTAATGTGGTGGATTTAGGTTAAGTGTGTGTTGGTGTTTTATCACCAAACAATGATAACAAAGAAAGAAATTTCAGACACTACTCAGGAAATCTCACCATGAAGCCTCTGACAGAGAATGAGACAATCGTGTACAATGAAGCAGCAGGTTCA
Source organism: Maylandia zebra (assembly GCF_041146795.1). NCBI lineage: Eukaryota > Metazoa > Chordata > Actinopteri > Cichliformes > Cichlidae > Maylandia > Maylandia zebra. The sequence goes on along the minus strand of NC_135168.1, from coordinate 2,997,033 downwards.
AAGGTCACGGGGGCATCCACATTAGTGTGCTGCTCTGTCAGGTTTGTGTAGCAGTGTGCCTGATTGGTCTCTAGTGGTAAAAGGAAGTAGCATGAGCACTCTTCCTCTGAAACATATTCATTAATCTTTTTTCTTGTACTTGTCACATGAAGCATTGTGGGAGGGGCTTGAATCTAATCTGCAAAACAACAGCATCGTTTTTCTGATGCCAAACAACATAGGCTGAGCGGGCCACCATTATGATCCAGAGACTTCTAATAAACGTCCCACCCATTAACTAGTCGCGCCTTTATGCACCACAAACTCAGGGGACCTAAGTCTCGCCCGTGTTTCTGTTTTTTGTTGTCCAACTCTCAGCAGTCCTGTAATGAAGTTCTCATGTGTGTCCAGCAGGAGGAGACAACAGGCTGTTTAACTCTCCAGCTCAAACGACTCACAAAGACGATCCAGAAGAAGAGGAGGGTTCCTCCAACCTGCCCCCATACAGCAGACTGACCTGACACCATGCCTGTTGGGGACTTCATACTCCTGCTTGCTTCCTTCTGACTGCAGGTTCATTATATTTAAAGCTAAAGTCTATGGGTTTACTTCTGAGCACAGGCAGAGGCGGAATTACATAATTCAAGTGAAGCTCAAGATGCCAAGTCTTGAAAAACAGGACTTTTTACAGATCTGTTGGAGAGACACGAATTGTTGCGCTGTGGGAGTTTCTTTTGGTTAATGGCCTCACAATTCCACAGTCAGACTCATTTAAACTTGCCAAAGCCTGAACACCTGTGTGTGCGTCGTGTCAGTACTTTCATGTTTAATTCTTTTTACGCTGTGTGAATGACTTTTGCTCTGACTTAATATATTTGATATGTATGCATTAAATACAAATTGGACTGAACTGTTGGAGAGCTGAAACATTATTGCACATAAAACCACAGAATCTCCCTTTTTCTCCACCAGTTTAATGGATTTAATTCATTTCTTTCGGCCCATTTACAGTAAGATATACAGCAATCCTGTCTTGCATCTTTAAAGAACAAAAGTAAACCAAAGGAAGTTACAGTAGAGCCCAGTGTGAAGGCGGACTTGGAATGAAAACAAAGGACACTTTGCGAACAGAAAAAAGCAGCCGAGCCCACAACAATTAAAACCCACGCAGTGCCCACCCCCCCCCCCCCCCCCCCCCCATTCCAGTCACATCACTGACAGGCTCCACAGATGCTTGGGCTGTGAACAGCAAGTCCTGAGAGAAAGTGGTGTTTTCATTTACTGTGTGTCTCTAGTGTACCAGCTGTGGTCAGACATGCACAAACTGACACAAAGCCACAAAATGACTCTATGGACACCAGCAAAGGGGCCGTCGCTGCTTGTGGACGGAATGATGGCATTTATTGTAGAATGCTGCCAGACATGCTTAGTATTATATCACAAGCTTATGTGTAATCTAAGTAGCGGATGTAGACATTACTCCACATGTTAAGACACCTGAGCGACGCACTATGAAGTAGGGAAATCCAAGGTCAGCGCAATGTCTGCAATAACAATTTGCCTGATAGTTAATTTTCCCTTTTTTGTAAAGAAAAAACTATTTAAAACTTGAGTCCCGGGTATTTAACCCTTTGATGAACTGTCCTCTTGGAGGTGGTTCCAGAGCAGATTCACATCTCTAGGTCACGCTAGCCAAGGTGTCAATCCTTCATCAGGCGTCCCCCCCTCCCCACCATCCTGTGAGTTGTTATGGTCACACAGACAAAGGTGTGAGTGAGGGCTTAATGACCTGGGAGGGGATCTGAAGAATGCATCGTGGGTGGATGATGGCTGGCGTCACCGCCACCACATTGATACATACTTAACTTATTTGTTTTAATCATCTGATTGGCCAGCAGAATTGTACCCTACACATAAAAAGCAGTATTTAACCAGTATTTCCCGTAAAGGTTCCCGTTTGACTGACTGAGCACATTCCTTATATGTCATTGCTCCTGAATTACAGACAAGATTAGGAATTGGAAAAGCAATAGCGCCATATTTTTGTGGGGCATCTTAGAACATTAGCATCAATCTAAAATGTTTCAAAAAGCCAAAGGTTTTTCAAGATTTATCGATATCTTAACAAAAATGTATTTAAATTTATTTATTAAGCTATAGGTCCTGTTACATTTTATATTCCTGGCAACTTCTGCAATGCCACAATCTCAGTGTTCATCAGCAGGGTATTTAGTCCCAGTTTTTATGTTATAGGAAAACTACAGATCTTGTTTCAGGAAGCAAATCCATTCAAAAACAAAAACCTGGAGAAAAGAGAGTGAAACAGTGCTAGCTCTTTTCAGACTGTGGTACTCTATTGCAGTATACAAAGGTTCATTTAAAGGCCTAATAATAACAACTGCTGCACACAGACTGTACATACATAGTGAAACAAAAACAGAGGAAATTAGCAAACTAGATTAGCAGCTAGATGGTAGCCATGATTTCCTGGATATTTTAGCTCCAATTATGAGGAGCTATATTAAGGCCTGACATGAAAAAGACTTGATCATTTCCTCACCTTTTATTGGCACAATGTTTCAGTAAAGGTGCGAAAGATAATACCATTTGTTAACTGTCCGCTAATGCTAATGCTACGTTTACAAACAATTTATTAGCAAAGATTTTGCTCAAAAAACAAATTTGAGTTGTCTCGTAATTATGTGGATGGTTTTGTGCTTCCCTGGGACATTTATCAGGACATTAAGTACCAAGTATATCTACTGGTAGCTGTGGTTAGCAATGACTGTACATGCACTGAAAACACCTTAGCAGTTTCCCCCACTGTTACGAGGAACAGGAAGTGGATTAATATCGTTTTCTCTGAAGCAGCTTCAGCTGTAAAAATAAAAGTGAGCTGACACAGACGGGAGTGGTTCACTAGGTGCGATGCCAGTAGCAGACATCACGGCATGAACTTGATGTTGAATCTTTTTGTTTGGCTGGAAAAGATGTGATGAATTGGTCATAATGGACACATGATTGTTGTACATGCTCCCAGACCCTGCTGTGGTTTGAGGTTGTCCTAATAATTGACAAATAGCTAAAATTTGCCTTTAACTTTACGATACCACTCTGTAAAACTGTCATTGAAGTAATCATACTTCTTTACTTTCCATCTACTCTTAATATTAAACAAACTTCACTTCGGCATAATAATAAAGTTCATATAGTAGGAGGAAAAAGAAAGGTTGTCCATAACTCAATGAATCAGCCCAAAACCGAGTGGAAAAAACTCCACTTTTTCTATAAAAAGTCAATAATGTGGATATTGTTCCCTCCATGCATTTCATTCCAATTTAGTATTTCAGTGAACTCGTTATGATTAAGTTACACACAGAATATTAATATAAGTGGACAATTTTTTGATCACTGGAGTAAAAGCAACAGGATTTAAAGGCACCCTGTGAAGTTTTCAACTCATAGTTGTAGCCGCTGTTTTTAACGGTCTGCACACTCTGCTAGCACGCGCCCGTTTCTGCTTCTTATAATTAACTTTAGCATTAATGGTGATAACAAGCTAAGAAAGCAAGCAGTTCAGCAAAAACACCCTCAGCTTCTGGAGGGCGACCAATCAGAAGAAAGTGTATGAACAGAGGGGATACACTGGAAATTCAAAGTCCCAGGAATAAAGAATTAAATGTAGTGTTACTTGAGAAAAGTTAGTCTGATGGTGTCCCAGAATAGAAACATAGACCGTGGACTGGGAAGACCAGATCCCATGTGAAATATTCAGAATACTGCATCTGCATATTCACACTCAACATAAACAAAGAGTGAAAATACTATTTAGATGCAAACTTCACATGGAGCCTTTGATGAGACAACTAAAACCAGCCACCTGTGGAGTGTTACACCCACGAGGGGGGCAGAGATAACATGACCAACACCTTTAAGATAATGCAGTCTACAAACATTATAATACCACAGTGACACCGCTCTTCTAACATACAGTCTAATTAAACGGCATGTAGTGCATTACTTTGTAAAGTGCTCTGTTATTTTGACCCTACATATCTGCCTCTACTGAAGGAGTTAAACGAATAATTACTGATTTAATATCAGATTTTTGGCCCCAGTTTTCCAATCATTCATTGGCACAGTTCATTTCCGTGAACCCTGCCAATCCTAGACAGTCACATACTGCCTCAAATGGTTATAAGTCAGTTAAGCACAAGCAGTGAACTAATATATCCTCTACTGGAAACATTCATCTGTTGTTCTGATTGTGAAGCCATTTTTTAAGAACAATTTTCTCTTTTTTGACATCCGTTCTTCGCTCTGCCCCGTCTGCCTCCAACCTCATCAGCCATCAGCCACCTTGGGCCGAGCTCGTCTCCTTCTATCCTCTCCGTTAGCCTATCTCAGCAGCTGGTGCAGCCCCAGCTCCTGGTCCCGTCCCCCCCATCATCCTGCCCCCTGTTTAGGTTGATGGTTCCCCCTGATGCCTCAGGGGGCTGGCTGAGCACCAGGGGCTTCTGAGACTTCAGCTTATGGGCGACTGTCATGAAAATAGCCTCGACATGGTCACTATTTCCATAGTTTCTGTCTCCTTGGCTGTTGGGATTCTTTGCAGATGTCTCAAACAGCGGCATGGAGTGGGCGTCTGCGAACTGTTGAGCCAAGTCCGTGTTTACTTGCACGGAGTCTTGGAGGTCACACTTGTTTCCGACCAAGATCCTGGGTACCTCTGTGCCCAGTGCATGCTGCTTGCACTCTTCGATCCAAGCAGGGAGGCTGTGGAAGCTGGCAGCGTTGGTGATGTCATAGACAAAGACAACAGCGTGCACGTTGCGGTAGTAGTGCTGCACCATGGACTTCCTGAAACGCTCCTGGCCTGCAGTGTCCCACAGCTGGATCTGTACGAGACAATACAGAAGTGAAATCCTGCCAGAAGACAAGCAGTGATGTCATTTACTCACAAATTACATTCATTATTATAATAAGATTATTATTATTATACCGTTTTTCTAATCTTACTGACTGCTCCAAGTGGTTTTAGTTAGAACAGTCCAAACTAGAACTGTGTTTTTATCCATATTATTGTGTCACTAAGTTCTACTGTCAGCCAAAAACCATTACAAACACAACACTGACACACTGTTTCTACATTGTTGCAGGTCTCATGATCTGTGCATCAGTATTAGAAATTAGGGAAGAGTCAGTTAGTCTTGAAATGTGGCTGTCATTGTTAATGCCAGTTAACTGAATTAACTGCCAACTGGAGATACAACAGCAGCTGTTCTTATTGTATTACTTCCTATGATGACGTATGTGTCGCTGGCACTCCTGTAGTGCAGTGCCTGCAATTGTGCAGCCACAGCAAATGAAGCCCTTTACGATCACACTTATGCAACACAGAAATCCAAATATCTGTGCAGATCATTGATGCAGCTAGCTCATTAACTGAAATACCTGGTCTAAATATGTGTTCAAAGTTCTTTCTCTTATAAAGACCCCCCCCCCCCCCAAAAAAAGGTCACATTAAGTGGTACATTGTTTTAAAGTGAGCGCAGTGGAATAGGCGAGGTTAAACATTGGCCACACAAACATACATTTGAGTGGATTTAGGAGCCATTAAAATCTTTGATAATCAAGTCATGTTTTAAATGTTGTAGGAATGTGTGGCACTTTGTAAATATTACTGAAAACAGATTCGTTTGTAAAGAGTGGCTAATGTTAGCAAAGCTAGCAACAGCAACCTTTCCTTCTTTACAGGCTCACAACTGTACAGACAAAATCAACATGGTGTGGACCAAACTGTTGAGGCAGTAGAGTGCAGTAAAAAAAATTAGAATCACAATTGACAGAACATTTTACTCAACTCGATTAACATTCTTTTATACGCTTGTCTTCCTGCATGGTCAGTGACTGTGTAATGCTTATCTATAGCCATTTTCCACTAGTACCTACTCCGGTCGGCTCGACTCGACTCTGTTGTTAGGGTTTTCCATTAGCTGGTACTACCTGGTACAAGATACCTTTTTAGTACCTTCTCGGTTGGGGTTCCATACCAGCCAGGTGGTCTGAAAATGTGACGTCAACAGACTGCATACCAAATATTGGCTAGTCAGTGGCACCACTTCTAAAACCAGATCAAAGTGAGGTTATTGTACTTGCTCCTAAAAATCTTAGAAATATGGTATCTAAGCAGGTTCTTACTCCGGATGGCATTACCTTGGCCTCCAGTAACGCTGTGAGGAACCTTGGAGTCATTTTTGACCAGGACATGTCCTTCAAACAAACTTCAAACAAATATGTAGGACTGCTTTCTTCATTGTGTGTAATGTGTGCACCAACATCTCTAAAATCAGAAATATCCTGTCTCAGAGTGACGCTGAAAAACTAGCTCGTGCATTTATTACTTGCAGGCTGGACGACTGTAATTCATTATTATCAGGAAGTCCTAAAAACTCCCTGAAAAGCCTTCAGCTAATCCAAAATGCTGCAGCAAGAGTCCTGACAGGGACTAGAAAGAGAGCAGATTTCTCCTGTTTTGGCTTCCTGTTAAATCCAGAATTCAAAATCCTGCTCCTCACATACAAGGTCTTAAATAATCAGGCCCCATCTTATCTTAATGACCTTGTAGTAGAGTTGGATGTCTCGAGACTGGTCTTGGTCTTGAGAAAACTTTTACGTGGTCTTGGTCTTGTCTCAGTCTTGCTGTCTCAGATCGACATAGTGCTCCAATCCCTCCATATTGTGGCCAATCACATGCGAGGATATAGGATAATATCATTATGTGAAAAACAGAGAGGGTGAGAGACGCGACAGTCAAGTGGAGCGTGCGTCTGTCCTCTCGGTAAGTCTTGGTATTGGTCCTGGTTTAGGCGGTCTTGACTACAAGTCTACCTTATAGTAACATATATTTTTTAAACCTGGCAACGAGGCTTTATAAATAACAACGTGGCCCCCACATGTGACAAATAGCCATAGACTAAGCAATAGGTATATCATTGCTCAACGTCCTCCATTGTTGTGGTGTTCACAACAAATGACATCACAGGACTTTTGGCCAGTTCGTGGACGAGTTGAAAATTCCGACTTCAACTGGAAAACACTACATGATTTAAAGGAGACAGAATTTAGAAAGAAAAGATGGGCAAGAGTACTTCAATTAGATCTTCTGAATGTTGGTTTTCATTTAATATCGATTAAGTGCCCATGGCTGATGTCACGATGACTACGTCCATCGTTTATATACAGTCTGTAATCACTTGCCTACAGATGAGAACTTGTAACAAGGATTAAATAGTGCTGTTTCAAAGTGACCATCCAAATGATCCTAATGACCTGCACATCAGGGTTGGTATCCAGTGAGGTCGAAGTAAAACATGTCCCAAGTACTACAGAAGGCATTTTTTATATAGCTGCTGCAGTGGACCTGATCAGAGGCCCACTGATAAGACCTGCCACTAGCTGTCAATCACCATATAGCATAAACCGTTTTGTGTTGTCGTTGAACCTTGAAGTCCAGCCAAGACACCCTGAGGAACTGGATGTGTAACAATGAAGCTCCTCTGCAGTACACACCTTGATATTTTCGCCGTCAATCTCGACCAGTCTCTCCCTGAAGTCCACCCCGATCGTGGCCTCGGTCTTCTCGGGGAACTTGCCGGCACAAAAGCGGTAAGTGAGACAGGTCTTCCCGACCCCGGAGTCCCCGATGACGATGATTTTGAAGATGCGGGTCCTCGGCGGTGGAAGACTGGAGCTCGTCAGGGAGCTGGAGAATTCAGCTGACGACCCGCTCTCCGCCATATCACAACGAAGAGCTGGACGACTCTGGGCCCAGTGTCCACTAGCTGTCAGTTATCAGGCTCCACTGCAGCTACTGCTCGGTCTGAACTCAGGCGGTTACAGGACGAGAAGAGCAGCTGCTGCGTGAGCCATCTTTAGAAAATGTCAATGTATACACTGATCTTTGTCTCTAAACGAGCGCATCCCTGTAAACACTCCTATCCGCAGCCTACCTAGGAAGACACGTTCAACGTAGTCCAAACAACGTGGCGTCTCGCGAGATTGTATTTTACGTGAGGTTCATGTCCAGTGAGAAATAATGTAAAAATGAACTTCATATAAGAAACCTCTAATCACTAAAAAAGGACACTGAATTTAACCGGTCATCCATGAGCTGTGTGGGAAATGCATAAAGATTGGGATCACTGAATTACGTCAGAAATCTTGAAGGGACAAAAACAGATAGCAGAGGATGGTTTCGATCCATCGACCTCTGGGTTATGGGCCCAGCACGCTTCCGCTGCGCCACTCTGCTGCAGCTGAAGACAGTTGACTGTTACGTGTATTCGTTTTTTAAAAAAAGCATAAAAAAGGACTAGGTTTAATTTCCGAGTTCAGACTCCGCTTCAGGTCCCAAAGTCAAACACACACTGCGGCATCACTGAGAGTTAAAAACTGTCTAAATTCTTTCATTTTTAATAAAATGATCAGTGTGGCTGATCTTTTTATTTAATGACCATTCGAGCTCGAATGCACATTGGATGTGCTTTTGGCAGACTGAAAGCGCGGTTCGGGGCATTGTGGACATTAATCTAAATGCCCCCGCGCGATGCTTGGGTTTGTTTAGCTAAACGGCCCTAAACTGTTTCCCATTCATTCTCTATGGTAGCGCTAAAGCACTACGGGTGTGATATATTTTTGGCCACTACGGTCTTCCGGCGCTGTTGCGAGTTTGAGATGCGGCGGCACTTTGAAAAAATCTCCTCTTTTACGTTTCGGGAGAGAAAACAAGTAACTCAACTCTCGCAACACATCCCAACGCTCCTCATTCATTGATCAAAGGTAAGAAACGTCGTTTGAAATAAGAATAAACAAACAGAATACATTTACAGCTGTATATTACAGGTAATAGGCGTGTTGCGATTGCATTTACGAAGCATCCATCGCTCAGTTAAATAAATTGCGTGTTTCATTGACGTGTTTTACTGTTAAATAAACTTTGTAGGTTTCTGACTGCTGTGACACTGACATTACTATAATGTGGTACAATTAAATAACCGATAAGTGTCTTGTTATGAGATGACATGCTAAATGACTGAACCTGCTTAAAAAATGTATTGCTTTCATCTTGTAATGGGCAGTAATCTTATCAATGCGGAAGTCTGTCTTGATATCTCTCTAACATGAGCAATGCCCACTCGTGTATGAATAAACACGATAGCTTAAATAGATATGTTGATAATCTACCAGCAATTCTTATGTGCCATGACTGCTAAGCAGTTACCACAAATTTTGCAGATAAGCATTCAACCATGAAAGGTTTTTATTTACAGACAGAACAGTTTGTTATACCTGGAGGAAAAAACAATTTTATCGCAAATGTTGTCAATGTTCTTTCAAATTGTGTCTCGTTATTGTTCTCCTGCATCCTGCTGTCTAAACCAAGCAGCAAGATTATAACCTGGAATGTCTTTGTTTCTGTTTGGAATCAATTTTGTTTAATATAATTGTTTATTTTTTCACTGCATGTCAAGATGCACAAAGGTTTGTTGCGCCATATCCAGGGAAAATCTCTGTGGCGTTCCACAAGAGGCCACTTGGATACCTCGTCAAAAGAAGCTCGACGGATTAAAAATGACCCCAAGCTTCAGGACAAGTCTGCACCTGTGAGGGAAGACGATGCTCTGACTGTCATCTATCAGAGAGGAGGCGATGCCTCCAACATGAAGGAAGTGCAGGGAGAGTACATCCTGCAGTTTGGAAAATATAAAGGGAAATCTTTCCGGTGGCTTCTGGAGAATGATGTCGGGTACACCATGTACCTGATCAAAGATCTCAGGAAAGAAGTGGATGCAGGGACCTCTTTGGAAGAAGGCCATGGCAAGGAGAGCTTGCATTCATTTGTACAGTATACCCTCAGCTTTGCAGAGATAAAAGCTCTTCTGGACTATGAGGCCAGCAGAGTGAGTGTTGCTGCAGAAGCCTCTGAGGATGATCAGCTGGTTGGCTTTGGCTCATGAGCCAAGAGCACCTGGAAGGAGATTTGGGACGGCAGAGGTGACGGCTATGCAGACCTTATCATGAGGAAGAGCTGCAGTCAAGGAACACGGATGCATAAGCTGCAGCAGTCTGCGCCTGCTTCCACAAATGCTCCAACTAAACCCCTGGGTAAGTTGTTTTAATAATATTTTAATAACAGTGTTGATGTGAAATATAAGTTCATTATATATTTATCTAATTGTTGCCCGCATCATAGGGATGGATGAGGATAAAGACCTGGAGGACGCAATGCTGAGCATGTCACCTGTAAAACTACACATGCAGAGCTGTAAGTACTGCGTTATTACTAAATGTCAGAAGCGATAATTGCTAAGTCTGTTTCTGTCTCATATGTCCCTGTCCTCTGTCTCTGTATAACTAGTCACTGTGCCAGCAGCAGCAGGGTCCACACCCAGAGGAGCTTCAGGAGCAAACACAGGTTTTCAAATGAAAGGTTTCAGAACTGGAGTACAATTGTTTTACATAATAATAATGGATTGGATTTATATAGCGCTTTTCAAGGCACCCAAAGCACTTTACAATGCCACTATTCACTCACTCTCAACACTGGTGGAGGCAGCTACAGGTGTAGCCACAGCTGCCCTGGGGCAGACTGACAGAAGCGAGGCTGCCATATCACGCCATCGGCCCCTCTGGCCAACACCAGTAGGCGGTAGGGTAAAGTGTCTTGCCCAAAGACACAACGACCAGGACAGAGAGCCCGGGGATCGAACCGGCAACCTTCCGGTTACAGATACGCTTCCCAACCCCCTGAGCCATGGTCGCCCATAATTGCTCTCCAAAGCTGAGCCTGAACTTTTATATATTGTCTTGTTCTTGTTTTGTGTGTTCTGGCCACGTTCTGGCGATGTTCCGCTAATAGTATAGTTGTATGCTGGTGTTAATAGGAAAATTGTACTTAGTAGTCAGTATAATCTTTTAATGATATAAGTTTGCATATGGTAGAATGCTGCATGTAATTATTTGTGTGTAGAAGTATATAGTTGGTGGCATATTGAAAGAATGTCTCATCCTAGGAGGTCTGTAACATTCTAGGGTGTTCACCCCCACATCCTAGGAGCATGGGAGAGGTCGTACCTTGTCTTATTGTTTTACGGTAGGATTAACGTAGCTATGTCAGTTTTAGTCTAAGTGCTTTTTGGTTTGATGAACTGCTGGACTTCGAGACCAGCAGGTTTAGGGAAGTTGTTTATGGGGCCACACTCTGACCACACACACACACACACACACACACACACACACACACACACACACACCTCCACATTCCAATGTAAGGAACAAACGCTCACTGAAGTATAAATAAAGACCGGGGCAGTTTCTCAGCGCGAGTCTCTCAGTCTGGAGGCTGCCCTTGCTAGCAAGAAGTTCTGTGTGTTTCTCTTCTCTGAGTCTTTACTGAAGAAGTGTTTTAGAATATATTTCTTAACAGCTGGCATTATGCTAACTGTCCTGAGGACTCAACCACAAAGGGTGAGTATGTGTTCTTGTTCTCTATGAATGTGTTAAAAACAAGTAGCAGTAGTTACTAACACCTGAATGCATGTTGTTCACTGACTTATACCGCTCCTCCTGCTTCGATGAGAAGAGGTTAAAATGATTTGGTTTGGCATCTCTGTTGCATATAAATAAATTACATTTGTTCTGCAATGAGAAACAGGAGAAGTAAGAGTATGGATGTGTGAGTTCCTACTAACAGCAACACTCACATACAGTGTAAATTATGAAGCTGCTGACACGTTTTCTTGTTGTAGTTCCATCTGCTGCACTGTCCATACCACCGTCCAGTACAACTGCAGAACCTCAGGCATCATCAGCCGATGGTACAAAACAACTATAATGTTTTTCATATAATTAAATGTTCTGTTTATTGTGTCTAGAGTAAAAAAATGTTTCCATTACTCTTTTCGATTACTATACCTGTAGGTGCAGCCTCAAGTGTGAAGAGGAAGTCACCTGCGCCCCTCCCACAGGAGCTGGCATTTCTACTTAAGGAGACCACAGGTCAGTGAAACAGAAAGGTCTGAGTCAAATCCTGGTCCCTCTCTATTTTCATTTACAGTTGATGTTCAGTTAAACGTCTGCTTAAAGCATAGATCATTAATGATAGCATATTATTCACGCTCAGGTTACATTTTGTCATCTTGCTCATAATTTGCACAAATGAATTACAGAATGACTGCATTCATTTGTTTCAGGACCGAGTACAGATGCTGCTTCCACATCTGTGTGCAAAGTGCTGACTTTTGAAGACAGCAGTGAAGATGGTGAGCGTATACTGCATGTCTTTTATTTTTTTCTGTGTATTCCAACAGTAACAATATAAGAGTAGCACTGTTTTGTCAAATATTTACGTTTCAATCCCAGATCCTTCAGCTCAGCCAGCTGTTCCAGTTCCAGTGGCTGGTTATGAGTATGACCTCAGCAGCTGGAATTGTTCTACTCACCAGCAGCTGTGGATGAAGACTGAGCTTCAGGACCTTGGACTGTGGCCTGGGTCTCGACCAGTGCGTCACGCAGGGAACGCGACTTCACTCTGGCGTCTCCCTCCACAGCCTGAGCTCATAGATACAGTGGCTGACCTACCATCGCCAAATTTCTTCCAGCTCCACCCCTTCTTCAGCCTTCTTCTCCAACCTGAGAGTGTTAGTGCTATCATGGTCAGGTTAAGAAACAATTATATCTTGCCATGTCTCCATGATTGCTTTGGTTCACAAGTGGTCTCTGCTGGTGTGGGCAGGCCACGAGTAATTGTTGGCACCAGTGGTCAGTATTACATCCTGTCCTCACGACTCTGCTGCAGGGCTTGTCGCAGGAACTGGTTTGCTGACAATCCACGATGGCTGGAGAAACTGCCCAAAAGGTTTACCAACCTTCTCCCTGCTTTTCTTACATATAAAAAGGCCATCTGCAAGTCTGTTATGGATAAGCTCAGGAGGACTGGGAAATCTCCAGCAGATATTGCAAAACAATTAAATGAACTCATGCACCTCAAGTACGAGCGAGCTCACCTGGCGTACCTCCATGCCACAGAATCGGTCTGGGATTCTGAGGCAGGAGCCCATGGACAGAGGACCATTGGGAAGTTCCTGAGGAAGGAAAATAAGCCACAGGAGTTCAGGTCTTATGAAGACCCACATGCCTGGTGTGGTGTTTCTGTGTCCAGCCATTACCTGACTGACTGCCTGCTCGACGAATTCCGACGTCAACATCCAGTCATATCCAAACTCCTCCAGGCCACATCTTCAGGTCTGACCACACCAGGAAGGTGGCACGAAAAGTCACGCTGGCATCTGGGGTCATGTCCAGTTATTACATAATGAATGAAAACTGGCTGAGTGTTTCGTGGGTCATGGTTCAGTCTGAGACAGAAAGGTCTCAGACTGAACCATGTACCAGGGAATGGCCAAAAGGTACAGTGATGCAGGAGTGGAAAAGGCCGGCTACCACTGGTACCAGTGGACCCGTTCCACTGCCTGAGGCGAGTGGAGTGTACCTCTGAGCATCATCCTCTGTTCAGCACTTTCTGCCAGCTTCTCTCTGCTGCATTCTCAGTGGTTGATCAGGCGGACCTGAAGAGGCTCCAGGATGCTTATAAGTTTTGTGGCATCCATCCTGCTAATCCCACAAAGCAACACATATGGGAGCACTGCAGGATCCAAATACCACAACCCACTGAGCTGCTGAACAGAGCGGAAAAGATCCTGAATCATTTTCACCTGGCCACAGACCCCAACAATGTCCCACTCTTCAAGCCATCCATGCTGAAGACGTGGTGCATTCAGAGAGTCCACATTCTGCGTGGCTGCCTCAGTGACCCTGAACTCTCAGAGGGTGTAATGTTTAGGTACGGTGGGACTCTTCAGCTTAACCATGTCCCTGGTGAAGGTGCCAAGGTCCCCATCTGGATTCCTGTCCGAGGCACTTCACAGCAGGAGGGTTATCATTTCCACCAGGCCCAGTGGATTACCGGGACTCATGTATCCAATGAACTATTCCAAGTCCAGGGCATGACAGGGGTGGCACGATGGAACTACCAAAGACTGGTGGACCTTAAGCATCCAGGTGTCATTCTCCCTTCTGTTTTTGATCCAGCTCTAGTGGTGGAGTTGAATGCAGCCTCCAGAAGAGTGACTGATCAGGAGAAGTACCCTGCACTTCACCTCTCTGACAGAGACACTGGAGAGCGATTTGGGCTTGAACACAGAGAGCCAGGCTGCCGTCCAGTCCCTCTGAACTGGGACAAACACAAAACCCTGAGAAAAGATGAACCGGCTGCCCTTCAGCCCCCATCCTCTGTTCCAAAACCTGTGGCTGCCCAACTTCAGGTTCCAGCAGCAGGACCCTCCTCCAGCCTGGCACCGCTAGGTGTGGCATCCCCCACACCAGCACCACCTGTCACCCACCCTTTCTCTGGTGCACTTTTAAAGCAGGAGTTAGCATCAGAAGACACCCAGCAACCTACAACAGTCATGGGTAAGTTAACATAGTGGTATTGTCAAACAATTCCGTGTACTTACTATTATTATTATTAATGTATACGTTATTATTATTAGTTCATTACATGATATATGAGTAACTATTATTAATGTTTCCCAGAAATCTCTGAAGCTCTACCTCTGCCGATGCGGGCCTCACCAAGGAGTGCTCGCACTGGACCTATAAAGACAGGTGGACGGGTTTTTGTGCTGGACCACACATGCTGGACACGACCCATGAAAGAGGCAATAGATGATCTGTTGCAAAAGTACCATGGGAAGAAGGACATCCTGAAGCTTGTGGATCAAGATTATGCAGACATGGTCCATCACTCGGCTACAGATCCCAACAGCCTGCTGCGTCCCACATCCAAGGTGCACATATCCTGGTAGTTGAAGCACTTGGCTAAGCTTCTCAACACCAGTTCATCTTTGAACATAAGCCCAGAAAAACTACTGGAGACTCAGCAGCTGTGGCACTCTTTAACTGAAGGCAGTGAAACAACTAGTGTCCCTGTAATCACCATAGAGCCTGCCGCGTTTAACCCACCTCCTCCTGCCCCGTCTACACCACTGACACAAGTCTCAACAGAGAAGATTGTGGACGGCATCTTAGAAAGGCAACAGCAGCAGCAGCCACAGCAGCAGCCTGAGGGGAAAAAGGGCAGACAAAGACTTGTCTTGCCTGTGGACAGCCCAAGTCTCAATGTGAGACAGATGGATCCACCGTCGATTATTTTTACCAGAGAGGGCCTGTGCGCTATTTCTACAGTTCCCACAAGGTGCATCAAACTTATGCTGCTGAGGGAATCACTAACCCTAAAATGACCTTTGAGGAATTTGCCCAGACAGACTTTTTCCAAAGGGAACTGGATGCTACCAGGAAGAGGTCAGAGGAAAGGATGGAGAAAAAGAGGAAAAGGCCAGAAACCCAACAAACAGGCTGCCTCTGCAGGTTCTGCCACATGGACCTGAAACAGGGCCCAAATAGCTCACATGTTCACACAGGCTTCCCTGGAGTGGCAGGGAAATATATCTACTGCCCTTCAAAAGTGCACTCTCTGCCCGGGCACAAGGGCTTGGCCAAGGGGATGACCTGGAAGGAGATTCAGGAGTCTCCTTTCTATGAGGCAGAGAGACAAAGATGGGTGGAAGAAAAGAGGAAATAGGGGAGAAACTGTTGATATTGTACATAATATAGTTTTGTTCTAGTTTTGTAATGTTTATTTTGTTTATATAAATAAAAACTGATTGTAAATATAAAAATGTGAATAAATTGTGTTCTTTAAAAATAGCAGCACAGCTCTCTTCTTTATAACCTCTTAGAGTTCACCTGTATGTTTATATACCTGTGTGTGCTCACCATCAGGTAATCAGTTTTAAGAAGCTGTGAGTGCTGCCCTGAAAGCTTACATATTATTTCTAAATCACTTCATGTAATGATAACAAGCCATCCTTTCTCTAGTGGGGTCTCACAGCTTTTATCTTTATAATCTTTCTGGTTGATTTATATCATTAGAAACATGACTGCTGTCTTGTATCTGTGTGACTGTACAGCCTATTTCAGACATGACAACCAGACAGTGTCTGAAGTTATCTTTAATGCATGAAACACAGCTGGAGATAGTCCAGACACTTTCTCACTGATATTTTTGGTTTAGGTATTGTTGCTTTCTGGCTTGAAGCTTATCTACAAAAGCAGTTCAATAAGGAGAGATCATGTGGAAAAACCGAACATGATTTATTGAGATACAGAAATCAATGTAACTGTTAGGAAGTTAGACTCCAATGACCCATCATAGCAGAAGAAATCTCAGCAGTGACAGGATTTTGCACAAGCCACACCCCAGAGTCAAAATGCTGGTAGTGATGAAGATGGAGGCTGGGACAGGGTTCTGAGTGACCACGGTGAGGAGGAGAAAGGAGAGAGGGCGGGCTGCATGGCTGTGGATCTGAAACGCAGAATGGTAGAAGCAGAAGAGCAACAGATTTAAAGCATGCAGAGTGGAGGCTGAGTTGCTCGGAGAAGATCTCTGTCTAAATAAATAAATCTGGGTAAATTCCCAGATGATTAAACATGCAACTATTTTGTTGGTAATAACTGAAATGAGTAAAGAAAATCAACAGCCTATTTATGTAAGATAAGATAATTTTATTGAAGGGGTTATATTGGTTGGGTCTGATTATTTGGAGGGGGGGGGGGGGGGGGGGGGCTGTAAATTACAAGGAAGACCTCTTACACTTAAGTCAAAGTCAAAGTGCTGTTTTGAACAAAGGATTTGAGCTGCATAATAGCTAATAGAAAACATTTAACATGCCAACAGTTGAGCATACAGATGCAGCCCCAAAAGCTCCCAACATAAGTTATTAATTTCCCAGCATAGGTAACGATGCAGATTATTTCAAATATCATCCTCCAAAAGTGCTTGTGTGAAGAAAAATTGCCCTGCTCCCTGCAAAGGTAGGGGTGGGTAGGGTGTGCTGCTTGGCAGCTCAGTTATGGTACTGTTGGGTGGAAATGAGCCAGGTACAGCGTGTGGTGGTGGTGCACATGCATAGATGTGCCCACCATGGTGTGGTGGCAGGTTGAAAGGTTGTGGTGGTGGATGCATGACTTGTCTTAGCAGTAAAAATCCATCTGCAACTGAACTTGTCTCTCAAGAGTGACTTATAATTTACTGTGATGTTCAGAAGCTCGCCTCTCAGATGTCTCCATCATATCCAGAATTCTTTTCTTCATCTGTATGTCCACCTCTGCAACATTACGCAAATGTGTTTCAGTTGAAAGTCTTCTTTCAAGTCTGTCCTGTCTGTGGCCCTTGAGTTTTGCCTTGACAAAAGGTAGAATAAAACAATGAAAAACTAATTAACCACAATAAATGTTAAAAATAAATCAGTGGTGGAATACCAAGATTAATATTTACTTAAGTGCTACACTTAAATATTTTAGGTTAAGTGTTCTCTTTTCCTATACTTTTAACTCTACAACATTCTTGAGGTAGGGATTCAACACCAACACAGTTACACTGCAGATTCAGATGAATATAAATCTGTCATTATGATGACTTCGTGTAGGTTAAGCTACACAGTAGTTAAAGAAATGAAGCCGAGCTGTATCATTACTAGGTCAAACCTAAAGGTGCTAAAGGCATCTATAATTGGGCTACTGAAATACAGTAGGGCATTCGTTTATACATGTATGGTAGGCTAACCTTATTTCCCCTGACAAGTCTCCCAGTCCACGTTTTCTTGTTTTGTTTTTTTTGCTGTTTCATATTCCAGTGTGATATTGAGGAATAATTCCACCTCACTGTCTGTCACATGTACGACTCAGTTCTGCTTCTATGCGATGTCTTATCGGATTTTGTGCTTTTTTACCAAAATGTGCTATTTGGCTATACTGACTCTAGTAGGAAAGACTCGAATGCTTTTTAGTTCTCAAGTAAGAAGCCAAACTTTTTATATTTGTTGTTATTGTTCTTAAGAAATAAAGTTGGAAGTAAAAAAAAGTTCCACCGTCTTTGTTGATGCTTTCCCGCCCTGGCTTCAAGACTTCCGATTGGCCAACATTTCTGCAAGGTTAGGATTATATCGCCACCTGTTGCTTTGGCGTGCTCATTACAGCGTTTGCCTTTGTTTTTGTTTTGTTGGAGGGGGGGTTACGCGTGGACTGAGATATTTTTCTCAAAACTTCACGTGTGGACGGGATTTTTTTTTTAAAAACGGAAACGGAAAATCTCTGTTTTCAAAAATACCCGTGTACGTGTGGACGTAGCCTAAACAGTAGAGATGTTTGTAGCTTTACGTTAGCTGGACTGACCGGAAGCAGGGTCCATGCGTCACGACTAACCGGATAGAGTTTTGAATCGGTTTAGTCCTGCACGTGCTGGCAAAAGGGAAGGCAAGAGAAACGATCTCCTGGCCGCATAAGGAAATCTATTTAAATATCCGTGATATCCAGTCATCATGAACTCTGAGTACGAGGATAGCTCCGCGTTATCCCCCGTGGAATCTGGGGACGAGGAGGAAGAGGAGGAGGTATCGGAGGCAGAAACAGAGCAGCTGGGGTCCAGTTCCGACTCGGATGAAGATGAAAGCGAAGAGAAAATTGATGAAACAGCAGCGGCTGGAGATGAAAACGGAGAGAAAATTGATGAAGCAGCATGGACGTCAAAAAATGGAAAAATATCTTGGTCTCCCACAAACGCTGAGACGTTCCGCTACATCCCAGCAGCCACTGGTCTGACCCCGGGACCTACACGCTATGCCACTCTCCGAATCGTTGACCCCATATCCAGCTTCGCGCTGTTTCTAACGGATGAGATCGTGAAGCATATTGTGTCCATGACAAACCTGCATGGGAATCGCAAAATTCCCGGCTGGCGAGATATAGACGCAGAGGAGTTTCGGGCTTATGTGGGGCTGCTCGTTTTGTCCGGTGTTTACAGGTCAAAACACGAATCAACGAAGAGCCTCTGGAGTGAAAAATGGGGACGGAGCATTTTCCGGGCTACGATGTCCGAGAAGAGGTTTCAGAACATCAGCAGAGCACTGCGGTTCGATGATAAGCTATCCCGCCCCCAACGCCATGTTGACAAGATGGCTCCCTTCCGCAAAGTCTGGAATATGTGGACGCACCGCCTGGAGATGCTGTTCAGCCCAGACAGAGATCTCTGTGTGGATGAACAACTCGTCGCGTTCAAAGGCAGGTGTAGCTTCAGGCAGTACATGCCAAAGAAGCCGGCCAAATATGGTATCAAGATTTGGGCAGCCTGTGATGTCAAAACATCCTACGCATGGAGACTGCAGGTGTACACGGGCAAAGCAGCTCCAGATCGTGTTGAAGTCAACCAGGGGATGAGGGTGGTCCTGGACATGACAGAGGGGCTCCAGGGACACGTCGTCACCTGTGATAATTTTTTCACTTCCTGTGCACTGGCAGATGAGCTACTCAAGAGGAAAATGGCCCTGGTTGGCACAATTCGCCAAAACAAGCCTGAGCTTCCACCTCATTTGCTCCAGGCAAAAAAGAGAGAGATCTTCTCCTCCATCTTCGCTTTTACAAACACCCACACACTTGTGTCTTACATCCCCCGACGGGGCAAGAATGTGCTGCTACTAAGCACAAAACACCGCTGCCCAGACGTGAGCAAAGAAGGGAAGAGAAAGCCTGTAATAATCGAAGATTACAACAAATGCAAAGGAGGTGTCGACAACCTTGATATGGTAGGTGTCATTACGAACCAGTTATGCATATATTTATTCATTCTTGCTCATATTCATGTCTAATATATATGTATGTTTTATGCTTCTTTTTTTGTTAGGTTGTTGGCACCTACTCCTGCAGGAGGAGAACAAATTACTGGCCACTGGCCCTCTTCCACAACGTCCTTGATGTTTCACTTTACAATGCCTACGTCCTGTGGACATCAATCGAGTCATCCTGGCCGAAGCAGAAAGGACACAGACGGAGGGTCTTCATTGAAGAAGTGGGAGAAATGCTGGTGAACCCACACATAGCAAAGAGAGAGCGCCTTCCTCGCTCATCAGCTGCTGCAGCAGTAGTCACAAATCTGACTGCAGCGGCTGATGAGCGCCTTCCTCGCTCATCAGCCGCTGCAGCAGTAGTCACAAATCTGACTGCAGCGGCTGATGAGCGCCTTCCTCGCTCATCAGCCGCTGCAGCAGTAGTCACAAATCTGACTGCAGCGGCTTCATGGACCGCTCCCATCATTCAATGTAAGAGCAGGAGGCAGTGCGAACTTTGCAAAGAAAAAAGGAGAAGAGTTGTCAACGCCTGCTGCAAATGTGAGAAGTATACATGCAAGGACCACAGTGTGTCCATTTGTAACGACTGCGCCGTCTGAGCAGGACTCTCACACCCAGACACATACTACCTCTCTCCCTGTCTGTCTCTCTCCCCATCCCCAACAACATAAATGTTCATGTTTATCTTTCTAAAATAAATGTTTTTCTAGTTCAAACTGAGCTTGTAATTTTATTTACGTTAGCAAGGTAATAAACATTTAGTGTGGAAAAAGTGAAAAACATCATATACCATTATAGGTTATGATTATTACATTTACTGTGCCCCTGCAAAAAAACATAATGATGAATCAAAATCAACCTTGGTGCCAATCTAAAGGCCTAATTATAATAGCAGTGAAATCTTTCTCGAAATGTATTTTATGGAAAAAATTTTATTTTTTAAAAATAAAGGTTAAAAAATGCCAAACACGCTACGGAGAAGCAAGACAGTCATAAGAGTTAGTTGTCAATACCGGCCACCAGAAGCTGTTTTTGATACGGGCAGTTGCCCGGGGCGGCATCGTGGTGAGGGGCGGCATCACCGGCACCGGCAAAAAAAAATGCTCGCACTCATGCTGCCCCGACGTCATGCCAGCGCATAGCGGGGATGTCACAGGCACCGATCGGTTTTCTATCGCCCATTTGCTGGGAGTAAGGGCGCCCTCCGTTTGCGAGGTGCGCCTGCTGCTTGCGGCTCAGGGAGGAGAGGGCGGGGCGGCGGGGGATTCTCTGACCGGCTGGGGCAGCGTCTAATAACCAACTCGCAAAATAAAAGAAAATAAATACAAACACGAAAACACCAGACATTATAATACAGACTTATAATTTGCACCGATGTCTTTTTCGAAATTCTATACCCGAAAAGTGAGCGCGAGAGCCCTCGGTGCGCATGCTCGCTGCTGAAGTCAAAGTAAACTTTATTGTCATCTCCACTACATGCAGTCCAGGATATAGAGAGACGAGACGACGAGGCTCCAGTTACAGCAGTGCAAGTAAACCAACAGTATATATAAGAGGAGTAAGAAAATAAATATACACTTTAGGACTCGGGGTAAAGGATCAATAACAATTTAAAATTTATATTTATTTGATGATTTAAAGTCTCACACACAACCCGTCGAAAGGGGAGGAAGACCTGCTGCTTCCAAGTAGAGCACATTTCATTCATAATGTTGTAAATCCAAGCCCATTATGTATTCATGATTTGAATCCTGGGTTGTGTGAAATCCCAGGAATAAACAAAGTGAATCTGTGAACTAAGGTGTAGGTCTGTTAGATCATGTTGTGGTGATCCTCGAGTTGGGGGATGATTGTTCATACTGGAGTGCAAAATTAAAACCAAGATGGACAAGAAAAGTTCAAAGCCATCAGGTGCTCAGTTTAGAAAAAAGAGAAAAGAAGACGAGGAGAAGCGAGCAACAGATGCAGGTAAGCAGATGTGTGATTGGATGATGGCAGGTCATCCTGAAACAATCAGAATCAGAATACTTTATTAATCCCTAAGGAAATAATGTGGGTTACAGTTGCTCCAAGAAGAAATGGTAAAAATAGCAACAGTAACAGACTAAACTCCAAACATTATGTTACAGATTTTAATATTAATTAGTCATTGTCAGTTGTTGATTTGTCCTGTTCTCATTGTATGACAAATTATGATGGCTGTTTGGTATTCGTTTGAATACCATGCATACTCTCTCTCTCTTCATATGTGTGTGTGTGTTTCTCTGGTGAAATGGTATGGTTCCGACAACAGTTTTGTGTTAATGTACAATCCTTAATATGTTTTGTGTGTGTGTGTGTGTGTGTGTGTGTGTGTGTGTGTGGTGGTGGTGGGGGTTCTGGGAGGAGGAGTTGGCCGTTCAATTGGGGTCTGTAGCGTGGGGCCTCCCTGCTGCTGCCGAGTCGGGGCGGTCTGCTTCTCTCCACCCCAGGGAAAAGGGTAACACTACCTCGGTCTGGGTGCAGTTTCCCCTCCAGGGGCAAAGGTACCTAGACCTGGGGTATAGAGTATGCTTGGGGAGTGTGATTGTGTGTACAGTGTCTATTTTTGTCTGTCTCTACATGTTGAGTAAGTGCATATGAGAGCATGAGGGTGGGAGTGGATGTTTGTGTCTGTGTGTGCCTGTTTGTCTATGTCAATATGTCAGGTTGGGTATCAGACGCCACCTCTCTGGGGACATCTCAGGCCCTCCAAGGTATGGAGGCCTATCTCCCCCCACCACTCCCCCTGCCAGTGGCAGATGCCCTCAGACATCGGTGCATTGGTGGTTCTTAGTGTCCAGGGATGGGCGTTCAGGTATGCACCGGCTCAGTCCTAATGGCTGCTTGCCGGGGCGTGGAGCCTGGGGCTCCCTTTGGGGCCCGGTCCACTCTGGCACAGCTGGCTGCCGGCGGAGCTCACGGGCGCGTCACTGCAACTCCCTCTGGCTTCTGCTCCGCGGCTGCTGAGTGACCCCTCATCTGGGGCTCTCCTCAGCTCTTTCTGAGAGAGTGGCACGGTTGCCCCTCTGTTGGTCTTCCTTGGTCTCTTGTGCTCCGAGGGACTCTGGATGTCTGGAACCTGAAACTCCTCCATACCTGCTTCATGCCCTGGAGGACGGGGCTATGGCTCCCCACACCCTCTAGCAGATCATCACAGGTGCTCACTGACACAAACTACACCTTTTTTGGCTGCTAACTCAAAACACACTGTGCACTGTCGATCTTATGTGCTGCACAATAATATTCAATATTTAGTATTTACTGTTATATTTACATAGATCATCGCAATGATGTTGTTTATTATATTGCTCTCTTGTTGTTCTCTTTTTTGTTTCTCAACAGGTGATCCAGGTGATTGATATTTGTATTTTTTGTCTGTTTGTTTGTTTTTGTTTTTTGCCTTTGTTCCTCTTCCCTGCTGTTTTTCTTTCCCTACCTCTCTTTCTTTCCCCCAGTCATGTTTGTCCCGTGTGTAGCAAGTGAAAATAAAATAAACAATAAAGACAAAGGTCAATCGAATGGACCAATACAGTAATGATCAATTTGGTAAAGTAAATCCGTTGGGCATCTTTCTTGGCCTTTAGACAATAATTCTGATGGCAAAAGAACAAAAAGGAAAAAGAAAAAAAAAGAAAAACTCATGCCCTGTATAAACTGGAAGTATTTGTAATGACCAATGTGGTGCAACTGCTGTGGTTCCAAAGAAAAGGCCAGTTGTCTTGCCTTTGGTTTCCATGACCACTGATGTCAGAAACTTTTCAAATTGTATCATTTATTTAGAGTTTATTATTTGATTTTCTGGTTTCAGGTATTAGTGAAGACAGTATACATCATGGTTATTTTGTGATGTATGACAAAATAACCCATTACAGTCTAAATGGACAGTAAAGCAGCGTATGCTTTCAGCTTGATCTTCAGGTTGCTGCTATATAACTGTAGCAAGTCATACAATCACTTGATCAATTTCTCAGGAAGATCCCTCTCTGGCTCACAGCCAATGGGTGAGTATTGATCAAGTGTGCAAACCATTCCTCCCTCAAAGTGGTTTATGCAGTTGATTAATGGTGTCAATTTGGGTTAAAATAGTATTAAATGCCTTTTGTTTTTACTTTAATCAATGCATAAAATCTTGGTCTCGTCTCGACTTTGTCTTGGTCTTGACTCGGTCTGTCTTGGTATTGTCTTGGTCCTGGTTTAGGCGGTCTTGACTACAAGTCTACCTTATAGTAACATATATTTTTTAAACCTGGCAACGAGGCTTTATAAATAACAACGTGGCCCAACACGTTCGCACACCCAAAGCGTAACATTTTACGCTAGGTGACAAATCGTCACCATATTACGTTTTCGGCTACCCACCACGTGCCTAAATGACGACCTCGGAAAAAACAGGAAATATGAGAACCGTCTGGACTGAATCTACACATGTTCGCTCTTTTTCTTCAAATCGCTTAGAAACACGCTATTTAACATCATTAAAGTCCTGGTTACGGTCAGGAATAAGGTTATGGTCAGGGCTAGGGATAAGGTTAGGTTTAGGGCTGGAATACAGGGCTGGAACGTCTATTACCGCGGGAGCGTCATTGCACTGGATTCCAGCCATAACCCGCCGCGTACCATAAGAACGCCGAAGGTCTCCTTTCGCGTTCCTCAGGAACGCCGCGGGACGTGACAAAAAGGTCGACATGTTACGCCTCGGGAGTGAGAACGGGCTGCGTGGCCCCCACATGTGACAAATAGCCATAGACTAAGCAATAGGTATATCATTGCTCAACGTCCTCCATTGTTGTGGTGTTCACAACAAATGACATCACAGGACTTTTGGCCAGTTCGTGGACGAGTTGAAAATTCCGACTTCAACTGGAAAACACTACATGATTTAAAGGAGACAGAATTTAGAAAGAAAAGATGGGCAAGAGTACTTCAATTAGATCTTCTGAATGTTGGTTTTCATTTAATATCGATTAAGTGCCCATGGCTGATGTCACGATGACTACGTCCATCGTTTATATACAGTCTGTAATCACTTGCCTACAGATGAGAACTTGTAACAAGGATTAAGTAAGTAAGTAAGTAAAACTTTATTTATATAGCACCTTTCAAGATAAAAATCACAAAGTGCTTCACAGAAGCTAAAACCTAAAAATAAAAATCAACTAAAAGCAAGTTTAAAAAGATGGGTTTTTAGCTGTTTTTTAAAAGCGACCACTGAGTCCACAGATCTCAGGCTCAAAGGGAGAGAGTTCCACAATCTGGGGGCCACAGTTCCAAAAGCTTTGTCGCCTTTTGTTTTCAGCCTCGTGTGCTGGACAGCAAGCAAGCCCTGGTCACATGACCTCAGGGACCTGCTGGGAATGTATGGATGCAAAAGTTCACTTATATATGTTGGTGCTTGTCCATGCAGGGCCCTGAAAGTCAAGGTCAAAACCTTAAACTGGATCCTGAATTTAACGGGGAGCCAGTGCAGCTGAATCAGCAGGGGTGTGACATGGGAAAACTTGGAGGACTTGGTCAGAAGCTTTGCAGCAGCATTCTGAACAACTTGCAGACGATCCAAAGAGGCTTTACATAAACAAGTAAACAAAGAATTACAGTAGTCCAGACGAGATGAAACAAATGCATGAATGACAATTTCTAATTCGGAGCGCGATACAATGGGACTCAGCTTAGCAATGTTTCTCAAATGATAAAAACAGGAGCGAACCAAAGATTTTACATGGGCATCCAAAGTCAGAGCTGAGTCAATACTAACACCAAGGCTCCTGATAGATGGTTTTGCAAATGTAGCAAGTGGACCCAAGTTTTCCATAACACTAGGTAGTTAGTTAATTAAATAGTGCTGTTTCAAAGTGACCATCCAAATGATCCTAATGACCTGCACATCAGGGTTGGTATCCAGTGAGGTCGAAGTAAAACATGTCCCAAGTACTACAGAAGGCATTTTTTACATAGCTGCTGCAGTGGACCTGATCAGAGGCCCACTGATAAGACCTGCCACTAGCTGTCAATCACCATATAGCATAAACCGTTTTGTGTTGTCGTTGAACCTTGAAGTCCAGCCAAGACACCCTGAGGAACTGGATGTGTAACAATGGTACACATATTTTCGATATTTTCGCCATCAATCACGACCAGTCTCTCCCTGGTCATTGGATGTGCTTTTGGCAGACTGAAAACATGGTTTGGAGTATTGTGGACATTAATCTGAATGACCTTCCCCTTATCATTTATGCCAGATTTGTCCTCCACAACTACTGTGAAGCTAACAGGGACATGATAGATTACAGTCACTGAAGTAATTCAGCAGGAAAAGGACAACCACCCAGACACACAGACTTACTACAGAGCTGATTGCATGACATCAGAAAGGAGGAGGGTCAGGAGAGTCCTTACTAAATTCCCCATCGATAAAAAAGGGTTTCTGTTCTATTGAAGGACTGTGTCATATCTACAGAAATTGTAAGTCAGGATATGTGACACTTTACAATCTATGCACTGTGATCCTGAACATGCATCGGTGTAACTTTGTGCTGAACATTGGGGGGGGGGGGGTTAAGATCTCTGTCTAAATAAATAAATCTGGGTAAATTCCCAGATGATTAAACATGCAACTATTTTGCTGGTAATAACTGAAACGAGTAAAGAAAATCAACAGCCTATTTATGTAAGATAAGATAATTTTATTGAAGGGGTTATATTGGTTGGGTCTGATTATTTGGAGGGGTGGGTAGGGTGTGCTGCTTGGCAGCTCAGTTATGGTACTGTTGGGTGGAAATGAGCCAGGTACAGCGTGTGGTGGTGGTGCACATGCATAGATGTGCCCACCATGGTGTGGTGGCAGGTTGAAAGGTTGTGGTGGTGGATGCATGACTTGTCTTAGCAGTAAAAATCCATCTGCAACTGAACTTGTCTCTCAAGAGTGACTTATAATTTACTGTGATGTTCAGAAGCTCGCCTCTCAGATGTCTCCATCATATCCAGAATTCTTTTCTTCATCTGTATGTCCACCTCTGCAACATTACGCAAATGTGTTTCAGTTGAAAGTCTTCTTTCAAGTCTGTCCTGTCTGTGGCCCTTGAGTTTTGCCTTGACAAAAGGTAGAATAAAACAATGAAAAACTAATTAACCACAATAAATGTTAAAAATAAATCAGTGGTGGAATACCAAGATTAATATTTACTTAAGTGCTACACTTAAATATTTTAGGTTAAGTGTTCTCTTTTCCTATACTTTTAACTCTACAACATTCTTGAGGTAGGGATTCAACACCAACACAGTTACACTGCAGATTCAGAGGAATATAAATCTGTCATTATGATGACTTCGTGTAGGTTAAGCTACACAGTAGTTAAAGAAATGAAGCCGAGCTGTATCATTACTAGGTCAAACCTAAAGGTGCTAAAGGCATCTATAATTGGGCTACTGAAATACAGTAGGGCATTCGTTTATACATGTATGGTAGGCTAACCTTATTTCCCCTGACAAGTCTCCCAGTCCACGTTTTCTTGTTTTGTTTTTTTTGCTGTTTCATATTCCAGTGTGATATTGAGGAATAATTCCACCTCACTGTCTGTCACATGTACGACTCAGTTCTGCTTCTATGCGATGTCTTATCGGATTTTGTGCTTTTTTACCTAAATGTGCTATTTGGCTATACTGACTCTAGTAGGAAAGACTCGAATGCTTTTAAGTTCTCAAGTAAGAAGCCAAACTTTTTATATTTGTTGTTATTGTTCTTAAGAAATAAAGTTGGAAGTAAAAAAAAGTTCCACCGTCTTTGTTGATGCTTTCCCGCCCTGGCTTCAAGACTTCCGATTGGCCAACATTTCTGCAAGGTTAGGATTATATCGCCACCTGTTGCTTTGGCGTGCTCATTACAGCGTTTGCCTTTGTTTTTGTTTTGTTGGAGGGGGGGTTACGCGTGGACTGAGATATTTTTCTCAAAACTTCACGTGTGGACGGGATTTTTTTTTTAAAAAAACGAATACGGAAAATCTCTGTTTTCAAAAATACCCGTGTACGTGTGGACGTAGCCTAAACAGTAGAGATGTTTGTAGCTTTACGTTAGCTGGACTGACCGGAAGCAGGGTCCATGCGTCACGACTAACCGGATAGAGTTTTGAATCGGTTTAGTCCTGCACGTGCTGGCAAAAGGGAAGGCAAGAGAAACGATCTCCTGGCCGCATAAGGAAATCTATTTAAATATCCGTGATATCCAGTCATCATGAACTCTGAGTACGAGGATAGCTCCGCGTTATCCCCCGTGGAATCTGGGGACGAGGAGGAAGAGGAGGAGGTATCGGAGGCAGAAACAGAGCAGCTGGGGTCCAGTTCCGACTCGGATGAAGATGAAAGCGAAGAGAAAATTGATGAAACAGCAGCGGCCGGAGATGAAAACGGAGAGAAAATTGATGAAGCAGCATGGACGTCAAAAAATGGAAAAATATCTTGGTCTCCCACAAACGCTGAGACGTTCCGCTACATCCCAGCAGCCACTGGTCTGACCCCGGGACCTACACGCTATGCCACTCTCCGAATCGTTGACCCCATATCCAGCTTCGCGCTGTTTCTAACGGATGAGATCGTGAAGCATATTGTGTCCATGACAAACCTGCATGGGAATCGCAAAATTCCCGGCTGGCGAGATATAGACGCAGAGGAGTTTCGGGCTTATGTGGGGCTGCTCGTTTTGTCCGGTGTTTACAGGTCAAAACACGAATCCACGTTGAGCCTCTGGAGTGAAAAATGGGGACGGAGCATTTTCCGGGCTACGATGTCCGAGAAGAGGTTTCACCACATCAGCAGAGCACTGCGGTTCGATGATAAGCTATCCCGCCCCCCACGCCGTGTTGACAAGATGACTCCCTTCCGCAAAGTCTGGAATATGTGGACGCACCGCCTGGAGATGCTGTTCAGCCCAGACAGAGATCTCTGTGTGGATGAACAACTCGTCGCGTTCAAAGGCAGGTGTAGCTTCAGGCAGTACATGCCAAAGAAGCCGGCCAAATATGGTATCAAGATTTGGGCAGCCTGTGATGTCAAAACATCCTACGCATGGAGACTGCAGGTGTACACGGGCAAAGCAGCTCCAGATCGTGTTGAAGTCAACCAGGGGATGAGGGTGGTCCTGGACATGACAGAGGGGCTCCAGGGACACGTCGTCACCTGTGATAATTTTTTCACTTCCTGTGCACTGGCAGATGAGCTACTCAAGAGGAAAATGGCCCTGGTTGGCACAATTCGCCAAAACAAGCCTGAGCTTCCACCTCATTTGCTCCAGGCAAAAAAGAGAGAGATCTTCTCCTCCATCTTCGCTTTTACAAACACCCACACACTTGTGTCTTACATCCCCCGACGGGGCAAGAATGTGCTGCTACTAAGCACAAAACACCGCCGCCCAGACGTGAGCAAAGAAGGGAAGAGAAAGCCTGTAATAATCGAAGATTACAACAAATGCAAAGGAGGTGTCGACAACCTTGATATGGTAGGTGTCATTACGAACCAGTTATGCATATATTTATTCATTCTTGCTCATATTCATGTCTAATATATATGTATGTTTTATGCTTCTTTTTTTGTTAGGTTGTTGGCACCTACTCCTGCAGGAGGAAAACAAATTACTGGCCAATGGCCCTCTTCCACAACGTCCTTGATGTTTCACTTTACAATGCCTACGTCCTGTGGACATCAATCGAGTCATCCTGGCAGAAGCGGAAAGGACACAGACGGAGGGTCTTCATTGAAGAAGTGGGAGAAATGCTGGTGAACCCACACATAGCAAAGAGAGGGCACCTTCCTCGCTCATCAGCCGCTGCAGCAGTAGTCACAAATCTGACTACTGCTGCAGCGGCTACAGGCCACTCTCCCATCATTAAATGTAAGAGCAGGAGGCAGTGCGAACTTTGCAAAGAGAAAAGGAGAAGAGTTGTCAACACCTGCTGCAAATGTGAGAAGTATACATGCAAGGACCACAGTGTGACCATTTGTAACAACTGCCCCATCTGAGCAGTAGTGATGTGCGGATCGATCCTGAAATATCGATTCCTCCGATACCAATCGTTTATGTTCTAGAATCGATTCTCATATTAAAATATCAATATTTTAGTAATTTAGGGTAAAAATATTATCATTAACAGGAACACAGAGGAAAGAAACTATATCATTCGGATTGTCTACATTCCAAGGAACTACTTCCTCTTCCGCCTTTCATAGTCATGTGCGAAATGCGGCTGTATAAATGTCTTGGTGCCCCTTGGCGCGCGCACTCACAACACTGGCTGAGCGTAATTGGAATCATGTGCGGGCGTATTTTACATCAACAAACAGCCGAGGCGTGGTTTGCGATACATGTGTCAAAAAAGGGAGGTGTTGTGGTCATACTTGCCAACCTTGAGACCTCAGAATTAGGGAGACATTCAAAAAGGGGGGGGGATAAATAAATTACAGTGTTTATTTATCGGATAAAATATGTTAAATATCACCATTCTAATGGGCCGGCCCGGAAACAGCAGGGGTCCAAATTCAGAGGCTGCTTCCACCTGAGGACCCGGCCTTCGCGGTCTAAAGAAGGCCAGGTAGTGCGTCACGAGCTCCCTCGGTAGAGTGAAACTCTGCCGTCTGCTCCTTGCTATCTAAAATATAACCGGGCGCTGGTGTAAACCCTCGACCGTCTCACACTTCTATTTAATCATTTCCTGTTTGACGTTTATTCAGCTGTGTGAAAACCCCGGAGGAACCCTCCCGAGGGATTAATAAAGTTAAATTTAATTTAATCTAATAACTTTAATCTCAGCCAACCCGATTTACTCCCGAACAAATAAAACACTGAAAAAGCCAAACAATAACATTTTTAATTATCAAAGTGACTTATACATCATGTTTAACCCGAGTGGTGAAAGACCGCGGGGGTTTGAAGACGATGTGTCGGTCGGCTCAGATATTTGAAGTTCACACAGCTACATTCTCACCTGAAAATATGTTAAAAGTTTTTTTGCGACCCAGAAAGAGAAATAAGAGTAATATTAAAACTAAGTATCTGGAAACTGGAATTGGCTGGGCCCTATGAATTCTGCGATATGGTTTTTCAATTTTGTTGTCCGGGTGTAAAATCGGGAGAAATTCGGGAGAATGGTGGCTCCGGGGCACTGAAATTCGGGATTCTCCTGGAAAAATCGGGAGGGTTGGCATGAATGGTTGTGGCAACATCACTAACCTTGTCAAACAGCTCAGAGTAAATCATATCACAGAATATGACGAGCGTATGTTGAGGCGAACTGAAGAGGACAGGGACAGGTGCTCTCACTGAGTCCTTTAGTGCTACAGGCTGGCAAGGTGCTCAAATAGTTCAAATAACTTCAGATTTTTTATTTCTATGTGATGAATTCTGCATTATTAAGTGATAAGAACAAGTATCTGATGTCCTGTAATCATTATGACGCTATAATTTGAGATACAATAAAAGATACAATAAATAAAATAAATTTTTGTACAAAGTATCGGTATCGGATCAGTATCGTTGATATTAGTTGGTATCAGATCGGAAAGGAAATCAGTGGTATCGCACATCACTACTGAGCAGGACTCTCACACCCAGACACATACTACCTCTCTCCCTGTCTGTTATCAGATTATTCTGTTATTATGTGTTACCTTATATATGTAATCAAAGTAGTTGAATTAGAATACTGCTGTAGATCACATTATACCCTTTAATATAGAGTGTGTGATCTGTATGTAGTTTAGTTCTCATTATACTTTTGAGTTAAAAGAACATTCACTTATTAGTTTATTAGATAAATGTGCATCACTCTGTATCCTTGATCTGCTGTGAATGTATTACACTGTTTTCTTGACATGCTTAATTGTTGAATCATAAAAAGAAGGTTGTAAGCAGGAGACTCTGTGTCTAAGATAGGGGAGATAGACCACATTCCATACCCCCACCTTACAGAGAGCAGAGAAACAACTGCCGAGGTCATAACTTAGGCGCCGTAAGAGAGGAAGAATGTTAATGTTTGGGCTTGCATTTTGAGATTGCTGTGACCCTCTTCAGGCATGTCTCCCCATCATGATGGTTCTAAATGCTCTTTGTGTTGAATTGTATGGAAATAAATGATTGTTGATTGAGCATATATACACTGAGTATTGTCCTTCCTTCAGCCCAAAGATTCAAAGAATTGGGAGATTTCAACACTGTCTCTCTCCCCATCCCCAACAACATAAATGTTCATGTTTATCTTTCTAAAATAAATGTTTTTCTAGTTCAAACTGAGCTTGTATTTTTATTTACGTTAGCAAGGTAATAAACATTTAGTGTGGAAAAAGTGAAAAACATCATATACCATTATAGGTTATGATTATTACATTTACTGTGCCCCTGCAAAAAAACATAATGATGAATCAAAATCTACCTTGGTGCCAATCTAAAGGCCTAATTATAATAGCAATGAAATCTTTCTTGAAATGTATTTTATGGAAAATTTTTTAGTTTTTTGGGTGTTTTCCAGTTAAAAAACAGTGCAGCTATGTAAACATACTGGCCTTCAAAGGGTTAAACCCCCCAAAATATAATTATACTTGATACGAATATCTTAGGCAGAAGTAGTTTTAAAAGACTGACTCATTTAAAGTGCAAAACAATATTAATATATAACAGTATTACTGCATTTTTTGGGAAGCTGCCAGTTTTTGTCATTAGGAACAATTACTTTAGGATATTTAAGGATCTCCTTTGGGTTAAAGGGGACATGCAATGCTACACGTAACACCGTGTGTGGAGCTGGATTTAAGAAATAAGTGCTTAAAGTTTTAAAAACATGTTTACTGCCATTTTCTGTCAGTGGCGACCGTATCGATAACGTATTGATCCAATATCAGCACTTCATGTTGCAGGATCAATTCCCATATGAAAATATCAATATCTAATTTGATTACATTTGTTTTTAATCATAAATACGACGTACAGACAAAATTAAACTCAGTAGTATGTTTTGTCTGTCCACATTCACTCCGACCCACATACTGAATACATAAAAGTTGTGAGCATACTGCATGCCTCGACTGTACATTTAGTTCAGTTAGCTGTAAGGCTCAGATGAGCACAGAGCTTTTAGATATAACATTCCTACTGCTTCAGTACTATATTCGGCCACAGCGTTCACCTGGGTAGCCTGCATGTCTGTTTTCTATAGTTCTATAATATGACAACCTGCCCAAGTATCTTTATCTCTAGTTTGCTGGCATATTTTTTTTATTCATTAAATCAGGAAAAAAAAGGTTTTCATTACATTACAACAGCATTCTCATCCTTCTGGCGGACAAGGCTAGGTGCACAGTTTTGCTAAACCAAAAAGACTATGATAAGAAAATTTTGTCACTGCTCAGTGACAAAATTATTTATGAGGCCCTGAAACAAGACCCAGGAAGTGGCTACAGGAAGAGGGTGATAGATGTCTGAAGCAGTTATAACAGGACAATGCTATTAACCAGACCTCATACCACAGGATATTCTCATTACTCTGGACGTCCTAAGTTCACACGGGAGTCCAGGCTTCCCGAGAACGCAGCACGATCGTTCTACAATTGCAATGGCAGTGTACTTGATGACATCACAGCTCTATCCCCTCTTAATTTAACTGTGATTACTATTTGCAATGAAAATTACACATGACATAAAAAGTACACATGATGTAGTAGATTTATTTAAGAAAAAAGTAGTTGTAAAAAGCATGACAATATACAAGTAATCCAAAGTATTCAGAAAACGTTACTCTCATTGAGTAACTAACGGAATACGTTATAAAATATACTTTGGGCCATGTATTCTGTGATCTGTAGTGGAATACATTTTAAAAGTAACCTTCCCAACACTGTAGCGTTGTCCTGTTAAAAAAAATCCAGTCGTTACCACACAGATGAGGAGCCTCAGTCATAACAGATGCTCTCTGCAACATCTGGACACAGCCAGCAGCTGTTTGACGCCCCTGCAACTCCTTAAGCTCCATTGTTCCACTGAAGGAAAAAGCACCCCAGACCATTATGGCGCCCCCTCCACTGTGGAGCATAGAAAACATCTACTTGTCATGCCAGTAACGTTGGAAACCATCAGGACCATCAAGGTTACATTTTTTCTCATCAGAGAATAAAACTTTCTTTCTCTCTTGCAAAGTCCAAACGGTCAGTTCTGTGGAGTTCAAGGAGACGAGGCCTTTGAAGACGACAAGGCTTCAGTCGGCACCAGTAACGGCCTTAATTTGGGTGGAGGATCATCCAGTGTCTTGATAAACAGCCAACTGGATCCTCTGGCTCAGTGCTGGTGAAAATTTTTTTGGTCTTTCACTTGACTTGTTCCATAACCCCCAGGATCATTTAAGAAATGCCAAATGACTGTCTTACTGCGTCCCACCTCAGCAGTGATGGCGTGCTGCGAGACACCCCGCTTATGCATTTCAACAACCTGACCACAGTGTGACTACCTGACAGAAAATGACAGCGAATCCACACTTTTGCACAGATTTGGCCTTTTAAAGGCACGTGGTCCTAAACTTTTGCTCAGCTGTGAAACAGCCTGTCTCAGTTTAAGAGTTGTTCTCAATAAATGTTTTGTCTCACTCCCATTTCTTCTTGTTGCATGTTGTTAAGATCCATCCATGGAAAATATGATTTTTCTTTTTGCCATTTTTCAAGTGATCTTAAACTTTTGATCGGGACTGTAGTCAGTTCTGTCTGCCTAAGTTTTTCTGTCAGTATTTCATCTTTGTCTTCATGTGTGTTGTGAGTCTTCTTATGGTCGTGTTTGATATGTTCCTGTAGGCTGTTCCGTCATCGTTCTTTATGTTTCAGTGTTAATGTTTGTATCAGTCCTAAGTTTTACTTTCCATCCTGATTTCCTGATTGCTCTCTGCTGTTTACTCATCTGATTTCTATTAGCTCTTGATATTTTTTAAAACGAAAGGTTAAAAAAATGCCACCAGAAGCTGTTTTTGATACGGGCGACACGGCCGTTGCCCGGGGCGGCATCGTGGTGAGGGGCGGCATCACGGGCACCGGCCAAAAAAAAAAAAAGCTCGTTCTCATGCTGGCCAGGGCATAGCGGGGATGTCACAGGCACCGATCGGTTTTCTATCGCCCATTTGCTGGGAGTAAGGGCGCCCTCCGTTTGCGAGGTGCGCCTGCTGCTTGCGGCTCAGGGAGGAGAGGGCGGGGCGGCGGGGGATTCTCTGAGTGGCTGGGGCAGCGTCTAATAACCAACTCGCAAAATAAAATAAAATAAAAACAAAACAACAAACACGAAAACACCAGACATCATGATACAGACTTATAATTTGCACCGATGTTTTTTTCGAAATTCTATACGCGAAAAGTGAGAAGCGAGCAACAGATGCAGGTAAGCAGATGTGTGATTGGATGATGGCAGGTCATCCTGAAACAATCAGAATCAGAATACTTTATTAATCCCTAAGGAAATAATGTGGGTTACAGTTGCTCCAAGAAGAAATGGTAAAAATAGCAACAGTAACAGACTAAACTCCAAACATTATGTTACAGATTTTAATATTAATTAGTCATTGTCAGTTGTTGATTTGTCCTGTTCTCATTGTATGACAAATTATGATGGCTGTTTGGTAGTCGTTTGAATTCCATGCATACTCTCTCTCTCTTCATATGTGTGTGTGTGTGTTTCTCTGGTGAAATGGTATGGTTCTGACAACAGTTTTGTGTTAATGTACAATCCTTAATATGTTTTGTGTGTGTGTGTGTGTGTGTGGGGGGGGGGGGGGGGGGGGGGGGCTGCCAGAGGGACTGTTCGCCCAGGTCGCCAAGCAGGCTAGGACCGCCACTGCCGGCCACTTTGATCATCGGTTTGGAAATGCACAGGTGAAAAAAGTCACACATGCACTGGTGAAACAAAACACAATAACAGAGAAATATAATTACAAAAGTTTTGACAGATTCTTGTCTCAAATAAACTTTGAACAAACACATGGTTAGTATATTTAAATGCACCTTAGAACACACATGCATCAACACTATACATATGTATACATATGAGCGGGTGGAGGGAGATTTGGAGTCATCACACACCCCCCGTTCTGTGTTGCCTGTTGGGGCCGGGGTGGGGGGGTGGGGGGGCTGGGAGGAGGAGTTGGCCGTCCAATTGGGGTCTGGAATGTGGGGCCTTCCTGCTGCTGCCGAGTCGGGGCGGTCTGCTTCTCTCCACCCCAGGAAAGAGGTAACACTGTCATGATCCCGGGTCCTTTTGACCCAGCGTTTTGTGTTTTCTATTATTGTGATTTTGGTTCTGTTCTTCCTTGGTTTAGTGTTTATTCGGATCTGCCCATTGATTCCTGTGTTAAGTCTGCGTTTCTTAGTCTGTGTCCTTGCATGTGTAAGTTCCTGTTTTATTGTGAAAGTCTATGTCTTATGTCAGTGTGTTCTGCTTTCGTTTCCCCTGCCTCGTCAACTGTGATGTCTTCCAGGTGTGTTCCCCTCCTGTTTCCCATCCCCTGATTCCTGCCGTGTGTATTTATAGTGTGTGTTACCTCGTCCTCGGTCTTCCTGCGTCTCTCCGTCCGTCTCTCTGTGTATTTCGCCGTACCTCCCTGCTTCTTCGTTCAGGTTTGTTTTCTTAGCTCTGCCCAGTTTAGGTTTTCCAGTTTCATGTTCATCCACCATTGCTGTTTGTACTAGTGATGGGCAGATGAAGCCCCATGAAGCACTGAAGCTTTTCATCCAATTGGTTCACCCCAACGCGAAGCTTCATGAAGCTTCATTTGCTCTAGCAGGACACCTACTGGACGTAAAAATAATAGCTGGCATGAATTTGAAGAGTGTGGCATTTTGCACACAGCCTGTAAATGTCAACAACAAAAGGAGTGTGTAAAACATGTATATTGTAGTGATGGCAGTATACTGTGTATATTTATAGTGGCAGTATGGAAAATGATTATTTGGAAATGCTTGAAATGGAAATGATCATTTACTGTGAGGTGAGGTGTGGTTGGGGTGTGGACAGTAGTTGTGCTTTTGTAACGTTGAGGTATGGACAGCTACACACTGAGGCCTCAGTCCTGCCTGTTCACATTTTATTCTGTAAAAACTAAATTTTCACTGCTTTTACGACCTTTTTAGTGGGGAGAACATAGCTGGGATTTAATGATTTAACAAATCTTTTGAATCCTTTGTCCTCCACAATGCTAAATGGCTGGGAGTCCTCAATCACCATGCTGACCAGGTCTTCATCTATTTGAGATTGTTCTCCTGAGGAAAGACAATAAAGATAAAGCACAAATATAAATATCACACACGTAACTTATAACAGTTGTATAATATTGTTATATCATTTAGTAACATTACTGCATCCTATATTATCATTGCATTTGATGGCTCACCTGGTCTTGCTCCACAATCGGTGTCCCCCTTATTCTCATGCAAAGCTCTGTAGTGCCTAAGCATGGATGAGGTGTTGTTGTTATATCCCAGCTCCCTGGCACATAGCAAACACTTCACCTTGTACAAAAGTCAAGACAGCTCAACATAAATTGTATTGCACCATCAGTATCATGGAAATACATCTTCTGTAGAAATTTACATACCTTGTTGGGAGGAATAAGATCAAAATGTTCCCACACAGGGGAGGACATCCTCCTCTTCTTAGCCAGCTCCATTCTCTCCTGACTTTCTCTCCTCACTCTCATAAACCTCCAAACTGTCTCCAAACTCTCACTAACAACTCTCCATCAAACACCCACATTTTTGAATGTAGTCTGAGGGGTTTATATCGCTGTCATATCTCGCGGCAAAGTTCGAACCGCTTCATGAACCAGTCACGTGGTACAGCCGGGCAGCGAGGCTTCGGACGTCATCATTTTCAGCTCCTCCCATAAATGAAGCAAGCCTCGATACGCGCTTCGCGGAAACGCCCCCTCCATTACTCGACACACGCTCCGAAGCCTCGATACAGAACGTCCCATCACTAGTTTGTACCCACTCCTGTAAATAAATACTCACCTGCACCAGAGCTTCTGCCTTTTGGGTCCTTTCTACAAACTCCACATGTCTGCCACACTGGACGTGACAAACGCTACCTGGGTCTGGGTGCAGTTTCCCCCTCCAGGGGCAAAGGTACCTAGACCTGGGGTATAGAGTACACTTGGGGAGTGTGGTTGTGTGTACAGTGTCTATTTATGTCTGTCTCCACATGTTGAGTATTTGCATATGAGAGCATGAGGGTGGGAATGGATGTTTCAAATCAAATCACTTTTATTGTCACATCACATGTGCAGGTACATTGGTACAGCACATGTGAGTGAAATTCTTGTGTGCGAGCTTCACAAGCAACAGAGGTGTGCAAAATACAATAATGTAAACAAGCAAATACAAGAATGGCTACATCTGAAACTAATAAATATATGTACAATATATAATAGTATATGCATTTCTGGATGTGTATACTAAATATTTTTCTGTGTGTGTGTGTGTGTGTGTGTACACATATTTTACAAATTAAATAGAGTAAACAATAAATAAAATATATAAAATAAATATACAAAGTGAGACATGTGCAAAACAGTGGCATTACTGTACAGTATGGAGTGCATAATGTTGAAGTTCCAGTAGTGAAGCTGAGGTGTCTATGACGTGTTCATCAGTCTGATGGCCTGATGGAAGAAGCTGTCTCTCAGTCTGCTGGTACGGGACCGGATGCTGCAGAACCTCCTTCCTGATGGAAGTAGTCTGAACAGTTTATGGCTGGGGTGACTGGAGTCCTTGATGATCCTCCCTGCTTTCCTCAGGCAGCGCTTCCTGTAGATGTCTTGGAGGGAGGGAAGCTCACCTCCAATTATCCGTTCAGAGCACCGCACGACTCGCTGGAGAGCTTTGCAGTTGTAGGCGGTGCTGTTGCCATACCAGGTGGTGATGCATCCAGTGAGGATGCTCTCAATGGCACAGTGATAGAAGGTCCTGAGGATGCGGGGGCTCATGCCGAATCTTTTCAGTCTCCTGAGAAAGAAGAGGCGCTGCTGCGCCTTCTTCACTGTTTTGTTTGTGTGTACTGACCACGTAAGATCCTCAGCCAGATGTACACCAAGGAACCGGAAGCTGCTCACTCTCTCCACAGCAGCGCCGCTGATGGTGATGGGGGTGTGTACTTCTCTGCACCTCCGGAAGTCCACTATCAACTCCTTTGTCTTTGCGACATTGAGGGTGAGATGGTTGTCTTGACACCAGTGGGTCAGGGCGCTGACCTCCTCCCTGTAAGCCGTCTCATCACTGTTGGTGATAAGACCCACCACTGTAGTGTCGTCCACAAACTTCACGATGATGTTGGAGTTGTTAGTGGCTGTGCAGTCGTAGGTGTAGAGTGAGTACAGGAGAGGGCTCAGTACACACCCCTGTGGAGCACCAGTGTTCAGTGTGATGGGGGATGAGGTGATGCTGCCCAGTCTGACCACTTGGCGTCTGTCAGACAGGAAGCTAAGGATCCAGCTGCAGAGGGAGCTGCTCAGTCCTAGATCCTGCAGTTTCCTGTCCAGCTTCGAGGGAACGATGGTATTGAATGCTGAGCTGTAATCTACAAACAGCATCCTCACATACGTGTCTCTCTTCTCTGTTTGTGTCTGTGTGTGCCTGTTTGTCTATGTCAATATGTCAGGTTGGGTATCAGACGCCACCTCTCTGGGGACATCTCAGGCCCTCCAAGGTATGGAGGCCTATCTCCCCCCACCACTCCCCCTGCCAGTGGCAGACGCCCTCAGACATCGGTGCATTGGTGGTTCTTAGTGTCCGGGGATGGGCGTTCAGGTATGCACCGGCTCAGTCCTGATGGCTGCTTGCCGGGGCGTGGAGCCTGGGGCCCCCTTTGGGGCTCGGTCCACTCTGGCACAGCTGGCTGTCACTGCAACTCCCTCTGGCTTCTGCTCCGCAGCTGCTGAGTGACCCCTCATCTGGGGCTCTCCTCAGCTCTTTCTGAGAGAGTGGCACGGTTGCCCCTCTGTTGGTCTTCCTTGGTCTCTTGTGCTCTGAGGGACTCTGGATGTCTGGAACCTGAAACTCCTCCATACCTGCTTCATGCCCAGGAGGACGGGGCTATGGCTCCCCACACCCTCTACCAGATCATCACAGGTGCTCACTGACACAAACTACACCTTTTTTGGCTGCTAACTCATAGCACACTGTGCACTGTCGATCTTACGTGCTGCACAATAATATTCAATATTTAGTATTTACTGTTATATTTACATAGATCATCGCAATGATGGGTTAAATCTACAGATGCAGATGTTGTTATAATTTCTGATACTTGGTTAACTAAATCTATTACTAATGAAGACATTAACATATATGGGTACAATGTACTGTATATCGCACTGATAGGCCAAAAAAAGGAGGTGGTGTAGCTATTTATGTCAAATCAAGATTTAATGCTTCGATTGTTCTGTCCCAATCGATATGCAAACAGAGTTTTTGGCCTTGAATGTAGATATTGCTAATACTCTTTCGATAACCATTGCTGGGTGTTACAGGCCCCCATCTGCTTCAAAAGAGGCATTATCTTCATTAAAGCACCTTTTGGCTAAATTAAATTGCACTGAACTACTAATGGCTGGAGATTTGAACTGGGATTGGTTAAATGCAACTTCTGGTGAATTTAAAGAATTTTGCGATTCAATTAATCTTACCCAGCTAGTCTATCTTCCTACCAGGCCAAATCTTAAATGCCCTGAAAAGTCCACATTAATTGATTTGGTTTTAACAAATGTACCTCATAAATTCTCTTCGCTTGGTGTCTTCTGTAATGACCTAAGTGATCACTGTGTTGTTGCTGTTTGCAGAAATGCTAAAATTCCAAAATGTAAGCCACGCATAGTGTGTAAAAGGAATCTTAAACAATTTAATGAGCAGGCTTTTCATCATGATTTGTCAGTAGTTAATTGGGAAAAAATCAGACTATTACCAGATGTAGAGCTAGCTTGGACATATTTTAAGGAAAGTTTTATGGAAATTGTTAATAAACATGCCACCTTACAGAAAGTTAGAATTAAAGGTCGAGAAAATCCCTGGTTTTCGCAGACACTCGCAGATAGCATATACAAGCGTAATAGAGCATGGGACGAGACAAACAGATACTTCCACTGATTGGTCTGTTTTCAAACAGCTTAGAAATAAATGTACTTCTCTTATTAAAAAGGCCAAATCTGAATACTTTTTGTCTGTCACCACTGAGAACCTCAACGATGCACAGAAATTTTGGAAAGTAATAAAGTCTTTTTCTGCCAATAAAATGACTCAAACCTTTCCTAAATTTGTTGTAAAAGATTCAGTCTCAATTAATGATAAAACTGAAATTTTGAATTGCTTTAATGAACACTTTCTATCAGTGGGTTCCTTGTTTGATTCTGCAGAAATTTATTTATTTATTTTTAACAAATTCTTGCCCAGAATTCTGTTTTCTGGAGACCGTTTTAACTTTGTACCTTTTAGTGTTTATGAAGTGCATAAAGCTTTAAAGGCTTTGGATCACAGAAAACCTCCTGGTCCAGACTTGATGGAACCTTATTTTTTGAAGTTGGCAGCGGATTTTATTGCAGAACCACTCTCAATTCTATTTAATTTTTCAATTAAAACCAAAGAAATTCCATCGGTTTGGAAATCAGCTTTTGTTTTGCTTTTATTGAAAGGTGATCCATCAGTGTTGACTAATTATAGGCCAATATCAAATTTGTGTGTTTTATCTAAAATCCTGGAATCTCGAGTTTGTGACCAGCTGAAAGAGTTTTTGTACTCTAATGATATTGTCTCCAAATTTCAGTCAGGCTTCAGGAAAAAACACAGTACTAACACTGCCACTATGAAAGTGATAAATGATATTATAGTGGCACTTGATAAGAAATTGTACTGTGCGTCACTCTTTATTGACCTCTCAAAAGCTTTTGACACTGATCATGCTGTCCTAAAAACAGACTGCTCAGCCTTGGCTTGTCAGAACATGCAATAGCGTGGTTCTCAAATTATCTGAATAATAGAACCCAGTGCATTAAACTTGAAGGTCTTTGTTCTAAATTTGTTGCTGTCCACAAGGGGGTGGCACAGGGCTCAGTTTTGGGTCCCCTTCTGTTCCTTTTATATATCAATGACTTGGGTCAAAATGTCTCAGACACAAATTTGCATTTTTATGCTGACGACAGTTATTTACTGTTATGGATCATCTCTTGCTCAGGCCATTGAAACCCTACAGAAAGCCTTTGTTGCTTTCCAGCATTCACTTATTCAGCTAAAATTAGTTCTCAATGCTGACAAGACTAAGCTAATGTTGTTTTCTAAGTCAAAGAAGGTCCCGGAGCCTATTCCAGTGGTGTCCACCCTTGAAGGAAATGTCATAGAGAGTTCATGAATATAAATACCTTGGTGTCTGGATTGATGACTCCTTCACCTATAAACCACATATAGAGAGACTTGTAAAGAAACTGAGACTTAAACTTCGTTTTTTTCTTCCGTAATAAGCAGTGCTTTTCTTTTGCAGTAAAAAAACATCTTGTCACTGCCACCTTTATCTGTGTTAGATTATGGTGACATTCTGTATATGAACGCTTCTTCTTCATGTCTTCTAATGTTGGACACGATGTATCATGCTTCCTTGAGGTTTATTACCAACTGTAGATATCTGACCCATCACTGTGACTTTTACTTAAGAGTAAAATGGCCTTCTTTGGCCATTAGAAGACAGGGGCATATGTACACTTTTATTTACAAAGCTATGCTTGAATTGCTGCCTCCTTATATTTGTACTTTGCTCACAAGGACAAATAGTGGTTCTTACTCCTTGCGTTCAAATGATCAGCTGCTGTTGTCTGTTCCCCTTGTCCGCACAGAGCTGGGTAAGAAAGCCTTTGTCCACTCTGCGCCTTTTTCATGGAACCTGTTACAGAAAGACTGGAAACTGACTGAACTGCTGTCTTTAAATGTTTTTAAAACTAAACTCAAAGGCCTACAGACTGCCTCAATAATGTGTAATTGTTTTGTGTAATTTTAACTTTGTTTGTTCGTATGTATTTGTTTGGAAATGTGCTGCCTCTTGGCCAGGACTCCCTTGAAAAAGAGGTTTTTGATCTCAACGGGACATTCCTGGTTAAATAAAAGATAAAAAATGATGTTGTTTGTTATATTGCGCTTTTCTCTCTTTTTTTTCTTTCTCAACAGGTGATCCAGGTGATTGATATTTGTATTTTTGTCTGTTTTTTTGTTTTTTGCCTTTGTTCCTCTTCCCTGCTGTTTTTCTTTCCCTACCTCGCTTTCTTTCCCCCAGTCATGTTTGTCCCGTGTGTAGCAAGTGAAAATAAAATAAACAATAAAGACCAAGGTCAATCAAATGGACCAATACGGTAAGGCCGCGATGACCCATTTGGTAAAGTAAATCCGTTGGGCATCTTTGCCAGGTTGGGCACCTGTGCTCAGATGGTTCAGTGCAAAAAAATATATATATAATTTTTTACACTGGCTGAAAAGCTGCGATTTGATTGGCTGATTCTATGTTACACCTATATGCGAAGGACCCCGCGGGGACATGATAGATTACAGTCACTGAAGTAATTCAGTAGGAAAATGACAGACACACAGACTTACCACAGAGCTGATTGCATGATAATTTTATTGAAGGGGTTATATTGGTTGGGTCTGATTATTTGGGGGAGGGGGGGGGGGGGGCTGTAAATTACAAGGAAGACCTCTTACACTTAAGTCAAAGTCAAAGTGCTGTTTTGAACAAAGGATTTGAGCTGCATAATAGCTAATAGAAAACATTTAACATGCCAACAGTTGAGCATACAGATGCAGCCCCAAAAGCTCCCAACATTCCTACATGCTTTTTAGTTCTCAAGTAAGAAGCCAAACTTTTTATATTTGTTGTTATTGTTCTTAAGAAATAAAGTTGGAAGTAAAAAAAAGTTCCACCGTCTTTGTTGATGCTTTCCCGCCCTGGCTTCAAGACTTCCGATTGGCCAACATTTCTGCAAGGTTAGGATTATATCGCCACCTGTTGCTTTGGCGTGCTCATTACAGCGTTTGCCTTTGTTTTTGTTTTGTTGGAGGGGGGGTTACGCGTGGACTGAGATATTTTTCTCAAAACTTCACGTGTGGACGGGATTTTTTTAAAACGGAAACGGAAAATCTCTGTTTTCAAAAATACCCGTGTACGTGTGGACGTAGCCTAAACAGTAGAGATGTTTGTAGCTTTACGTTAGCTGGACTGACCGGAAGCAGGGTCCATGCGTCACGACTAACCGGATAGAGTTTTGAATCGGTTTAGTCCTGCACGTGCTGGCAAAAGGGAAGGCAAGAGAAACGATCTCCTGGCCGCATAAGGAAATCTATTTAAATATCCGTGATATCCAGTCATCATGAACTCTGAGTACGAGGATAGCTCCGCGTTATCCCCCGTGGAATCTGGGGACGAGGAGGAAGAGGAGGAGGTATCGGAGGCAGAAACAGAGCAGCTGGGGTCCAGTTCCGACTCGGATGAAGATGAAAGCGAAGAGAAAATTGATGAAGCAGCAGCGGCTGGAGATGAAAACGGAGAGAAAATTGATGAAGCAGCATGGACGTCAAAAAATGGAAAAATATCTTGGTCTCCCACAAACGCTGAGACGTTCCGCTACATCCCAGCAGCCACTGGTCTGACCCCGGGACCTACACGCTATGCCA
This sequence comes from Maylandia zebra, assembly GCF_041146795.1. Taxonomy (NCBI): domain Eukaryota; kingdom Metazoa; phylum Chordata; class Actinopteri; order Cichliformes; family Cichlidae; genus Maylandia; species Maylandia zebra. Next base: position 2,952,532 of record NC_135168.1, on the reverse strand, counting down.
CTCTCCGAATCGTTGACCCCATATCCAGCTTCGCGCTGTTTCTAACGGATGAGATCGTGAAGCATATTGTGTCCATGACAAACCTGCATGGGAATCGCAAAATTCCCGGCTGGCGAGATATAGACGCAGAGGAGTTTCGGGCTTATGTGGGGCTGCTCGTTTTGTCCGGTGTTTACAGGTCAAAACACGAATCAACGAAGAGCCTCTGGAGTGAAAAATGGGGACGGAGCATTTTCCGGGCTACGATGTCCGAGAAGAGGTTTCAGAACATCAGCAGAGCACTGCGGTTCGATGATAAGCTATCCCGCCCCCCACGCCGTGTTGACAAGATGACTCCCTTCCGCAAAGTCTGGAATATGTGGACGCACCGCCTGGAGATGCTGTTCAGCCCAGACAGAGATCTCTGTGTGGATGAACAACTCGTCGCGTTCAAAGGCAGGTGTAGCTTCAGGCAGTACATGCCAAAGAAGCCGGCCAAATATGGTATCAAGATTTGGGCAGCCTGTGATGTCAAAACATCCTACGCATGGAGACTGCAGGTGTACACGGGCAAAGCAGCTCCAGATCGTGTTGAAGTTAACCAGGGGATGAGGGTGGTCCTGGACATGACAGAGGGGCTCCAGGGACACGTCGTCACCTGTGATAATTTTTTCACTTCCTGTGCACTGGCAGATGAGCTACTCAAGAGGAAAATGGCCCTGGTTGGCACAATTCGCCAAAACAAGCCTGAGCTTCCACCTCATTTGCTCCAGGCAAAAAAGAGAGAGATCTTCTCCTCCATCTTCGCTTTTACAAACACCCACACACTTGTGTCTTACATCCCCCGACGGGGCAAGAATGTGCTGCTACTAAGCACAAAACACCGCTGCCCAGACGTGAGCAAAGAAGGGAAGAGAAAGCCTGTAATAATCGAAGATTACAACAAATGCAAAGGAGGTGTCGACAACCTTGATAAGGTAGGTGTCATTACGAACCAGTTATGCATATATTTATTCATTCTTGCTCATATTCATGTCTAATATATATGTATGTTTTATGCTTCTTTTTTTGTTAGGTTGTTGGCACCTACTCCTGCAGGAGGAAAACAAATTACTGGCCAATGGCCCTCTTCCACAACGTCCTTGATGTTTCACTTTACAATGCCTACGTCCTGTGGACATTAATCGAGTCATCCTGGCAGAAGCAGAAAGGATACAGACGGAGGGTCTTCATTGAAGAAGTGGGAGAAATGCTGGTGAACCCACACATAGCAAAGAGAGGGCACCTTCCTCGCTCATCAGCCGCTGCAGCAGTAGTCACAAATCTGACTACTGCTGCAGCGGCTACAGGCCACTCTCCCATCATTAAATGTAAGAGCAGGGGGAAGTGCGAACTTTGCAAAGACAAAAGGAGAAGAGTTTTCAACACCTGCTGCAAATGTGAGAAGTATACATGCAAGGACCACAGTGTGACCATTTGTAACAACTGCCCCATCTGAGCAGTAGTGATGTGCGGATCGATCCTGAAATATCAATTCCTCCGATACCAATCGTTTATGTTCTAGAATCGATTCTCATATTAAAATATCAATATTTTAGTAATTTAGGGTAAAAATATTATCATTAACAGGAACACAGAGGAAAGAAACTATATCATTCGGATTGTCTACATTCCAAGGAACTACTTCCTCTTCCGCCTTTCATAGTCATGTGCGAAATGCGGCTGTATAAATGTCTTGGTGCCCCTTGGCGCGCGCACTCACAACACTGGCTGAGCGTAATTGGAATCATGTGCGGGCGTATTTTACATCAACAAACAGCCGAGGCGTGGTTTGCGATACATGTGTCAAAAAAGGGAGGTGTTGTGGTCATACTTGCCAACCTTGAGACCTCAGAATTAGGAAGACATTCAAAAAGGGGGGGGGATAAATAAATTACAGTGTTTATTTATCGGATAAAATATGTTAAATATCACCATTCTAATGGGCCGGCCCAGAAACTGCAGGGGTCCAAATTCAGAGGCTGCTTCCACCTGAGGACCCGGCCTTCGCGGTCTAAAGAAAGCCAGGTAGTGCGTCACGAGCTCCCTCGGTGGAGTGAAACTCTGCCGTCTGCTCCTTGCTATCTAAAATATAACCGGGCGCTGGTGTAAACCCTCGACCGTCTCACACTTCTATTTAATCATTTCCTGTTTGACGTTTATTCAGCTGTGTGAAAACCCCGGAGGAACCCTCCCGAGGGATTAATAAAGTTAAATTTAATTTAATCTAATAACTTTAATCTCAGCCAACCCGATTTACTCCCGAACAAATAAAACACTGAAAAAGCCAAACAATAACATTTTTAATTATCAAAGTGACTTATACATCATGTTTAACCCGAGTAGCGAAAGACCGCGGGGGTTTGAAGACGATGTGTCGGCTCAGATATTTGAAGTTCACACAGCTACATTCTCACCTGAAAATATGTTAAAAGTTTTTTTGCGACCCAGAAAGAGAAATAAGAGTAATATTAAAACTAAGTATCTGGAAACTGGAATTGGCTGGGCCCTATGAATTCTGCGATATGGTTTTTCAATTTTGTTGTCCGGGTGTAAAATCGGGAGAAATTCGGGAGAATGGTGGCTCCGGGGCACTGAAATTCGGGATTCTCCTGGAAAAATCGGGAGGGTTGGCATGAATGGTTGTGGCAACATCACTAACCTTGTCAAACAGCTCAGAGTAAATCATATCACAGAATATGACGAGCATATGTTGAGGCGAACTGAAGAGGACAGGGACAGGTGCTCTCACTGAGTCCTTTAGTGCTACAGGCTGGCAAGGTGCTCAAATAGTTCAAATAACTTCAGATTTTTTATTTCTATATGATGAATTCTGCATTATTAAGTGATAAGAACAAGTATCTGATGTCCTGTAATCATTATGACGCTATAATTTGAGATACAATAAAAGATACAATAAATAAAATAAATTTTTGTACAAAGTATCGGTATCGGATCAGTATCGTTGATATTAGTTGGTATCAGATCGGAAAGGAAATCAGTGGTATCGCACATCACTACTGAGCAGGACTCTCACACCCAGACACATACTACCTCTCTCCCTGTCTGTTATCAGATTATTCTGTTATTATGTGTTACCTTATATATGTAATCAAAGTAGTTGAATTAGAATACTGCTGTAGATCACATTATACCCTTTAATATAGAGTGTGTGATCTGTATGTAGTTTAGTTCTCATTATACTTTTGAGTTAAAAGAACATATTCACTTATTAGTTTATTAGATAAATGTGCATCACTCTGTATCCTTGATCTGCTGTGAATGTATTACACTGTTTTCTTGACATGCTTAATTGTTGAATCATAAAAAGAAGGTTGTAAGCAGGAGACTCTGTGTCTAAGATAGGGGAGATAGACCACATTCCATACCCCCACCTTACAGAGAGCAGAGAAACAACTGCCGAGGTCATAACTTAGGCGCCGTAAGAGAGGAAGAATGTTAATGTTTGGGCTTGCATTTTGAGATTGCTGTGACCCTCTTCAGGCATGTCTCCCCATCATGATGGTTCTAAATGCTCTTTGTGTTGAATTGTATGGAAATAAATGATTGTTGATTGAGCATATATACACTGAGTATTGTCCTTCCTTCAGCCCAAAGATTCAAAGAATTGGGAGATTTCAACACTGTCTCTCTCCCCATCCCCAACAACATAAATGTTCATGTTTATCTTTCTAAAATAAATGTTTTTCTAGTTCAAACTGAGCTTGTATTTTTATTTACGTTAGCAAGGTAATAAACATTTAGTGTGGAAAAAGTGAAAAACATCATATACCATTATAGGTTATGATTATTACATTTACTGTGCCCCTGCAAAAAAACATAATGATGAATCAAAATCTACCTTGGTGCCAATCTAAAGGCCTAATTATAATAGCAATGAAATCTTTCTTGAAATGTATTTTATGGAAAAAATTTTAGTTTTTTGGGTGTTTTCCAGTTAAAAAACAGTGCAGCTATGTAAACATACTGGCCTTCAAAGGGTTAAACCCCCCAAAATATAATTATACTTGATACGAATATCTTAGGCAGAAGTAGTTTTAAAAGACTGACTCATTTAAAGTGCAAAACAATATTAATATATAACAGTATTACTGCATTTTTTGGGAAGCTGCCAGTTTTTGTCATTAGGAACAATTACTTTAGGATATTTAAGGATCTCCTTTGGGTTAAAGGGGACATGCAATGCTACACGTAACTGACATAGACGTAACACCGTGTGTGGAGCTGGATTTAAGAAATAAGTGCTTAAAGTTTTAAAAACATGTTTACTGCCATTTTCTGTCAGTGGCGACCGTATCGATAACGTATTGATCCAATATCAGCACTTCATGTTGCAGGATCAATTCCCATATGAAAATATCAATATCTAATTTGATTACATTTGTTTTTAATCATAAATACGACGTACAGACAAAATTAAACTCAGTAGTATGTTTTGTCTGTCCACATTCACTCCGACCCACATACTGAATACATAAAAGTTGTGAGCATACTGCATGCCTCGACTGTACATTTAGTTCAGTTAGCTGTAAGGCTCAGATGAGCACAGAGCTTTTAGATATAACATTCCTACTGCTTCAGTACTATATTCGGCCACAGCGTTCACCTGGGTAGCCTGCATGTCTGTTTTCTATAGTTCTATAATATGACAACCTGCCCAAGTATCTTTATCTCTAGTTTGCTGGCATATTTTTTTTATTCATTAAATCAGGAAAAAAAAGGTTTTCATTACATTACAACAGCATTCTCATCCTTCTGGCGGACAAGGCTAGGTGCACAGTTTTGCTAAACCAAAAAGACTATGATAAGAAAATTTTGTCACTGCTCAGTGACAAAATTATTTATGAGGCCCTGAAACAAGACCCAGGAAGTGGCTACAGGAAGAGGGTGATAGATGTCTGAAGCAGTTATAACAGGACAATGCTATTAACCAGACCTCATACCACAGGATATTCTCATTACTCTGGACGTCCTAAGTTCACACGGGAGTCCAGGCTTCCCGAGAACGCAGCACGATCGTTCTACAATTGCAATGGCAGTGTACTTGATGACATCACAGCTCTATCCCCTCTTAATTTAACTGTGATTACTATTTGCAATGAAAATTACACATGACATAAAAAGTACACATGATGTAGTAGATTTATTTAAGAAAAAAGTAGTTGTAAAAAGCATGACAATATACAAGTAATCCAAAGTATTCAGAAAACGTTACTCTCATTGAGTAACTAACGGAATACGTTATAAAATATACTTTGGGCCATGTATTCTGTGATCTGTAGTGGAATACATTTTAAAAGTAACCTTCCCAACACTGTAGCGTTGTCCTGTTAAAAAAAATCCAGTCGTTACCACACAGATGAGGAGCCTCAGTCATAACAGATGCTCTCTGCAACATCTGGACACAGCCAGCAGCTGTTTGACGCCCCTGCAACTCCTTAAGCTCCATTGTTCCACTGAAGGAAAAAGCACCCCAGACCATTATGGCGCCCCCTCCACTGTGGAGCATAGAAAACATCTACTTGTCATGCCAGTAACGTTGGAAACCATCAGGACCATCAAGGTTACATTTTTTCTCATCAGAGAATAAAACTTTCTTTCTCTCTTGCAAAGTCCAAACGGTCAGTTCTGTGGAGTTCAAGGAGACGAGGCCTTTGAAGACGACAAGGCTTCAGTCGGCACCAGTAACGGCCTTAATTTGGGTGGAGGATCATCCAGTGTCTTGATAAACAGCCAACTGGATCCTCTGGCTCAGTGCTGGTGAAAATTTTTTTGGTCTTTCACTTGACTTGTTCCATAACCCCCAGGATCATTTAAGAAATGCCAAATGACTGTCTTACTGCGTCCCACCTCAGCAGTGATGGCGTGCTGCGAGACACCCCGCTTATGCATTTCAACAACCTGACCACAGTGTGACTACCTGACAGAAAATGACAGCGAATCCACACTTTTGCACAGATTTGGCCTTTTAAAGGCACGTGGTCCTAAACTTTTGCTCAGCTGTGAAACAGCCTGTCTCAGTTTAAGAGTTGTTCTCAATAAATGTTTTGTCTCACTCCCATTTCTTCTTGTTGCATGTTGTTAAGATCCATCCATGGAAAATATGATTTTTCTTTTTGCCATTTTTCAAGTGATCTTAAACTTTTGATCGGGACTGTAGTCAGTTCTGTCTGCCTAAGTTTTTCTGTCAGTATTTCATCTTTGTCTTCATGTGTGTTGTGAGTCTTCTTATGGTCGTGTTTGATATGTTCCTGTAGGCTGTTCCTTCATCGTTCTTTATGTTTCAGTGTTAATGTTTGTATCAGTCCTAAGTTTTACTTTCCATCCTGATTTCCTGATTGCTCTCTGCTGTTTACTCATCTGATTTCTATTAGCTCTTGATATTTTTTAAAACGAAAGGTTAAAAAAATGCCACCAGAAGCTGTTTTTGATACGGGCGACACGGCCGTTGCCCGGGGCGGCATCGTGGTGAGGGGCGGCATCACGGGCACCGGCCAAAAAAAAAAAAAGCTCGTTCTCATGCTGGCCAGGGCATAGCGGGGATGTCACAGGCACCGATCGGTTTTCTATCGCCCATTTGCTGGGAGTAAGGGCGCCCTCCGTTTGCGAGGTGCGCCTGCTGCTTGCGGCTCAGGGAGGAGAGGGCGGGGCGGCGGGGGATTCTCTGAGTGGCTGGGGCAGCGTCTAATAACCAACTCGCAAAATAAAATAAAATAAAAACAAAACAACAAACACGAAAACACCAGACATCATGATACAGACTTATAATTTGCACCGATGTTTTTTTCGAAATTCTATACGCGAAAAGTGAGAAGCGAGCAACAGATGCAGGTAAGCAGATGTGTGATTGGATGATGGCAGGTCATCCTGAAACAATCAGAATCATAATACTTTATTAATCCCTAAGGAAATAATGTGGGTTACAGTTGCTCCAAGAAGAAATGGTAAAAATAGCAACAGTAACAGACTAAACTCCAAACATTATGTTACAGATTTTAATATTAATTAGTCATTGTCAGTTGTTGATTTATCATGTTTGTCCCGTGTGTAGCAAGTGAAAATAAAATAAACAATAAAGACCAAGGTCAATCAAATGGACCAATACGGTAAGGCCGCGATGACCCATTTGGTAAAGTAAATCCGTTGGGCATCTTTGCCAGGTTGGGCACCTGCGCTCAGATGATTCAGTGCAAAAAATATATATAATTTTTTACACTGGCTGAAAAGCTGCGATTTGATTGGCTGATTCTATGTTACACCTATATGCGAAGGACCCCGCGGGGACATGATAGATTACAGTCACTGAAGTAATTCAGCAGGAAAAGGACAGACACACAGACTAGATTGCATGACATCACTGATATCCCTCTCAGGCTCAAATTAAACTTTTCGTTGGTAATGCACAACCAAGTCCAGCAGTGGTACTTCTGAGTAAAAAAAACTAATAAAATATGTATGTGGGGTAATCAGGGTGTTCGTTTTTTAACTGTTGCAAATCGGCAACGCCTGCCTGGAGAGGGATATAAACGGTTATATCTACAGAAATTGTAAGTCAGGATATGTGACACTTCACAATCTATGCACTGTGATCCTGAACATGCATCGGTGTAACTTTGTGCTGAACATTGGGGGGGGGGGGGGGGGGGGGTTAAGATCTCTGTCTAAATAAATAAATCTGGGTAAATTCCCAGATGATTAAACATGCAACTATTTTGTTGGTAATAACTGAAATGAGTAAAGAAAATCAACAGCCTATTTATGTAAGATAAGATAATTTTATTGAAGAGGTTATATTGGTTGGGTCTGATTATTTGGAGGAAGACCTCTTACACTTAAGTCAAAGTCAAAGTGCTGTTTTGAACAAAGGATTTGAGCTGCATAATAGCTAATAGAAAACATTTAACATGCCAACAGTTGAGCATACAGATGCAGCCCCAAAAGTTCCCAACATAAGTTATTAATTTCCCAGCATAGGTAACGATGCAGATTATTTCAAATATCATCCTCCAAAAGTGCTTGTGTGAAGAAAAATTGCCCTGCTCCCTGCAAAGGTAGGGGTGGGTAGGGTGTGCTGCTTGGCAGCTCAGTTATGGTACTGTTGGGTGGAAATGAGCCAGGTACAGCGTGTGGTGGTGGTGCACATGCATAGATGTGCCCACCATGGTGTGGTGGCAGGTTGAAAGGTTGTGGTGGTGGATGCATGACTTGTCTTAGCAGTAAAAATCCATCTGCAACTGAACTTGTCTCTCAAGAGTGACTTATAATTTACTGTGATGTTCAGAAGCTCGCCTCTCAGATGTCTCCATCATATCCAGAATTCTTTTCTTCATCTGTATGTCCACCTCTGCAACATTACGCAAATGTGTTTCAGTTGAAAGTCTTCTTTCAAGTCTGTCCTGTCTGTGGCCCTTGAGTTTTGCCTTGACAAAAGGTAGAATAAAACAATGAAAAACTAATTAACCACAATAAATGTTAAAAATAAATCAGTGGTGGAATACCAAGATTAATATTTACTTAAGTGCTACACTTAAATATTTTAGGTTAAGTGTTCTCTTTTCCTATACTTTTAACTCTACAACATTCTTGAGGTAGGGATTCAACACCAACACAGTTACACTGCAGATTCAGATGAATATAAATCTGTCATTATGATGACTTCGTGTAGGTTAAGCTACACAGTAGTTAAAGAAATGAAGCCGAGCTGTATCATTACTAGGTCAAACCTAAAGGTGCTAAAGGCATCTATAATTGGGCTACTGAAATACAGTAGGGCATTCGTTTATACATGTATGGTAGGCTAACCTTATTTCCCCTGACAAGTCTCCCAGTCCACGTTTTCTTGTTTTGTTTTGTTTTGCTGTTTCATATTCCAGTGTGATATTGAGGAATAATTCCACCTCACTGTCTGTCACATGTACGACTCAGTTCTGCTTCTATGCGATGTCTTATCGGATTTTGTGCTTTTTTACCTAAATGTGCTATTTGGCTATACTGACTCTAGTAGGAAAGACTCGAATGCTTTTTAGTTCTCAAGTAAGAAGCCAAACTTTTTATATTTGTTGTTATTGTTCTTAAGAAATAAAGTTGGAAGTAAAAAAAAGTTCCACCGTCTTTGTTGATGCTTTCCCGCCCTGGCTTCAAGACTTCCGATTGGCCAACATTTCTGCAAGGTTAGGATTATATCGCCACCTGTTGCTTTGGCGTGCTCATTACAGCGTTTGCCTTTGTTTTTGTTTTGTTGGAGGGGGGGTTACGCGTGGACTGAGATATTTTTCTCAAAACTTCACGTGTGGACGGGATTTTTTTAAAACGGAAACGGAAAATCTCTGTTTTCAAAAATACCCGTGTACGTGTGGACGTAGCCTAAACAGTAGAGATGTTTGTAGCTTTACGTTAGCTGGACTGACCGGAAGCAGGGTCCATGCGTCACGACTAACCGGATAGAGTTTTGAATCGGTTTAGTCCTGCACGTGCTGGCAAAAGGGAAGGCAAGAGAAACGATCTCCTGGCCGCATAAGGAAATCTATTTAAATATCCGTGATATCCAGTCATCATGAACTCTGAGTACGAGGATAGCTCCGCGTTATCCCCCGTGGAATCTGGGGACGAGGAGGAAGAGGAGGAGGTATCGGAGGCAGAAACAGAGCAGCTGGGGTTCAGTTCCGACTCGGATGAAGATGAAAGCGAAGAGAAAATTGATGAAGCAGCAGCGGCCGGAGATGAAAGCGGAGAGAAAATTGATGAAGCAGCATGGACGTCAAAAAATGGAAAAATATCTTGGTCTCCCACAAACGCTGAGACGTTCCGCTACATCCCAGCAGCCACTGGTCTGACCCCGGGACCTACACGCTATGCCACTCTCCGAATCGTTGACCCCATATCCAGCTTCGCGCTGTTTCTAACGGATGAGATCGTGAAGCATATTGTGTCCATGACAAACCTGCATGGGAATCGCAAAATTCCCGGCTGGCGAGATATAGACGCAGAGGAGTTTCGGGCTTATGTGGGGCTGCTCGTTTTGTCCGGTGTTTACAGGTCAAAACACGAATCAACGAAGAACCTCTGGAGTGAAAAATGGGGACGGAGCATTTTCCGGGCTACGATGTCCGAGAAGAGGTTTCACCACATCAGCAGAGCACTGCGGTTCGATGATAAGCTATCCCGCCCCCAACGCCATGTTGACAAGATGGCTCCCTTCCGCAAAGTCTGGAATATGTGGACGCACCGCCTGGAGATGCTGTTCAGCCCAGACAGAGATCTCTGTGTGGATGAACAACTCGTCGCGTTCAAAGGCAGGTGTAGCTTCAGGCAGTACATGCCAAAGAAGCCGGCCAAATATGGTATCAAGATTTGGGCAGCCTGTGATGTCAAAACATCCTACGCATGGAGACTGCAGGTGTACACGGGCAAAGCAGCTCCAGATCGTGTTGAAGTCAACCAGGGGATGAGGGTGGTCCTGGACATGACAGAGGGGCTCCAGGGACACGTCGTCACCTGTGATAATTTTTTCACTTCCTGTGCACTGGCAGATGAGCTACTCAAGAGGAAAATGGCCCTGGTTGGCACAATTCGCCAAAACAAGCCTGAGCTTCCACCTCATTTGCTCCAGGCAAAAAAGAGAGAGATCTTCTCCTCCATCTTCGCTTTTACAAACACCCACACACTTGTGTCTTACATCCCCCGACGGGGCAAGAATGTGCTGCTACTAAGCACAAAACACCGCTGCCCAGACGTGAGCAAAGAAGGGAAGAGAAAGCCTGTAATAATCGAAGATTACAACAAATGCAAAGGAGGTGTCGACAACCTTGATATGGTAGGTGTCATTACGAACCAGTTATGCATATATTTATTCATTCTTGCTCATATTCATGTCTAATATATATGTATGTTTTATGCTTCTTTTTTTTGTTAGGTTGTTGGCACCTACTCCTGCAGGAGGAGAACAAATTACTGGCCACTGGCCCTCTTCCACAACGTCCTTGATGTTTCACTTTACAATGCCTACGTCCTGTGGACATCAATCGAGTCATCCTGGCCGAAGCAGAAAGGACACAGACGGAGGGTCTTCATTGAAGAAGTGGGAGAAATGCTGGTGAACCCACACATAGCAAAGAGAGAGCGCCTTCCTCGCTCATCAGCCGCTGCAGCAGTAGTCACAAATCTGACTGCAGCGGCTTCATGGACCGCTCCCATCATTCAATTTAAGGGCAGGAGGCAGTGCGAATTTTGCAAAGACAAAAGAAGAGTTTTCAACACCTGCTGCAAATGTGAGAAGTATACATGCAAGGACCACAGTGTGTCCATTTGTAACAACTGCGCCATCTGAGCAGGACTCTCACACCCAGACACATACTACCTCTCTCCCTGTCTGTCTCTCTCCCCATCCCCAACAACATAAATGTTCATGTTTATCTTTCTAAAATAAATGTTTTTCTAGTTCAAACTGAGCTTGTAATTTTATTTACGTTAGCAAGGTAATAAACATTTAGTGTGGAAAAAGTGAAAAACATCATATACCATTATAGGTTATGATTATTACATTTACTGTGCCCCTGCAAAAAAAATAATGATGAATCAAAATCAACCTTGGTGCCAATCTAAAGGCCTAATTATAATAGCAATGAAATCTTTCTCGAAATGTATTTTATGGAAAAAATTTTATTTTTTAAAAATAAAGGTTAAAAAATGCCAAACACGCTACGGAGAAGCAAGACAGTCATAAGAGTTAGTTGTCAATACCGGCCACCAGAAGCTGTTTTTGATACGGGCAGTTGCCCGGGGCGGCATCGTGGTGAGGGGCGGCATCACCGGCACCGGCAAAAAAAAATGCTCGCACTCATGCTGCCCCGACGTCATGCCAGCGCATAGCGGGGATGTCACAGGCACCGATCGGTTTTCTATCGCCCATTTGCTGGGAGTAAGGGCGCCCTCCGTTTGCGAGGTGCGCCTGCTGCTTGCGGCTCAGGGAGGAGAGGGCGGGGCGGCGGGGGAGTCTCTGACCGGCTGGGGCAGCGTCTAATAACCAACTCGCAAAATAAAAGAAAATAAAAACAAAACAACAAACACGAAAACACCAGACATCATGATACAGACTTATAATTTGCACCGATGTTTTTTTCGAAATTCTATACGCGAAAAGTGAGAAGCGAGCAACAGATGCAGGTAAGCAGATGTGTGATTGGATGATGGCAGGTCATCCTGAAACAATCAGAATCAGAATACTTTATTAATCCCTAAGGAAATAATGTGGGTTACAGTTGCTCCAAGAAGAAATGGTAAAAATAGCAACAGTAACAGACTAAACTCCAAACATTATGTTACAGATTTTAATATTAATTAGTCATTGTCAGTTGTTGATTTATCATGTTTGTCCCGTGTGTAGCAAGTGAAAATAAAATAAACAATAAAGACCAAGGTCAATCAAATGGACCAATACGGTAAGGCCGCGATGACCCATTTGGTAAAGTAAATCCGTTGGGCATCTTTGCCAGGTTGGGCACCTGCGCTCAGATGATTCAGTGCAAAAAATATATATAATTTTTTACACTGGCTGAAAAGCTGCGATTTGATTGGCTGATTCTATGTTACACCTATATGCGAAGGACCCCGCGGGGACATGATAGATTACAGTCACTGAAGTAATTCAGCAGGAAAAGGACAGACACACAGACTAGATTGCATGACATCACTGATATCCCTCTCAGGCTCAAATTAAACTTTTCGTTGGTAATGCACAACCAAGTCCAGCAGTGGTACTTCTGAGTAAAAAAAACTAATAAAATATGTATGTGGGGTAATCAGGGTGTTCGTTTTTTAACTGTTGCAAATCGGCAACGCCTGCCTGGAGAGGGATATAAACGGTTATATCTACAGAAATTGTAAGTCAGGATATGTGACACTTCACAATCTATGCACTGTGATCCTGAACATGCATCGGTGTAACTTTGTGCTGAACATTGGGGGGGGTTAAGATCTCTGTCTAAATAAATAAATCTGGGTAAATTCCCAGATGATTAAACATGCAACTATTTTGTTGGTAATAACTGAAATGAGTAAAGAAAATCAACAGCCTATTTATGTAAGATAAGATAATTTTATTGAAGGGGTTATATTGGTTGGGTCTGATTATTTGGAGGGGGGGGGGGGGGGGGCTGTAAATTACAAGGAAGACCTCTTACACTTAAGTCAAAGTCAAAGTGCTGTTTTGAACAAAGGATTTGAGCTGCATAATAGCTAATAGAAAACATTTAACATGCCAACAGTTGAGCATACAGATGCAGCCCCAAAAGCTCCCAACATAAGTTATTAATTTCCCAGCATAGGTAACGATGCAGATTATTTCAAATATCATCCTCCAAAAGTGCTTGTGTGAAGAAAAATTGCCCTGCTCCCTGCAAAGGTAGGGGTGGGTAGGGTGTGCTGCTTGGCAGCTCAGTTATGGTACTGTTGGGTGGAAATGAGCCAGGTACAGCGTGTGGTGGTGGTGCACATGCATAGATGTGCCCACCATGGTGTGGTGGCAGGTTGAAAGGTTGTGGTGGTGGATGCATGACTTGTCTTAGCAGTAAAAATCCATCTGCAACTGAACTTGTCTCTCAAGAGTGACTTATAATTTACTGTGATGTTCAGAAGCTCGCCTCTCAGATGTCTCCATCATATCCAGAATTCTTTTCTTCATCTGTATGTCCACCTCTGCAACATTACGCAAATGTGTTTCAGTTGAAAGTCTTCTTTCAAGTCTGTCCTGTCTGTGGCCCTTGAGTTTTGCCTTGACAAAAGGTAGAATAAAACAATGAAAAACGAATTAACCACAATAAATGTTAAAAATAAATCAGTGGTGGAATACCAAGATTAATATTTACTTAAGTGCTACACTTAAATATTTTAGGTTAAGTGTTCTCTTTTCCTATACTTTTAACTCTACAACATTCTTGAGGTAGGGATTGTTGAAAATACGCAGTTCTTTGAATCTTTGGGCTGAAGGAAGGACAATACTCGGTGTATCAATGCTCAATCAACAATCATTTATTTCCATACAATTCAACAATAAGAGCATTACAACGTCCGGACGGGAGAGATGCTACCAGAGGGTCAGGCACATGTCTCAAAATGGTGACGGGTTGCTCAGCTTTTTATAGTCTCTAGTGGCCCCCAGCTAGTCGTAAAAGCCAAAACATCACATTTTTTCTCTGTTACAGCGCCTAAGTTATGACCTCGGCAGTTGTTTCTCTGCTTTCTGTAAGGTGGGGGTGTGGAATGTGGTCTGTCTATCTCCCCTGTCTTTAGACACAGAGTCTCCTGCTTACAATCTTCTCTTCATGATTCAACAATTAAGCATGTCAAGAAAACAGTGTAACACATTCCCAGCAGATCAAGGATACAGAGTGATGCACATTTATCTAATGAACTAATATGTGAATGTGTTCTGTTAACTCAAAAGTATAATGAGAACTAAACTACATACAGATCACACACTCTATTTTAAAGGGTATAATATGATCTACAGCAGTATTCTAATTCAACTACTTTGATTACATATATAAGGTAACATATAATAACAGAATAATATCACAGGATTCAACACCAACACAGTTACACTGCAGATTCAGAGGAATATAAATCTGTCATTATGATGACTTCGTGTAGGTTAAGCTACACAGTAGTTAAAGAAATGAAGCCGAGCTGTATCATTACTAGGTCAAACCTAAAGGTGCTAAAGGCATCTATAATTGGGCTACTGAAATACAGTAGGGCATTCGTTTATACATGTATGGTAGGCTAACCTTATTTCCCCTGACAAGTCTCCCAGTCCACGTTTTCTTGTTTTGTTTTGTTTTGCTGTTTCATATTCCAGTGTGATATTGAGGAATAATTCCACCTCACTGTCTGTCACATGTACGACTCAGTTCTGCTTCTATGCGATGTCTTATCGGATTTTGTGCTTTTTTACCTAAATGTGCTATTTGGCTATACTGACTCTAGTAGGAAAGACTCGAATGCTTTTTAGTTCTCAAGTAAGAAGCCAAACTTTTTATATTTGTTGTTATTGTTCTTAAGAAATAAAGTTGGAAGTAAAAAAAAGTTCCACCGTCTTTGTTGATGCTTTCCCGCCCTGGCTTCAAGACTTCCGATTGGCCAACATTTCTGCAAGGTTAGGATTATATCGCCACCTGTTGCTTTGGCGTGCTCATTACAGCGTTTGCCTTTGTTTTTGTTTTGTTGGAGGGGGGGTTACGCGTGGACTGAGATATTTTTCTCAAAACTTCACGTGTGGACGGGATTTTTTTAAAACGGAAACGGAAAATCTCTGTTTTCAAAAATACCCGTGTACGTGTGGACGTAGCCTAAACAGTAGAGATGTTTGTAGCTTTACGTTAGCTGGACTGACCGGAAGCAGGGTCCATGCGTCACGACTAACCGGATAGAGTTTTGAATCGGTTTAGTCCTGCACGTGCTGGCAAAAGGGAAGGCAAGAGAAACGATCTCCTGGCCGCATAAGGAAATCTATTTAAATATCCGTGATATCCAGTCATCATGAACTCTGAGTACGAGGATAGCTCCGCGTTATCCCCCGTGGAATCTGGGGACGAGGAGGAAGAGGAGGAGGTATCGGAGGCAGAAACAGAGCAGCTGGGGTCCAGTTCCGACTCGGATGAAGATGAAAGCGAAGAGAAAATTGATGAAGCAGCAGCGGCTGGAGATGAAAACGGAGAGAAAATTGATGAAGCAGCATGGACGTCAAAAAATGGAAAAATATCTTGGTCTCCCACAAACGCTGAGACGTTCCGCTACATCCCAGCAGCCACTGGTCTGACCCCGGGACCTACACGCTATGCCACTCTCCGAATCGTTGACCCCATATCCAGCTTCGCGCTGTTTCTAACGGATGAGATCGTGAAGCATATTGTGTCCATGACAAACCTGCATGGGAATCGCAAAATTCCCGGCTGGCGAGATATAGACGCAGAGGAGTTTCGGGCTTATGTGGGGCTGCTCGTTTTGTCCGGTGTTTACAGGTCAAAACACGAATCAACGAAGAGCCTCTGGAGTGAAAAATGGGGACGGAGCATTTTCCGGGCTACGATGTCCGAGAACAGGTTTCACCACATCAGCAGAGCACTGCGGTTCGATGATAAGCTATCCCGCCCCCAACGCCATGTTGACAAGATGGCTCCCTTCCGCAAAGTCTGGAATATGTGGACGCACCGCCTGGAGATGCTGTTCAGCCCAGACAGAGATCTCTGTGTGGATGAACAACTCGTCGCGTTCAAAGGCAGGTGTAGCTTCAGGCAGTACATGCCAAAGAAGCCGGCCAAATATGGTATCAAGATTTGGGCAGCCTGTGATGTCAAAACATCCTACGCATGGAGACTGCAGGTGTACACGGGCAAAGCAGCTCCAGATCGTGTTGAAGTCAACCAGGGGATGAGGGTGGTCCTGGACATGACAGAGGGGCTCCAGGGACACGTCGTCACCTGTGATAATTTTTTCACTTCCTGTGCACTGGCAGATGAGCTACTCAAGAGGAAAATGGCCCTGGTTGGCACAATTCGCCAAAACAAGCCTGAGCTTCCACCTCATTTGCTCCAGGCAAAAAAGAGAGAGATCTTCTCCTCCATCTTCGCGTTTACAAACACCCACACACTTGTGTCTTACATCCCCCGACGGGGCAAGAATGTGCTGCTACTAAGCACAAAACACCGCTGCCCAGACGTGAGCAAAGAAGGGAAGAGAAAGCCTGTAATAATCGAAGATTACAACAAATGCAAAGGAGGTGTCGACAACCTTGATATGGTAGGTGTCATTACGAACCAGTTATGCATATATTTATTCATTCTTGCTCATATTCATGTCTAATATATATGTATGTTTTATGCTTCTTTTTTTGTTAGGTTGTTGGCACCTACTCCTGCAGGAGGAGAACAAATTACTGGCCAATGGCCCTCTTCCACAACGTCCTTGATGTTTCACTTTACAATGCCTACGTCCTGTGGACATTAATCGAGTCATCCTGGCCGAAGCAGAAAGGACACAGACGGAGGGTCTTCATTGAAGAAGTGGGAGAAATGCTGGTGAACCCACACATAGCAAAGAGAGGGCGCCTTCCTCGCTCATCAGCCGCTGCAGCAGTAGTCACAAATCTGACTGCAGCGGCTTCATGGACCGCTCCCATCATTCAATTTAAGGGCAGGAGGCAGTGCGAACTTTGCAAAGACAAAAGAAGAGTTTTCAACACCTGCTGCAAATGTGAGAAGCATACATGCAAGGACCACAGTGTGTCCATTTGTAACGACTGCGCCGTCTGAGCAGGACTCTCACACCCAGACACATACTACCTCTCTCCCTGTCTGTCTCTCTCCCCATCCCCAACAACATAAATGTTCATGTTTATCTTTCTAAAATAAATGTTTTTCTAGTTCAAACTGAGCTTGTAATTTTATTTACGTTAGCAAGGTAATAAACATTTAGTGTGGAAAAAGTGAAAAACATCATATACCATTATAGGTTATGATTATTACATTTACTGTGCCCCTGCAAAAAAAATAATGATGAATCAAAATCAACCTTGGTGCCAATCTAAAGGCCTAATTATAATAGCAGTGAAATCTTTCTCGAAATGTATTTTATGGAAAAAATTTTATTTTTTAAAAATAAAGGTTAAAAAATGCCAAACACGCTACGGAGAAGCAAGACAGTCATAAGAGTTAGTTGTCAATACCGGCCACCAGAAGCTGTTTTTGATACGGGCAGTTGCCCGGGGCGGCATCGTGGTGAGGGGCGGCATCACCGGCACCGGCAAAAAAAAATGCTCGCACTCATGCTGCCCCGACGTCATGCCAGCGCATAACGGGGATGTCACAGGCACCGATCGGTTTTCTATCGCCCATTTGCTGGGAGTAAGGGCGCCCTCCGTTTGCGAGGTGCGCCTGCTGCTTGCGGCTCAGGGAGGAGAGGGCGGGGCGGCGGGGGAGTCTCTGACCGGCTGGGGCAGCGTCTAATAACCAACTCGCAAAATAAAAGAAAATAAAAACAAAACAACAAACACGAAAACACCAGACATCATGATACAGACTTATAATTTGCACCGATGTTTTTTTCGAAATTCTATACGCGAAAAGTGAGAAGCGAGCAACAGATGCAGGTAAGCAGATGTGTGATTGGATGATGGCAGGTCATCCTGAAACAATCAGAATCAGAATACTTTATTAATCCCTAAGGAAATAATGTGGGTTACAGTTGCTCCAAGAAGAAATGGTAAAAATAGCAACAGTAACAGACTAAACTCCAAACATTATGTTACAGATTTTAATATTAATTAGTCATTGTCAGTTGTTGATTTATCATGTTTGTCCCGTGTGTAGCAAGTGAAAATAAAATAAACAATAAAGACCAAGGTCAATCAAATGGACCAATACGGTAAGGCCGCGATGACCCATTTGGTAAAGTAAATCCGTTGGGCATCTTTGCCAGGTTGGGCACCTGCGCTCAGATGATTCAGTGCAAAAAATATATATAATTTTTTACACTGGCTGAAAAGCTGCGATTTGATTGGCTGATTCTATGTTACACCTATATGCGAAGGACCCCGCGGGGACATGATAGATTACAGTCACTGAAGTAATTCAGCAGGAAAAGGACAGACACACAGACTAGATTGCATGACATCACTGATATCCCTCTCAGGCTCAAATTAAACTTTTCGTTGGTAATGCACAACCAAGTCCAGCAGTGGTACTTCTGAGTAAAAAAAAACTAATAAAATATGTATGTGGGGTAATCAGGGTGTTCGTTTTTTAACTGTTGCAAATCGGCAACGCCTGCCTGGAGAGGGATATAAACGGTTATATCTACAGAAATTGTAAGTCAGGATATGTGACACTTCACAATCTATGCACTGTGATCCTGAACATGCATCGGTGTAACTTTGTGCTGAACATTGGGGGGGGGGGGGGTTAAGATCTCTGTCTAAATAAATAAATCTGGGTAAATTCCCAGATGATTAAACATGCAACTATTTTGTTGGTAATAACTGAAATGAGTAAAGAAGATCAACAGCCTATTTATGTAAGATAAGATAATTTTATTGAAGGGGTTATATTGGTTGGGTCTGATTATTTGGAGGAAGACCTCTTACACTTAAGTCAAAGTCAAAGTGCTGTTTTGAACAAAGGATTTGAGCTGCATAATAGCTAATAGAAAACATTTAACATGTCTACAGTTGAGCATACAGATGCAGCCCCAAAAGCTCCCAACATAAGTTATTAATTTCCCAGCATAGGTAACGATGCAGATTATTTCAAATATCATCCTCCAAAAGTGCTTGTGTGAAGAAAAATTGCCCTGCTCCCTGCAAAGGTAGGGGTGGGTAGGGTGTGCTGCTTGGCAGCTCAGTTATGGTACTGTTGGGTGGAAATGAGCCAGGTACAGCGTGTGGTGGTGGTGCACATGCATAGATGTGCCCACCATGGTGTGGTGGCAGGTTGAAAGGTTGTGGTGGTGGATGCATGACTTGTCTTAGCAGTAAAAATCCATCTGCAACTGAACTTGTCTCTCAAGAGTGACTTATAATTTACTGTGATGTTCAGAAGCTCGCCTCTCAGATGTCTCCATCATATCCAGAATTCTTTTCTTCATCTGTATGTCCACCTCTGCAACATTACGCAAATGTGTTTCAGTTGAAAGTCTTCTTTCAAGTCTGTCCTGTCTGTGGCCCTTGAGTTTTGCCTTGACAAAAGGTAGAATAAAACAATGAAAAACTAATTAACCACAATAAATGTTAAAAATAAATCAGTGGTGGAATACCAAGATTAATATTTACTTAAGTGCTACACTTAAATATTTTAGGTTAAGTGTTCTCTTTTCCTATACTTTTAACTCTACAACATTCTTGAGGTAGGGATTCAACACCAACACAGTTACACTGCAGATTCAGATGAATATAAATCTGTCATTATGATGACTTCGTGTAGGTTAAGCTACACAGTAGTTAAAGAAATGAAGCCGAGCTGTATCATTACTAGGTCAAACCTAAAGGTGCTAAAGGCATCTATAATTGGGCTACTGAAATACAGTAGGGCATTCGTTTATACATGTATGGTAGGCTAACCTTATTTCCCCTGACAAGTCTCCCAGTCCACGTTTTCTTGTTTTGTTTTGTTTTGCTGTTTCATATTCCAGTGTGATATTGAGGAATAATTCCACCTCACTGTCTGTCACATGTACGACTCAGTTCTGCTTCTATGCGATGTCTTATCGGATTTTGTGCTTTTTTACCAAAATGTGCTATTTGGCTATACTGACTCTAGTAGGAAAGACTCGAATGCTTTTTAGTTCTCAAGTAAGAAGCCAAACTTTTTCACCTTCAGGAAAGAAGTTGAACTCTATGTGAATACAATCCTTTCTTCTCACACCAAAAAACCTTTAAAAACCATCTATTTGTAATATGTTTAATGTCTTTGTTTGATTATTCAATGTCTCGCACCCCTCTCTTTTCTTTGCAGTACCGCTGCACATTCTCTGTTTGATGTTTTATATTTGTTATTATTGTTCTGACTCACTACTAATTTTTATAAATTCTTCTGGAAGGACCTAAGAACTTTATTGTTTGATGCATTAAAGGAATGGATAGAGAAAAAAGATCTGATGCCAAGCATGAAACAAGGGTTGATAACCCTGATCCCTAAATCGGGTAAGGATAAAAGAATTTTAGACAATTTAAGACCCATCACCTTACTAAACACTGACTATAAGATCCTGTCTGGAGCTGTAGCTGAGAGGCTAAAGAAAGGCATCTCAAACATTATCAGTGAAACACAATCAGGTTTTTTGAAAGGAAGACTAATGCATAACAATATTAGGCTGGTTTTGGACCTCCTTGAGTACAGTGAAATAATCCAAGAGAGAGGATACATCTTGTTCTTGGATTTTTACAAAGCATTTGACTCAGTTGAACATACGTTCATATTTAAAACTCTGCAGTCTTTTGGTTTTGGAGAGGAATTTATCAATGTTATAGAGATGCTATATAATGACATTAACAGCTCTGTTTTGCTTTAACATGGTACATGTTCAAGGTTTGAGGTTAATAGAGGGATAAGGCAGGGATGTAGCAGCTCACCACTTCTGTTCCTCATGGTTGCTGAGCTGTTGTCTATTTTGATTAAAAACAGTCACATTGACGGGTTAACTGTGATGGGTGAACAGATAATAATCAGTCAGCTGGCAGATGATACCACCCTGTTTTTAAAAAATGAGGACCAGATTCCTTTAGCCTTAGAGGTGATCAACCACTTCTCCAAAGCTTCTGGCCTACAGCTGAATATTAATAAATGCGAAATTCTAGCTCTGCACGAGTGTCCCCTGCAAGCAATAAATAATATACAGATCAAAAAAGAGGTGAAGTATCTGGGCATTGTAATTTGCAAGGATAAGACATCAACAGAAAATAAGAATATCTGTGCCAATATAGAAAAGTGTAAGTCTATTTTAAACAGGTGGCTGCAAATGGACATAACTCTGTTTGGGAGAATCTTGCTAACCAAAATGGACAGTCTGTCCAGACTAATCTATCCAGCCTTTTCTCTGCCCATATCTCCAAAACTAATTAAATCTATATATAATCTTGGGTGGAATAGACTTTTTGTTACGTTGTGACTTTGCAGTTCGTTACATGTTAAACTCTCAGGTTTCCATCAGCAGGTCCTTCTCTACTGGAAATTAATCTATAAACATAACTTTACTCCTCACAATACCCCTATATGGAACAACAGGTATATCCGTTTGTGTAGGAAATCTGTGTACATGGATGAATGGAGATCTAAAGGGATTTGGGCTGTAGCTCATTTTACGGATGATAATGGGGTCTTATTAATACATGAGACGTTTTGTGAGAAATTTGATGTAAGATGTACTGCTAAGAGATATAAATCCCTAGTGAAAGCCATCCCAGTCCCTTTGAGATCAATGATAAAAGAAGATATTGTGCACTCTAAAATTTCTCCTGGACTGAGACAGCTCTGCATAGCTGGAGTTGAATTTGGTGACAGCAGGTTTACAAACAAAGTGATCAGGAATATTTTGATAAATGAAATTTGCCCTAATCCGGTTAAAAGAAATTATATCCTTAAAGAATTTGAGACCATGGAGGTTAAGGCGATAAGAAAAAAGTATATTTCACTTCCTCTTTCTCCTAAAGTAAAAGAGGTTCACTTTAAAATCATAAATGAGATTTATCCAACCAATGAATTCTTAAGACGGAAATTTAACGTAGATGTGAACGCATGCATATTTTGTGAAAATGATATTGAAAGTCTGGATCACTTGTTTTTCTACTGTGAATCAGTGCACTCCTTCTGGACTGACATGTGGAGCTGGCTACAGTCCAGGAGAATTCAGTTACCGCATTTGACGGTGACAGTAATAAAATTTGGAATATTTGCTGAGAATGCAGATTTTGACCTGTTGATTAGGACGTTTTTGTTAATGGGAAAAATTTTTATTCACAAATGCAGATACTTAAAAGCTAAACCATGTATAAACAGATGGCTGAATGACTTTAAACTCTGGGCTAAATTGCTGAAACTTGTGAATAACATGAAAGCCCATAAACTTGTTGTCAAAAGAGCTTGCAAAGAAAAGCGTCTGGACTTCTTTAAGTTACTTGAAGACGTTTCAGCTCTCATCCGAGAAGCTTCTTCAGTTCTAAGATCAAATGGTGGAGAGTCCCAGATTGACCTTAGAACTGAAGAAGCTTCTCGGATGAGAGGTGAAACGTCTTCAAGTAACTTAAAGAAGTCCAGACGCTTTTCTTTGCAAGCTCCTTTGACTACGATGACCTGGATGACTGAGAACCTTCACAGACATAAACTTGTTGTTTTATTTAACGAGTTTAATCTATGTTAAAAAAAAAAGAAACCTCCCTATTTTGTAATCATGACTGCCCTTTTTTGCTCATGTTATTGTAACGTTCGCAAGAACCAGATGGTTGGATCTCAGTTTGTCCGTTTATTCGGTAACACAGGCCGTTAACTCTGGGGAGAGTGCCCTCGTACAACCCCTCACTTCAGCCCCGCACAGTCACACAACAACAAGGACCCCCTCCCCTTCCTGCACACATTAACTCCCTTTTTCCTGCAGCACAACCAAACATGTATCTTAAAGAAATAACAACAGTGTGCAGAGATAACCAACATGTCACTGTAAAATAACATTTAACCATCGTTACACTGCCCCCCCAGCAATAAGTTCCTCGTCCCCGAGGGAACAACACAGTCTCTGAGGCGGGGTAGTTGCCTACGTTCCCCCCTTGACCTCCTGAGCCCCTGGGGTGTACACGGAGCTTCGGGGCTTTGAGGTGAAGAGTCCGAGGGAGGGGAACGCAGCTCCGGCCGGGGGTCCCTCTGTGCAGGGTCATGGGAGCTCTGTACACGTCCCTCAGGGAAGGAGGGGAGGGACTGCCCTCTGTAGGGGGCCATCCGGTCTCTGTGCAGCGCCACTTTCCTCCCTCTAGGAGGCAACTGCACCCTGTAAACAACTTCCCCCACTCGCTCCAGGACGCTGCAGGGCCCCACCCAGCTGCTATCCAGTTTAGGACACCGTCCTTTCTTCTTTTTGCTGTAGACCCACACCAGCTCCCCAGCACGGAAGTGCCTCCCCTTAGTGGTGATGTCATAATTCCTCTTTTGGCGCAGGCCTGCCTTCGCCAGCTGCTCCCGGGCGTAGGAATGTGCAGAATCCAGCCGGTCCTGCAGATTCCTTGCGTAGTCCCGGCCTGGTGGTGCCTCTGGCGCATCCGGGGGCTTCCCAAAAGCCAACTCTGCAGGAGTTCTCAGCTCTCTCCCTAACATGAGCAGGGCAGGCGTACATTGGGTGGAGTCTTGCACTGCCGACCTGTAGGCCATGAGGATAAGGGGAAAATGGTAGTCCCAGTCCCGTTGGTGTTCTGAGGTAAGGATGGCTAGCTGCTGGGCCAGCGTCCTGTTAAACCTTTCCACCAGTCCATTGCTTTGGGGGTGAAGTGGGGTGGTGCGGGTTTTCTTAGTCCCAAGGCGTTCACACATGGCAGCAAATGCCTTGGACTCAAAGTTACGCCCCTGGTCACTGTGGAGGGTCTCTGCTGTTCCAAAGCGGCTGAACATCCCCTCCACTAATACATCAGCGACAGTCTCAGCCTCCTGATCTGGGATGGCATATGCTTCCGGCCACTTGGTAAAATAGTCCATGGCCACAAGGACATAGCGGTTTCCTCTGTCTGTGCGAGGAAATGGGCCCATGACGTCCACAGCTACTCGCTCCATTGGGGCTCCTGCTGGTTGCTGCTGAAGCTGCGCCCGGGACTGGTCCTGTGGCCCTTTGTGCGAGGAACATGCATCACAGCTGCGGCAAAAGTCCTCCACATCCCTCCACTGCTGACCCCAGTAGTAGCCCTGGCGGAGGCGGCGGAGGGTCTTGGAGACCCCAAAGTGGCCGGAGCCAGCGCTCCCATGGCAGGCTTCCAGCACAGCTGACCTCAGCGACCTTGGCACCACAACCTGCCACCTCTCCTCCCCTGTGGCAGGATCCTTCCAAGCACGCTCCTACACCCCCTCCTTCAGCCTGAGAGCTGCAAACTTGGCCCACAGCCCCCTGGTACAGATGGAAAACCCAGTGACCACTCCCAAAGGGGTTGCTCCTCCCTCTCCAGCCACTGCAGGACTGGCAGCAGGTCAGTGTCTTGTTCGTGCCGTGCCCTCCACTCCGCTGCATCCACCACCAGAAGAGCCCTGCAGGCGAGCTGTGTTGCTCCGTCTATTGTTGTAAGTTCCCGCTCTATCTCATCTCGCTTCTCACAGTAACGGCAGCCAGCTGCAGCACATGGGCGGCGAGAGAGGGCGTCTGCGTTAGAATGGTGCGTCCCTGCTCTGTGTTCCACAGTGAAATTGAAGGCTTGGAGCTCCTCCAGCCAGCGAGCCACCTGTCCCTCTGGCTCCCTGAAAGACATCAGCCACTGGAGGGCAGCATGATCAGTTCTGATAACAAATGATGTGCCGCACAGGTAGTACTTAAAGTGTCTCACCCCTGCCACCACGGCCAGCAGCTCTCGTCGTGTGAGACAGTAGCGCCGCTCACTCCTGTTCAGGACCCGGCTGAAGTACGCCACCACCTTCTCACCTTCCGGCCCAACCTGCGACAACACAGCTCCCAGCCCCACATTACTTGCGTCAGTGTCCAGGACAAAAAGCAGGGTGGGGTCAGGGGGGGCAAGGACTGGGGACTCTGTCAGCGATCTGCGGAGGGTGTTGAATGCCTGCTGACAGTCCAGATGAAGTTGTGGTCCTTCTGCAGCAGGCGGAAGAGGGGTGCAGCTATAGAGGAAAAGCCCTTCACAAACCTCCTGTAATAAGACGCCAGTCCTAGGAAGCTTTTGAGCTGTTATGGTCTGCTGGTGTGGGCCACTCAGTAATGGTGTGAATTTTTTCCTCCAAAGTGCTGATTGCCTCATGACCCAGCTTGTGGCCCAGAAACTCCACCTCCCTCCTCATGAAGTGGCACTTGTCGGGATGCAGCTTCAGGCCTGCAGCCGCTACCCTCCCCAACACTTGTCTCAGGGCATCCAGGGCAGCATCAAAGGAGCTCCCGTGTACTAGAAGATCATCCAGGTAAACCAGACACCGTTGCTGTGGGACGCCAGCCAGCACACTGTCCATAAGCCTCTCGAAGGTAGCAGGAGCGTTGCAAAGACCAAAGCTCAGGACTTTGAACTGCCATAGTCCCCTGTTAGTGCAGAAGGCTGTCTTCGGTCTGGATTCAGGGGCCAGTGGCATCTGCCAGTAGCCACTCCGCAGGTCCAGGGTGGAGAACCAGGAGGATCCAGCTACTAAATTGAGAGACTCATCAATCCTGGGAAGAGGGTAAGAGTCCTTTTTCGTCACTTTGTTGAGTGGTCTGTAGTCCACACAGAAACGCATCCTTGGGCTTTTTTTCTTAGGCACCATCACCACAGCGGAGGCCCACGGGCTATCAGATGGCTCTATGATGCCCGCCTTCATCATTTCACACAACTCTCTGTCAGCAGCCTCCTCATGAGCCAGGGGCAGGCGGCGGGGGCGCACTTTAATAGGCTGGGCATCCCCGGTCTCAATGACGTGCTCTACCAAGTGTGTCAAGCCAACATCACTTTCTTTCAGGGCAAAAATGTCACTAAACTCTCTTAGTACCTGCCATAGACTCTCTTGCTGCTGTGGAGTCAGCCCCTCACAGTTCTTTGACCAGATGCTCCTCACTGCTGAGAGCCTCTCCTCCTCCCCCGCTTGCTGTTCTGCTGGCGGGTCTGCGGGGGTCTCCGAGGTGGAGGTGGACGCCGCGGCAGATGCTGGGCAGACCGGGGGAGGAATAAGCTGCACCTTCTTCCCATCAGGGAGTATGAGGAAGCCTTTGCCTAAGTCCAGTACACCACCAATGGCTCGCAAAAAATCCAGCCCAATGGTAAATGGCCTGTATTTATATAGCGCTTTACTAGTCCCTAAGGACCCCAAAGCGCTTTACATATCCAGTCATCCACCCATTCACACACACATTCACACACTGGTGATGGCAAGCTACATTGTAGCCACAGCCACCCTGGGGCGCACTGACAGAGGCGAGGCTGCCGGACACTGGCGCCATCGGGCCCTCTGACCACCACCAGCCCAAGGATGCAGGCATCCTGCACGTCAGCCACCCAGGCAGCATAAGGCACACCGAAGTCCCCAACCTTAAACTGGAACACTCCCCTCCCTCTAATTGGGGCCAGATCACCGGTCACAGTCTTAAGTCGCACATTAGTTGGTTGCACAGCAGCTCTGGTTGGGACGACATCGGGTCGGACCAGCGTTGCATTGGACCCCGTGTCCAGAAGGGCCGTAGAGGACACCCCCGCAATCATCACTGGAACATGGCAAAAGTCGCCAACCTGGGTCCAGCCCACAGCGATGACCGCACCAGGTGGAAATGGCGGTGGTGTGGGGATGTCGATCTCCCTGGCCCGTGTACTCCCACCTACACGGGCCCTTGAGCGTTTCCCTGAACCGCTGCAAGCTTGGGGCACTGCCTGATGAGGTGTCCGACTTGTCCACATCCCCAGCAGCTCTGTGGTCGGCGGCGTGGTCCAGCCCGAGGGGAAGGCGAATGCCGAGAAGCCGTCTGAACCAAACTGCTCAGGCCCGCTGGCATCTCCATCTGCTCCACAGGTGCTGACATAGCCCTCACCACATGTGTCATCAGCGCCCCCAGAGGATCCTGCAAGCATCTCCCTCTCCAACGCTAGCTCCAGGGCTGCACTTAGTGTGGCCGGTCGAGCAAGCTGAGTTTGCATACGGAGCTCTTTAGGGCTCTGGGCCTGCAGGAACTGGTCCCGAGCTAACTCCGCCTGCACTGATGGTGGCATGCTGTCATACGCCCTCCGGCAAAGACACTCGACTTCATGGGCCAAAATGCGAAGGGGCTCTCCTGGCAATCTGCGTCTGTTGTGGAACTCTGACCTCAGCAGCACTGGTTGGTTATACTGCCCGAAACGTCTCTGAAGTGCCCCAACCAGAGCATCATAATCTCCCCTTTGTTCCTCGGTCAGCAGCAGCAGGCATGCAGCTGCATCCTCACACAGGCACAAAGCCAATTGGAAAGCTTTATGTTCCTCAGACCAGCCAGCTGCAACAGCTAACAGCTCAAACTGTGCAATAAACACTTCCCATGGCGTCTTGCCGCTGAACTTAGGCGTTTTTATATTCGCCGCAGCTTGCTGGGCGCCGCCATGCTTGTTTACATCACGTGACGGTGCGCCAAGCGAGGTCGACTCCCTCCCACCGGAATCGCGGCGACTGTGCGAAAAGTTCCCGAAAAAATCCAGGCTCAGCAGACAGCCGCATCACTGTTTCCCTCACTCTATGGGCAGGCGAGCGCGGGCGAACCTCCCTCTCCTCCGTCTCCTTCTTAATCTTGTCCGGCAACATCCTCGTGTCTCATCACGGTCAGCGTCGCCAGCAACAGGGTGTCGGGCGTTTTCTGCGTTTTTTTTTTTCTTCTTCACTTCTGACACCAGTGTAACGTTCGCAAGAACCAGACGGTTGGATCTCATTTTGTCCGTTTATTCGGTAACACAGGCAAACGGGCCGTTAACTCCGGGAAGAGTGCCCTCGTACAACCCCTCACTTCAGCCCCGCACAGTCACACAACAACAAGGACCCCCTCCCCTTCCTGCACACATTAACTCCCTTTTTCCTGCAGCACAACCAAACATGTATCTTAAAGAAATAACAACAGTGTGCAGAGATAACCAACATGTCACTGTAAAATAACATTTAACCATTGTTACACTATTTTTTGCCTTTGGTTCAAATCCTTCAATGACTGTTCTTTCTTTTTGTACTAACTCTTTCAGTTCCACCGTCTTTGTTTATGCTTTCCCGCCCTGGCTTCAAGACTTCGGATTGGCCAACATTTCTGCAAGGTTAGGATTATATCGCCACCTGTTGCTTTGGCATGCTCCTTACAGCATTTGCCTTTGTTTTTGTTTGTTTGGAGGGGGGGTTACACGTGGACTGAGATATTTTTCTCAAAACTGCACGTGTGGACGGGATTTTTTTTAAAAAAAAACGAAAACGGAAAATCTCTGTTTTCAAAAATACCAGTCTAAGGCTACGTCCACATGTACCCGGGTAATTTTTAAAACGCAGATTTTTCTATTTTCTTTACACCCTCGCCCACACGTAAATGCCGTTTTTGGTCACTGAAAACTGAGATTTTTAAAAACTCTGGCCAGGGTGGATATTTTTGAAAGGTGTGCGCCTTTTTTGACGTCACACAGTGCGCCACGTTATTGTTTCGGTGAAATGAATTTCGACAATACTGTTACTGTTACTTGTACTCTCTGCAGTGTTTATATGCTTACATATAACCAAAATCAAATCAAATCAAATCACTTTTATTGTCACATCACATGTGCAGGTACATTGGTACAGCATATATGAGTGAAATTCTTGTGTGCGAGCTTCACAAGCAACAGAGTTGTGCAAAATACAATAATGTAAACAAGCAAAATACAAGAATGGCTACATCTGAAACTAATAAATATATGTACAATATATAATAGTATATGCATTTCTGGATGTGTATACTAAATATTTTTCTGTGTGTGTGTGTGTGTGTGTGTGTGTGTGTGTGTATACACATATTTTACAAATTAAATAGAGTAAACAATAAATAAAATATATAAAATATACAGAGTTGAGACATGTGCAAAACAGTGGCATTACTGTACAGTATGGAGTGCATAATGTTGAAGTTCCAGTAGTGAAGCTGAGGTGTCTATGACGTGTTCAGCAGTCTGATGGCCTGGTGGAAGAAGCTGTCTCTCAGTCTGCTGGTACGGGACCGGATGCTGCAGAACCTCCTTCCTGATGGAAGCAGTCTGAACAGTTTATGGCTGGGGTGACTGGAGTCCTTGATGATCCTCCCTGCTTTCCTCAGGCAGCGCTTCCTGTAGATGTTCTGGAGGGAGGGAAGCTCACCTCCAATTATCCGTTCAGAGCACCGCACGACTCGCTGGAGAGCTTTGCAGTTGTAGGCGGTGCTGTTGCCATACCAGGTGGTGATGCATCCAGTGAGGATGCTCTCAATGGCACACTGATAGAAGGTCCTGAGGAATCTTTTCAGTCTCCTGAGAAAGAAGAGGCGCTGCTGCGCCTTCTTCACTGTTTTGTTTGTGTGTACTGACCACGTAAGATCCTCAGCCAGATGTACACCAAGGAACCGGAAGCTGCTCACTCTCTCCACAGCAGCGCCGTTGATGGTGATGGGGGTGTGTACTTCTCTGCACCTCCGGAAGTCCACTATCAACTCCTTTGTCTTTGCGACGTTGAGGGTGAGATGGTTGTCTTGACACCAGTGGGTCAGGGCGCTGACCTCCTCCCTGTAAGCCGTCTCATCACCGTTGGTGATAAGACCCACCACTGTAGTGTCGTCCGCAAACTTCACAATGATGTTGGAGTTGTTAGTGGCTGTGCAGTCGTAGGTGTAGAGTGAGTACAGGAGAGGGCTCAGTACACACCCCTGTGGAGCACCAGTGTTCAGTGTGATGGGGGATGAGGTGATGCTGCCCAGTCTGACCACTTGGCGTCTGTCAGACAGGAAGCTAAGGATCCAGCTGCAGAGGGAGCTGCTCAGTCCTAGATCCTGCAGTTTCCTGTCCAGCTTCGAGGGAACGATGGTATTGAATGCTGAGCTGTAATCTACAAACAGCATTCTCACATACGTGTCTCTCTTCTCCAGGTGTGACAGGGCAGTGTGTAGTGTCAGGGCTATGGCATCATCAGTGGTCCTGTTGTGGCGGTATGCAAACTGTAGAGGGTCCAGTCAGTCGGGTAGTGCAGAGCAGATGAAGTCCCTGACCAGCTTCTCGAAGCATTTAATTACGATGGGGGTCAGGGCTACAGGTCGCCAGTCGTTCAATGAGGAGATGGTGGAGGATTTGGGTACAGGGACGATGGTGGCCACTTTGAAGCAGGCTGGGACTACAGACAGAGAGAGGGAAAGGTTGAAGACACATATACACACACAGTTACTGTCCCTTAACACAGCGGTCTCCAACCTTTTTTGTGCCATGGACCGGTTTATGCCCGACAATATTTTCACGGACCGGCCTTTAAGGTGTCGCGGATAAACACAACAAAATAAAACTAGTACCGGTACCAAAAAAAAGAAGATTTATTCATAACACACGTGAAAAGACCCAGGAAAACAGAGTAAACGATAAGAATGATAACAAAATAACGCTGAAGACCAATTAAAAACCCTGAAAACTATACATTTCACACCTGAGCCTCGACTCTCGCGGCCCGGTACCAAACGACTCACGGACCGGTACCGGTCCGAGGCCCGGGGGTTGGGGACGCTGCCTTAACACATATGACTCGGTTCTGCTTCTATGCCCCAGCTTTGTTTACTTTTTCCCGCCGAGGCTTCTAGACTTCTGATTGGCCAACATTTCTACACGGTTAGGACTACATCGCCACCTGTTGGTTTGGCATGTTCCTAGCAGCGTTTTCCTTCATTTCTGCCTTTACGTGTGGACGGGATTATTTTTTAAAACGAAAACGGAAAATCTCAGTTTTTAAAAATACCCGTGTACGTGTGGACGTAGCCTAAACAGTAGAGATGTTTGTAGCTTTACGTTAGCTGGACTGACCGGAAGCAGGGTCCATGCGTGACGACTAACCGGATAGAGTTTTGAATCGGTTTAGTCCTGCACGTGCTGGCAAAAGGGAAGGCAAGAGAAACGATCTCCTGGCCGCATAAGCAAATCTATTTAAATATCCGTGATATCCAGTGAAGAGAAAATCTCCGTCCCGGTTTCCCTCCAAGGCGTGAGCACCGATAAGCAGAGTTTTGTCCTTTCCTTATAAGATTCCTAATTATTCAAAGTAACGCTCAAGTATGCTGTTCAGCTGGGTTAGTTACAGCGCCGGGAGTAGCTTGGGAGAACAAGGAAACACAGACTGCTTCAGGTTGCCTTCCCAAACCAACTCAAAGGTTTATTCAGTACAAAACAGCTTATATAGAGGAAAAAAAGGTTCGTGTGTCAGCAGGTTCTCAGTTCAAACCGGTACAGACCAAATAAGGAAACGTCTTCCTGCCTTGTGAGCAGAGAAGTATCCTTTGTATAGTTCAGCTTCAGTTACAATTTATGGTCATCCCAGCAAAATACACTCCTAAACATAGAATACAGAGTTCTTTCATTAGTGAATTCTGAAACAAACCACCTGGCTTTTTAACAAGCTCTTTTCTAAAAGATAAGGAAGGGAGGATGGGAGTAAGGAAGTGGTCTCGTCTCTGTGGTATTTTCGACCTTGGGGTACCAGCCTGTGATTCTTACACATCAATTCTTGGGTCAGAGAGAAAGAGAAAAACAACTAGTAAATGGGCCTTATTGAGTAACAGTTTTCCTGTATAATATCACAATAAAACAATATCCTGTAAATGCTACCATGGTATCAAAATATCACAACAGTCAGTCATCATGAACTCTGAGTACGAGGATAGCTCCGCGTTATCCCCCGTGGAATCTGGGGACGAGGAGGAAGAGGAGGAGGTATCGGAGGCAGGAACAGAGCAGCTGGGGTCCAGTTCCGACTCGGATGAAGATGAAAGCGAAGAGAAAATTGATGAAACAGCAGTGGCCGGAGATGAAAACGGAGAGAAACGCTGAGACGTTCCGCTACATCCCAGCAGCCACTGGTCTGACCCCGGGACCTACACGCTATGCCACTCTCCGAATCGTTGACCCCATATCCAGCTTCGCGCTGTTTCTAACGGATGAGATCGTGAAGCATATTGTGTCCATGAAAAACCTGCATGGGAATCGCAAAATTCCCGGCTGGCGAGATATAGACGCAGAGGAGTTTCGGGCTTATGTGGGGCTGCTCGTTTTGTCCGGTGTTTACAGGTCAAAACACGAATCAACGAAGAGCCTCTGGAGTGAAAAATGGGGACGGAGCATTTTCCGGGCTACGATGTCCGAGAAGAGGTTTCAGAACATCAGCAGAGCACTGCGGTTCGATGATAAGCTATCCCGCCCCCCACGCCGTGTTGACAAGATGGCTCCCTTCCGCAAAGTCTGGAATATGTGGACGCACCGCCTGGAGATGCTGTTCAGCCCAGACAGAGATCTCTGTGTGGATGAACAACTCGTCGCGTTCAAAGGCAGGTGTAGCTTCAGGCAGTACATGCCAAAGAAGCCGGCCAAATATGGTATCAAGATTTGGGCAGCCTGTGATGTCAAAACATCCTACGCATGGAGACTGCAGGTGTACACGGGCAAAGCAGCTCCAGATCGTGTTGAAGTCAACCAGGGGATGAGGGTGGTCCTGGACATGACAGAGGGGCTCCAGGGACACGTCGTCACCTGTGATAATTTTTTCACTTCCTGTGCACTGGCAGATGAGCTACTCAAGAGGAAAATGGCCCTGGTTGGCACAATTCGCCAAAACAAGCCTGAGCTTCCACCTCATTTGCTCCAGGCAAAAAAGAGAGAGATCTTCTCCTCCATCTTCGCTTTTACAAACACCCACACACTTGTGTCTTACATCCCCCGACGGGGCAAGAATGTGCTGCTACTAAGCACAAAACACCGCTGCCCAGACGTGAGCAAAGAAGGGAAGAGAAAGCCTGTAATAATCGAAGATTACAACAAATGCAAAGGAGGTGTCGACAACCTTGATATGGTAGGTGTCATTACGAACCACAGGGCTTGCGATATCGCTAGCCCGACGTCCCGGGGCTAGCGATTTTTCCAGTCAGGGTACCAAAATCTATCTCTGCCCTGCCCGTCGGGCTGTCAGAGGAAGGAAAAATATATGTCAGTGCTTTTGCATTCTTTCGGAGATGTAGCTGGGTAATTATGTCATTAGCATCGGTGAGCCACTGTCAATATGTGACATATTGAAATCGCGTTTGAATTTGCGCTTGTTTTTTGCTTTCACTTTGCAATCGTGCGAACTGTGTATAGAGAGCGACAGCACTGATCTGTGAGTGATGATAATTTGCGCACCAATTCCTCTGACATCGTCTTATTAATCGTTAGCTTACTATGCAAACATGACAAGTGAAATCTCCCCCAGCTTAAAACCCTCAGAGGTCCTTAGGGACATTTATGGTATTTTGCATTTTTAATTTTAAACCATTTTCACTGTGTTGAGTGGAATATAGCCAAATTTGTCAAAGAATTTTCTTTTTAATTATATTTTATAATTGTGGTGTAAATTTAGTTTTAGTTTGAACTAGGGGCCTTAGAATTGTAATTTTCTTATTTGTCCACCGGGTGGCGCCCTTGCTTCACATTTGACCCCTGCTGGAAAACAGCGGGCTGCTTAGACAGACCTGCGGGAAAGGAAGCCTGATTCCCGGCGTGCAGCAGCGGCTTCGCCCGCTGATCGGGCGGGACCATTTTCGGTCCCTAGGGCCGTGAGAGGGTGCATTTTTTTTTAATCAACAGGAAATGACGTGGTGGTTGTCACGTGGTGTGTGCTGTAGAAAGGAGTCCCCAGTGATCGTGCCCTGGTGATCGTCGCGACTTACCCCGGGAAGATGCACTTCTTTCGGCCTAGAGCAGCAGCATTGGCCGCCTGGGGACCATTTTCTGGTCCTGAAAAAAAAAAAAAAAAAGGCGATCGAAATGAATGTTGGTGCCAATCTTTAGTCCATCTAAAGGCCTAATTATAATAACAATTGAATATTACCTCAAATGTTTTTTTTGGAAAATATTCAAGTTTTTTGTTTTTTGGGGCAAAAAAAGCAGTGCGCTCATGTGACGAAACCGGGATATAAAG
Organism: Maylandia zebra; assembly: GCF_041146795.1. Taxonomy (NCBI): domain Eukaryota; kingdom Metazoa; phylum Chordata; class Actinopteri; order Cichliformes; family Cichlidae; genus Maylandia; species Maylandia zebra. Next base: position 2,918,156 of record NC_135168.1, on the reverse strand, counting down.
GGTTAAAATCCGCGAAATGTAATTAAAACTTTATATGAATATTTCAGGGAGAAGTAGTTTTAAAAGACTGACCAATTTAAAGTGGAAAAAAATATGAATATATAAAGTTTTTATAGCACTTTTTGGGGAATTGTCTTTAGGCATAAAGGTGGATGCATTTTTTTTAAATCTGCTCCTGCAAAAAAAATAAAAGTGGATCGAAAGGAATGTTGGTGCCAATCTTTGGTCCATCTAAAGGCCTAATTATAATAACAAACAAATATTACTTCAAATGTTTTTTTTGGAAAATATTTAGTTTTTTGTTTTTTGGGGCTAAAAAAACAGGACGCTCATGTAATAAAACTAGGATTTAAAACAACGAAAATATAATTAAAACTTTATATGAATATTTCAGGGAGAAGTAGTTTTAAAAGACTGACCAATTTAAAGTGGAAAAAAATATGAATATATAAAGTTTTTATAGCACTTTTTGGGGAATGGACATTTATGTCCATTAAAAGCAAAGGTGGATGTCTTTTTTAAGGATCTCCAAGGGTTAAACATGTAAGAGGTTGATGGCGCAGAGAATCGCTGACCGTTATGTGAGTCCGTGTGTAAATGCAGCAGGATATGTATTTTAGTTCTGCTGAGCCAAATAAGACAGGTCAGGGTGAAGAAGTGACAGCCAAAGAAAAGCTTACCACAAAACGGAAAAGTTATGACAAATCAGACTATAAGGCAAAAAGAAAGTGCAGCTTTATGGTTTCATGGACAAAAGAATTTCTGTGGCTGCAATATGATGAGCTAAATAACCAGGGCTGCACATAAGTGGTCCGCAGGTGCCGCATTCGCTGTCAAAATAAAAAACGCGCACAAGATAAGAAGTTGCAACGCGTGTTTGCGTACATAAGATTTTCTGGAGGAGGACAGACATTTGTTTAGAACTTTTCAAGATGTCGAAGAAGCTCCTTTAAGCAATTGCTTTGGCGTTCCTCCACCTCCAAAGAAATGTCAGAAGGAGTCCGAACCACAAAAGAAGCACGTATTCTCGGAAAAGTAGTTGCAGGAGGTGAGCTGGCTTCAAACAAATGATGAACGCACAGAGATGTGGTGCAGAATGTGCCGTGAAAATCCCACTCTAGGACAAAAACAGCCTTTTATATGGACGCAAACGCGCGTTGCAACTTCTTATCTGGTGCGTCTTTTATTTTGACAGCGAATGCGGCACCTGCAGACCACTTATGTGCACCCGTGTAAATAACATAATGTTCTGCCGGCTGTGTTGTTGGTTTTCCCTGGATTTCTGAGTCAACAAGCGCCTTTGTTACTGGAACCAGTCATTTTAAGAAAGGCCCCCATTAGAACCCATGAGAAATGCAAGAAATGCATTATTGCTCAGTCTGCAATATCTTTCCCAGAACAAACACCAATTGCAAATAGAACAGCTACTATGTTGCAAAGAGTGAACTACCACTGGCACAATTTAGCAGTCTTTGCAAGCTTCAAAAAGCAAAGGGCCTCGATCTTGGTTCCACTTGTCTCTTACCCGTGACTTCAGTGGAAATTTCAAATTCTGATCTGACACAGACTGATTCATGTCCTACACAGTTCTTACAAGTTCATAGAAATTTCTGTTCAATTAGAACCAAGTATTTGAGTTGATGATTGTAATTTTTATACAATGTTGTAATTTGTGTTTCAACAATTTTTTGTTTAATGTTTTGTTTCCGTTACAATATTATACTTTAATGTATAATATTGTAAAGGAAACTAAAAAGGAAACAAAACATCAATCAAAAAATTGCTCTCTTCTTTATTCGGGCTACTTAAATTTATTTTGGGCTACCAAAAACTGAAGAGTCCCTGCCCGAAGGGCAACCGGGGATTTTGAAATTTTGCTAGCCTGTAATAATCGAAGATTACAACAAATGCAAAGGAGGTGTCGACAACCTTGATATGGTAGGTGTCATTACGAACCACAGGGCTTGCGATATCGCTAGCCCGACGTCCCGGGGCTAGCGATTTTTCCAGTCAGGGTACCAAAATCTATCTCTGCCCTGCCCGTCGGGCTGTCAGAGGAAGGAAAAATATATGTCAGTGCTTTTGCATTCTTTCGGAGATGTAGCTGGGTAATTATGTCATTAGCATCGGTGAGCCACTGTCAATATGTGACATATTGAAATCGCGTTTGAATTTGCGCTTGTTTTTTGCTTTCACTTTGCAATCGTGCGAACTGTGTATAGAGAGCGACAGCACTGATCTGTGAGTGATGATAATTTGCGCACCAATTCCTCTGACATCGTCTTATTAATCGTTAGCTTACTATGCAAACATGACAAGTGAAATCTCCCCCAGCTTAAAACCCTCAGAGGTCCTTAGGGACATTTATGGTATTTTGCATTTTTAATTTTAAACCATTTTCACTGTGTTGAGTGGAATATAGCCAAATTTGTCAAAGAATTTTCTTTTTAATTATATTTTATAATTGTGGTGTAAATTTAGTTTTAGTTTGAACTAGGGGCCTTAGAATTGTAATTTTCTTATTTGTCCACCGGGTGGCGCCCTTGCTTCACATTTGACCCCTGCTGGAAAACAGCGGGCTGCTTAGACAGACCTGCGGGAAAGGAAGCCTGATTCCCGGCGTGCAGCAGCGGCTTCGCCCGCTGATCGGGCGGGACCATTTTCGGTCCCTAGGGCCGTGAGAGGGTGCATTTTTTTTTAATCAACAGGAAATGACGTGGTGGTTGTCACGTGGTGTGTGCTGTAGAAAGGAGTCCCCAGTGATCGTGCCCTGGTGATCGTCGCGACTTACCCCGGGAAGATGCACTTCTTTCGGCCTAGAGCAGCAGCATTGGCCGCCTGGGGACCATTTTCTGGTCCTGAAAAAAAAAAAAAAAAAGGCGATCGAAATGAATGTTGGTGCCAATCTTTAGTCCATCTAAAGGCCTAATTATAATAACAATTGAATATTACCTCAAATGTTTTTTTTGGAAAATATTCAAGTTTTTTGTTTTTTGGGGCAAAAAAAGCAGTGCGCTCATGTGACGAAACCGGGATATAAAGGGTTAAAATCCGCGAAATGTAATTAAAACTTTATATGTTAAATTGATCAGTTTTTGGACAACATAACTCTTCCAAAATTATTGGACACTCAAGCAATGGCACTGGATTCACCACTGACACCAGGTGAACTCCAGGAAGCCCTGATAAGTATGCCCAATAATAAGGCTCCAGGTCCAGACGGCTTTCCTGCAGAATTCTACAAAGAATTCTGGTCGATTCTAGCACCAGTTTTCTACAGAACGTTGTTGGAAATTAAAGAAAAGGGCAGACTTCCATCAAATATGAATTCTGCAAACATTGATCTCCTGCTAAAACCAGGCAAAGACCCTGTATATCCCTCAAGCTATCGTCCAATATCCCTTATAAATGTAGACCTTAAAATAATCTGCAAAGCTCTCTCAAAGAGACTGGAGAAAATAACCCCCCTCTTAATTCATCCTGACCAAACTGGTTTCATAAAAGGTAGGCACTCATCAACAAATACACGTAGATTACTTAATTTGATAGACTACTCATACAGTAAAAACCTAGAAACTACAATATTCTCTTTAGACGCAGAAAAAGCATTTGACAGAGTTAACTGGAAATTTCTATTTGCAACTTTACACAAATTTGGTTTTGGATCCTCTTTCATAAACTGGTTAAAAATATTATATAATTCCCCAACAGCTTGTGTTAGAACAAATGACCAGACATCCTCCAGCTTCTGTCTCTTGAGGGGCACCAGGCAGGGATGCCCACTCTCCCCTTCACTGTTTGCAATTTTTATTGAACCACTAGCAGCAGCAATTAGACAGAATTCAGTAATTAAGGGCATAAAATGCAAGAACGTGGAACATAAAATCAGCCTTTATGCGGATGATGTGTTACTCTTTCTCCAAAATTCACAAACCAATATCTCTGGGGTGATTGAATTGATAAACTCTTTTGCAAGAATATCAGATTACTCATTTAACTGGTCAAAATCTACAGTCCTACCGATTAATTGCTCCTTCCATAATTCCTCTTCTACACCACTGCAATCGGGAAATATAAAATATTTAGGTATTAATGTTTCTCCCAAGCTTGCAGATCTAACTAAATTAAACCATATCCCACTTTTAAAGAAGGTAGAAGATGATCTGGCTAGATGGAAATGTCTACCCATATCACTCATGGGAAGGGTTGCCGCTATAAAAATGATGGTCTTACCAAAAATAAATTATTTATTCTCAATGATCCCAACTAAACCGCCACAAGATTGGTTCAGATCTCTAGATTCATGTATGTCCAAATTCCTTTGGAAAAATAAACCCCCACGTATAAGCTTAAAAACACTACAAAAGACCAAGGATAAAGGAGGAATAGAACTGCCTAACTTTCAGCACTACTTCTTAGCCAACAGGCTTCAGTTTATCTCAGGATGGCTAAAACACACCCTCTTAGATGAACCTTGGCTAGATGTAGAACAAGCACTCTGCAATAATCTAGAGATCTCAGACCTACCATTTATCAGCTCAAACATCCAACGACATGAATGCTTTAAAAGCATCAACATCAGCTCTTCTCTGACAGCATGGTGGGAGTTTCTAAAATTGACGGCGTCTTCATTAATCCCATGCAAACGTACACCTATCTGGAACAACCCTGACATATTACAAAACAATAATATGATAAACTTTTCAGATTGGAGTGATAAAGGAATCAAATATTTAGAACATATACTAGAAGGAACAGAATTTATTTCATTTGACGGACTAGTTACACAATATGGGATCAACAAGAAAAGATTTTTAGAATATCAACAAATTAAATCCATAGTAAAAAAGAAATTTAAACCGGGTCAAGTTGAACTACAAACATCACCAAGTGTGGTTCAATTTCTTACTCTTAAACCCCCCAAATTACTATCCAAAATATACAGAATGCTTTCTAAAACAGATGAATCAATATCACTTCCTATTGCAAAATGGGAAGCGGATTTATCAGTTAACTTAGACCTAAACTTCTGGTCTCAGACTTGCTTAAAGACCTTTCATCTAATTAGAAATCCCAGTCTTCAATTAATTCGATACAAAATATTACATAGAGTGCACTATACAGGTCATCGGATGTTCAAGATGGGCTTTACGTCTACCAACAACTGCTCACACTGCCAAACCAATTCACCGGACAATTATATCCACGCTCTTTGGTTCTGTCCACCAGTTCAGAAGTTTTGGCGCGAGATATGTGAAGACTTATCGAAGTGTCTGAAATGTAACATTCCAACTTCCCCCTTAGTGTGTTTGTTGGGCAGCTAAGATAATGTCACTTCAGAAAAGAATATGGCCCATATGGTTTTCACTGCCCTATGCATAGCCAAGAAAACAGTCCTCATGAACTGGAAAAATAAAAATAATCTTAATTCTAACCAATATAGAAATTATCTATTAGATTACATTAGTCTTGATACAGCCTCTGCCACCACATCAGATCAATTGCTCTGGGCTCCTTTGATCAGCTCCATCACCTAGTGGGGGTGGGGGGTCATAGTTTGGTCCCGCCTTCACTGTTGTGATTGGTGTGGGGGTAGGGACAGGCTTAGGGCGTCGGGGGGTTCCCCGGAGGCATCTTCCTTGGGGGGCTCAACCCGGGGTAGCGGTCATGTCCGGTTAGGGGCTCTGTTGGCTCTCCGGTGACTGTTTCCTCGCGGCTGCGTGCAGCGGGGCTAGGGGAGGGTCTGTGCTGACGGACATGGGTTACTGACCTGGTAGCCTGGCTGGCCCTGGGTGGGTCCGGGATGGGCGTGAGGTTCTGGGGGCGCTCCGTCTCTGGGCTGGGACCCGGACCGGGCCTCGGGGGCTTGGGTCCTGGTTGGTGTGTTGCCGGGGTTGTGGGCGGGTGGGTGCATGGGGGCCCAGCCCTGGAGCAGGGTGCCGCCGGTGCGTCGAGCCACCTGGGGGGCTCTTCAACTGGTGGGGGAGATTGTCACATCTTGCAGGAGCTTTCCTCTCCTCAGGAGCTCCCTCTGCAGGAGGGGGAGATACAGGAGAGGTGGAGGAAGATCTCAGCCTGGGTGTTTATTGTCTTATGTAGTCTGGAAGATGAGTGGATGGTGGGGTGGGTGCAGTTTTCTCTGTGGTGGGGTTGGGTGGACTGTCCCGGGCTCTGTGGGGCCGGGCGGCGCTGCTGCACTGGGCCCGGTCTGGATGGGCCTGGGCCCCCTTTCCCTGGCGGGTCGCGGAGTATGGGGGTGCCTACTGGGTAGGGCTGGGTATCGTCACTGATTTCTAGAATCGATTCAATTCCGATTCACAAGGTCCCGAATCGATTCGATCCACGATTCGATTTAATTCGATTTAATTAGATTCGATTCGATTTAAATCTGGGATATTTTGACAGTCAGAAATATTATAATTCAGATCAGTACATTTACATATTTTTGTATCAATAAAAAGGAAGCTGACACACGCAAGACTTTATCAAAGCTGTGAGCATCACAGCAGAGGCCTTTGTGTCAAAGTAGCTGAAGATAAAACACAGAAAAACATGAAGGTGATTTTCCTGGCCTGGGATTTTATAAAAATATTCTGCAGTACATCAAAAACGAAAGAAAACCATTAATCAACATATGAACATCACCTCTGAAGTTACAGCGGTTTTATTAGAGACACGGTTAAGCGTTTTGCATTTTGAATAATTTTAAAAAGTTTAAATTTGTTCAGTATTGAACAGCAGAAATGAGGTTTTCTTTTCGGAAGAATGTAAAAGGGAAAAAAACAGCGGCTGACAGCCTGTAAACAACAGTAGACTTGTGCGTAACAAGCAAGCGAATAATGAAGAAAGCGAAACTGTTCTTGAAGTACAGAGAGAGAGAGAGAGGGAGAGGGAGAGAGAGCTGTGCATCGCGGTGGAAGCAAAACAGTAAAAGTCAGAGTGAATACATGACGATGTTTATGTGAATCTTCTTTTGCTGCTGGTTCGGTCAATATTGTTTGGAGAGAGATCAAACTAACAGCTTTAGAATCGGCGCATAAAGGGCGTGAACACAAAGCTTGGACCCGCCGACACATCAGAATCAGCGAGCTGTCGGCTTTCAGCCCTGACCGTGTCCTTGCCGTCGGGTGAGAAAGGCGACATCTCACTGATTCTGATCCGCGGGTCGCGCTGTGTGTTTAAGTCTATGTGCAGAATCCGTGTTCCTGCTCTCATTTACTGTCTTAACTGTTTGGTGGTTCTTGAAATTTTGTGAGATGTCACCAGAGATTCTGGCATTTCGGGCAAAATAAATTTATATTAAAAAAATCGATTCAGGATTTTAATGAATCGATTCAGGATTTTAATGAATCGATTTTACGTTATCCAAGCCAGAATCGATTTTAATCGATGAATCGATTATAAAAACCCACCCCTACTACTGGGGTCAGCGGGGGAGCTGGCCCCAGGGAGGGGTCACTTTCCCCTCCCTTCCTTCCCTCCCCATCTCCAGCTGCCTCCCTCTTCCCGCTCCACCACAACGACCCACACATGCAGGGCCTTGGAGTAGGGGTATGTCACCAGGGTGCAGAGGAGGCTACCCCCCCCTCTGTCCCCTTCTGGCTGCCTCTGCCTCAATTTTATCCCACAACTTAGACATTCACATTACTCACACTCTCATTACACATACATATAGGATCTTGGGGGTGGGCACGATACACGGAATCCAAAGTACCATCAGGGTGTACACCCCACCCCTGGCATCGTTGCCCACCTCTCAATTTTAAATACACGTAGACATTGAGGGCTAGCAGGAGGGACCATGCGCTTACCTGCTGCTCTCTGGCAGGTAGCTCCATGCCCTCCTGGGTTTTAAATGCACCTTAGAACACACATGCATCAACATTACAATGAGCGGGTGGAGGGAGGTTTGGAGTCTTCTCTCACCCCCGTTCTCTGCGACCTGCTGGAGCAGGGGGGCTAGGAGGAGGAGTTGGCCGTCCGACTGCGGTCTGGAGTGTGGAGCCTTCCTGCTGCTGCGGAGTCGGGGCGGTCTGCCTCCCCCCACCGCAGGGAAAAGGGAAACACCACCTGGGTCTGGGTGCAGTTCCCCCCCTCCAGGGGCGGGGGCACCTAGACCCGGTTTGTAGAGTACGCTTGGGGAGTGTGATCGTGTGTACAGCGTCTCTTTATGTCTGTCTCCACGTTGGTTGAGTGTGGAGTAAGTGCATATGAGAGCATGAGGGTGGGAATGGATGTTTGTGTCTGTGTGTGCCTGTATGTCTGTGTCTATATGTCAGGTTGGGTGTCAGACGCCACCTCTCTGGGGACATCTCAGGCCCTCCAAGGTTTGGAGGCCTATCTCCCCCTACCACCACTTCCCCTGCCAGTGGCGGACCCCCTCAGACATCGGTGCGTTGGTGGTTCTTTGTGTCCGGGGATGGGCGTCCAAGTACACACCGGCTCACTCCTTGGCGGCCGCTTATCGGGGCCTGGAGCCTGGGGCTCGCTCGGGCCACTTCGGAGGTGGGGTGCCCCCGGCCTCTCGGCCTGGGGCTCGGTCACTCAGGCGCAGCTGGCTGCCGGCGGAGCTCACGGGCGCGTCACTGCAACTCCCCCTGGCTTCTGCTCCGCGGCTGCTGAGTGAGCCCTCATCTGGGACTCTCCTCAGCTCTTTCCAGGACAGTGGCGCGGCTGCCCCTCTGTTGGTCTTCCTTGGTCTCTTGTGTTCTGGGGGCCTCTGGATGGCTGGAGTTTTGATCTCCTCCACACCTGCTTCAAGCCCTGGAGGACGGGGCTGTGGCCCCCCCACACCCTCTAGCAGATCATTACATGAAGGAACCTTTTAAAAAAACAAAAAACAAGCGCGTCCATGCTCACAGGTGTACACACGGGTGATCACACCCACAAACTACACCCTTTTTGGCTCCTACCTCAAAGCACACTGTGTTCTGTTGATCTTATGTGCTGCACAATAATGTTTAACATTTAGTATTTACTGTCATATTCCCATATATCATTGTGATGTTGTTTATTCTATTACTCTTGTTCTCTTCTGCTTGCTTTCTTTTTTCTTTCTCAGCAGGTGATCCAGGTGATTGATATATGCATTTTTTTTTCTCTGCCCGTTCTGTTGGTTTTTGTCTTTTGCCCTTCTCCCCCGTCCCTCTTCTCAGCTGTTTCTCTTTCCCTCTTTCTTTCTCCCCTTCTTTCCCCCAGTCAAGTCTGTCCCGTATTCAGTAAGTGAAAATAAAATAAACAATAAAAGGTGAATCAAATGGACCATTACGGCAAGGCTGGGATGGTCAGTTTGGTAAAGTAAATCCGTTGGGCATCTTTCTTTGCCTTTAGACAACAATTCTGATGGCAAAAGAGCCAAATGGGACAGGCCAAAAAAACAAAAAAAAACAAAAAAACAATTATGTGATCCAACTGGTATTTAAAGGGTTAAAATTCTGAATTTGAATTAAATTTGAATTTGATTTACATGAACAGCACTGACGCCAATTTAAAAAATCAAGTCAATGAAAGTGGAATTTTTCTTTTAATATATATAAATTTTATAGCATTTTCTAAACGTAAACAAGGTGTGGCCATTTTTGGCCAAGAACAAGCCTAGAGGGAGTTTTTATGTTTTTGCTCTCCCTGCACAAAAATAACAATGCATTATAATCAGTGTTGATGTGAAGCAATTACATCTCCCAGACTCTACTATTAATAATACAAGAAATTCCAGTAGCAATGTAAATATACAAAATTGTGAGATTTGAGGTTGTCTTCCAGCCAGTGCAGTGGACAAACAAACTGGTGTTTAAAGGGTTAGAAATGTAAAAAGTAATAACTATTTTATATTTATGAAAAGAACCAAAGTTAGTTAAAAGCTTTATGCAGAAAAAATGGCAAAAAACACAAAGATAATAAAAATTTCAGACCCAATTTGTTGGTGGACACATTTGGCCATGAGCAAGCTGAAAGGGTCGTGATTTTGGACAAACCCAGAGGGTTAAGTTTCCACAATCAAACTCAGTCCAGATACCAGCCACAAAAGGCTACAGTGAACATCTCACAAATGATAATTTGGCTAAAACCTTGACGAAAAGGTCCCTGTTGGGATTTAGCACGGAATAAATAAAATTGAATTGAATTGTAAAAAATAATATAAAGAAGAAGAAAATTAAAAGGGTGTCACATACACACCACAATGATACATAATACATTTACAGAAAGACAAATGTGTATTTGTGCATTTACTCTCTTTGTATCCATGTATGAACACTTGAGGGTATTATTCATACCAAGTTAGGTTACAGGAAGTGTTGCACTGGCTGTTTTTAGTCCTGGATATTAAATATTTAAAGGGACCTATCATAGGGTTTAATTGAATCTGAGGCCCCTCCTTACAGGGTCGACAGGCTCCAATCACAGCTTATTAGGGGAAATGAGCCTGACAGTAATGGATGCTATCTGTTACTCCCCGGAGAGACATAGAAATAGAAACAGGGACACTCACACACACACACACACACACACACATACACACACACACATACACACACACACACATACACATACACACACACACACACACACACATACACACACATACACATACACACATGCGCGCGCGCAGAGAACTAACGGGACAATTCATGTCTGTGTGTGCATACTGTACAGATGTTAACACAAGTTTGTGTACATCTGTGTGTGTGTACAAATGCTCAGAAACAAAGAAGGGGGGCATGCAAATCTACATTAAACTAATTATTCTGTTGGTCCCCTGTGTTTTGTCATTAGAATTCATTGCCAGCAAGGACTGGAGGGAGAGCAAGAGAGAAGACAGCTGAGTTTGAGAGATGGAGATTTAATAATGGGGCTAAAATAAATTGGAAGTAGATAAAAATAAGGAGTCGGGAGATAGCTTGTTAAAACTTCCAGAGTAACACATGACATACAGAATTTCAGTCCTCAATGCCTGGATATAGCATGATGTTTACAGTTAAGCTGTGGTGACTATTTTAGATTTTTATAAACATGACCAGGATGTGTAGTTATATATCTGTACATATGAAAACTTCTGATAACACTGCACATTTGAGCCTAACAACAATATAAACAGAAAGCCACTTGATACATGAATAGAATACATGGTGGGCCATTTATATGGATACACCGTAATAAAGTCCTGTTTGTAGCACATTAGTATATGTGAGGGGGCAAACTCCTCAAGATGGGTGGTGACCATGGTGGCCATTTAGAAGTCGGCCATCTTGGATACAACTTTTGTTTTTTCAATAGGAAGAGGGCCATGTGACACATCACACTTATTGGTAATGTCACAAGAACAACAATGGTGTGCTTGGTTTCAACGTAACTTTATTCCTTCATGACTTATTTACAAGTTTCTGACCACTCATAAAATGTGTTCAATGTGCTGCCCATTGTGTTGGATTGTCAATGCAACCCTCTTCTCCCACTCTTCACACACTGATAGCAACACCGCAAGAGAAATGCCAGCACAGGCATCCAGTATCCGTAGTTTCAGGTGCTGCACATCTCGTATCTTCACACCATAGACAATTGCCTTCAGATGACCCCAAAGATAAAAGTCTAAGGGGGTCAGATCGGGAGACCTTGGGGGCCATTCAACTGGCCCACGACGACCAATCCACTTTCCAGGAAACTGTTCATCTAGGAATGCTCGGACCTGGCACCCATAATGTGGTGGTGCACCATCTTGCTGGAAAAACTCAGGGAACGTGCCAGCTTCAGTGAATAAAGAGGGAAACACATCATCATGTAGCAACTTCAAATATCCAGTGGCCTTGAGGTTTCCAGTGATGAAGAATGGACCCACTATCGTTGTGCCCCATAAACCACACCAAACCATCACTTTTGTTGTTCCAACAGTCTTGGAGGGATCCATCCAGTGTGGGTTAGTGTCAGACCAATAGCGGTGGTTTTGTTTGTTAACTTCAGCATTCACATAAAAGTTTGCCTCATCGCTGAACAAAATCTTCTGCGTGAACTGAGGGTCCTGTTCCATCCATCCATCCATCCATCTTCATCCGCAGGGGAGCTTTTGCTTTCTTTATGTTTTTGCTGAACCTGCCTGTTCAATAAAACAGCTGGCATCAAACTCTGCTCTTCTCTTGTGATTTCTGGTTCTCTGAAATTAACGGAACTCTGAGAAAGGAAATCCATAATTTTTCAACCTAGAGATTTTTAGCAAAAAATGTGAGATGCGACACCACAACCTGCTATGTCACCGATCAGTGCTAAAGGGCACTGGGGTCTGTTGTCTCTCAGATACCTTGTGTGAATCTAAGCGATCCCAGCAGGATGTTTGACTATAGGCTGAAAAAAACTTGATTAAGCTCCAAGAAGCAAGAAAAGAAAGGGTATTGTCAGTATCAGTGCTTTCCACTTGTCTTTTATTTACTGAACATGATGTATGGTTGCTCACAGGCATGACTGACTTACATACATAGTGGAAGCACTGTTAATGATATTTGTTACACTTGTGTATTTTTCATTAATGATGAAGTCCAATCCTGCTTAGTACAGTTCTCATACACTTCTCATGTAAAATAAGTTTACTTAGATATGCTTCCCTCAATCTCACACCTTCAATTTAGCACATGTTCATGGTCGTTTTAGATGCACAGACCTGAAGTAAAAGGGAACCTCTCAAACTAGTGTCATGAAGTCAATCCAGCAGAAGACTCATTCAGCCATGCTTGTTTGTGGCATGATCCTCTATTTTGCTTCACTGATTACATGCTGCATGTAATAAGTGTTTTCCTGAGTTACAGAATCCTAAAAGCAAAATAACTGTTCCAGGCTGCTGCATCTATTTGATGCAGAATTAGCATGTCTCTGAACACTGAATTCTCACTGTGAATGTGCTTGAAGGTGTGTCCACCTTTAAAAGAACAGTCAAGTCAGGGGTATATGTATAGTAGTCATGTATACCATAGCATCACATAAAGTATGAAAGTTAGGCAATTAAAAAAAATGTATCTCACATTGCCCTTTAATCCAGCTGTTCATCCAGCATTCTGTGCCAGGGGAGGTGACAGCATCTGACATTGTTACACACAGACTTACTAATTCTCACTACTAATTCTGGTAAGCTACAATTGACACAACCAAGTGTTATTAGACTTTTTATATGTAGTTTTATGAAATCTACATTTATCGTAAACCAGAAGTTTCCGTGTTTCAGTGGTTTGTTTCAGTGTCCCCTGCTCTGGCTCCTGGAAGACAATTCACTATGTTCGCCAATGTTGTTCCTCACTACATTGGCGAACATATGCAAAGCGGGGAAAACTTTGAAATGTGAAAGGTTGGTACCAGGGTTAGGGTTACACTTCCTCCTCTCATGAGCCAGCTGGCCTTGTTTTCCAGCTGCTTAGGACAATCTGTTGGGGTTGCTAATGCTAACCTAGCAGTTGTTACCATTACATCCACTGGGGCCTGGAGAGCTACAGGATTTACAAGGGTGCATTGCAAGGCCTTTCATCTCCATTGAGTAACAAACAGTCTACATTTATTGCAAGTGCCATTATTACTAAAAGGAGGCTGAGGAATAGTTAAACAGACTTTGCAGAAGGTACAAATAAAGACGCTATACTGCAATACAAGCTAGTAATCAGAGTAACCTGAGAGCAAGCAGAAAGTAAACATTTGAGTCCAGAGCTATAAACTAATATAATACTGACCAGTTGGTTATGAAAGTGGACAGAAACATTCAGGTCTCCAGCATGAAGCACCAGAAGAGTAACGTGCATCAAGTATTCTGTGTTTGAATAATGAATTTTGCTATAAAATATACATTAGTAAATGTATTTACAAATTCATTTTTAATACTTTTATTTATTTAGATGATAATAATAAATAAACGGAAAATGAAAAGAGCAATTATGAAACCCCTTTTTAAATTTTCAAATTCCAAGGTAACAGATTTTCAAAGCTCTTTTAAACCTGACAATTTGAATTTCATAAATAGTTAAACTGATTCAAAAATCAAAGATTTTTTTGACATTCAAAATAGTCAAAGGAGCTTGCAAAGAAAAGCGTCTGGACTTCTTTAAGTTACTTGAAGACGTTTCACCTCTCATCCGAGAAGCTTCTACAGTTCTAAGGTCAAATGGTGGAGAGTCCCAGATATATATATCTGGGACTCTCCACCATTTGACTGAGACTGAGAACCTTCACAGAGACATTCAAAATACAAATTCCACTCCTCAAATCCATTTCCTCACTACATTTCCCTTTCCTGTTAGATAATTAATTAGTTCTTACAGTATATTATTGTACTATTCTTAGTTAGCGTATTGTCTGTCTTGTCTTAATGTTGGTTTAAAATGGAGCACTGTAACAAAAAATAATTTCCCCCAGGGATCAATAAAGTATTCTGATTCTGATTCTGATATTAGCACATGTATTAGCTTTGGTATTAACTACGGGATTTGCTATAGGATTAGCTAACAGATTGGCTATCCTGTTTAGCATTTCCATGAGTCTTTTGGTCTGTGGAGAGAAAAATACAAATTAGCCATGCTGTTCAATGTAATGGTAAATGGCCTGCATTTGTATAGCGCTTTTCTAGTCCCTAAGGACCCCAAAGCGCTTCACACTACATTCAGTCATTCACCCATTCACACACACATTCACACACTGGCGATGGCAGCTACGTTGTAGCCACAGCTGCCCTGGGGCGCACTGACAGAGGCGAGGCTGCCGGACACTGGCGCCACCGGGCCCTCTGACCACCACCAGTAGGCAAACACGGGGTTAGTATCTTGCCCAAGGATATTTGGCATGCAGCCAGGAGGCAGCCTGGGATCGAACCACCGACCTTCTGATTAGTGGCTGACCTGCTCTGCCACCTGAGCTACAGCCACCCCATAGAATGTAAGGAGCTCTGCTGCGAAATAAAGAGTTGAACCTCTGAGTGTACTTAAACTATAAGGACCAGCATTTATATGCAGTGTATTAGAGCAATGGCTTCAACCTGCAGCCTATAAAATCATGATTAAAATGCTGTCTCTAAACAAAGTCCTGTGTTTTGATGCAAATCATATAATAATCTCAAGTAGAGTCCAAGGCAAGGTCAAATGAAATTAAATATATATGCAATCTAAAGTAAGGCATAAAAAAATGTATGTTTCCTCTGTCTTCTTGGAGGCTTTAATAGAGTTGGGATTTTATCTCCTGGATGAGGTGTGTGTCCATATTTATGACTTTTTGTTCATGTACATTTTTATTGGCTTGTGAAAAAGGTATTGCTTCTATGTAAAATTGGACAACTGCTGTCAGCTACAAAGTTTGCTGTGATCAGGTGCTTTCATGGAGGACTCTCAAAATCAGAATACTTTAATAATCCCTAAGGAAATTACAGTTGCTCCAAGACAATAACAGTAACAGACTAAACTAATTAAATAATACAGTACATTACAAAGTTTACAAATATAAGAAATAGCACTGTTGCCTCACAGCAAGAAGGTCCTGAGTTCAATTCCACCATCAGGCCAGGGTCTTTCTGTGTGGAGTTTGCATGTTCTCCCCGTGTTTACTCCGGCTTCCTCCCACAGTCCAAAGACATACACTTTGTTGGGATAGGTTAATTAAAAAATCTAAATTGCCCATAGGTGTGAATGCGGGACTGAATGTGAGTGATAATGGTTGTCTGTCCCTGTGTGTTAGCCCTGTGACAGACTGGCGACCTGTTCAGGGTGTACCCCGCCTCTTGCCCTATGACTGCTGGGATAGGCTCCAGCGCCCCCCGTGACCCTGAAAAGGATAAGCGGAAGCGAATGGATGGATGGCTGGACTAATATATGGCACTGATCCATGATGGCGCCGGTGTGTCACTCCCAAGCTTGTTTCTCTTTCTAATGTTTCTGACTTGTCTCATTCATGAAACAAAGTCTCTGCTGAGCTTTGATAGCCAGACACTACTGGACCTCCAACCTCTGGTCCATAACTTTGTGTTGTTTGGTGCTGGAGGGCAGCAACCCTTGGCCCCAATTGCATCGGAAATCCCAGGTTACCCATAATGGGTTCTCACGCTACCTTGACATCATCGGTGCCGTGGTAAACAAAGCAGTACACTGAGGAAGCCAAAGTTTTCAATAAGGATTTTTTTTTCTGCTGTTCTCCGACCAGCACATGGATTGTTCCCAAGATTGTGTATGTCTCTGTTTCCTGGATCCTCTTGATGTCTGCTTGGTGCCCATGGTTGGCTTTGATAATGCTCTTTGGCCTCTGCCGAGGAGCATCTGCGACCCCCAACCTACTGCCCCGCATGCAACAGCATAGAGGATGGCACTGGCCACAACAGACTCGCAATAAATACTGAGCATCGTCTGACAGATGTTAAAAGATCTCAGCCATCTCAGGAAATGAGAGACGACTCTGGCCCTTCCTGTAGACATCCTCTAGTTAGCTTTTTCCCAGTAAAGGTTTTAATCATGATTACAGAATAAGGTGGCACTGTTTTGGACACTAGAAACATGCTTTTTCACATGACCTGAGCTCACGATCTCGGTAATAGCTTAGAGCTAAAGTCTGTGTGTGTCAGCAGGCTCCATGTTAAACCTTGCCAGTGTCATCGTCACTGCTGCTGTTGTGTTATCAGTCTTTTTGTTGAACACCTGGATTCTGTGTGGGCTTTAATGTCTTCAGACATTTAATTCATACACTGCTCCTAAATACTTTTTATTGTAGGGCTGCTTTTAGTCACAAATGTGGGTGAGGCACTCGTGTTTACACGGGGACAGCGGCGCGCAACAGGGCTATGCATTAAACGAAGAATCAACATATAACACATGGTTAATTTATTCGCAATGGTATTTTATTTTTATTTTAAGTGTTACTTATATGTTCAGTACTGAGTTTTCCCATGTACTGTTTTGGGTTTCCACGGTGGTGGAAACCCAAACAAAATGCGCATTAAGAGTCTCTAATGTCTGTGTCTCAATCTTGCGGCCCATGTCACCTCTATTTGCTGCCCGCAAAATGAAGTGAAGAATTTTTTTTTAAATTATTCACAAAAGTGATTTAATATGAAGGCAATAGCAGAGTGTTACAGGCATCGCCCTAAAGAATGCAGCCTGATGGGCAGTGTAGTCCGTGCTGCAGGGAGAATGGACTGCCATACCCGTGATGTGTCTGTGAGCGAAGGAGGGAGAGAAAGGAAAAGTACGAGCTGTCACCGAGCAGAAACGGGAGCTGGAAGCATGTAAATATAATAATAACCACTGCAGCCAAGAAGAGAGCCTGACGAGCCCAGTTGTAAGTAAGCTATTAAGACTCGACTGTACACCGTGTTCCTGTTTTCCTCTGAAACAATACAGGGAGTGCAGAATTATTAGGCAAATGAGTATTTTGTCCACATCATCCTCTTCATGCATGTTGTCTTACTCCAAGCTGTATAGGCTCGAAAGCCTACTACCAATTAAGCATATTAGGTGATGTGCATCTCTGTAATGAGAAGGGGTGTGGTCTAATGACATCAACACCCTATATCAGGTGTGCATAATTATTAGGCAACTTCCTTTCCGTTGGCAAAATGGGTCAAAAGAAGGACTTGACAGGCTCAGAAAAGTCAAAAATAGTGAGATATCTTGCAGAGGGATGCAGCAGTCTCAAAATTGCAAAGCTTCTGAAGCGTGATCATCGAACAATCAAGCGTTTCATTCAAAATAGTCAACAGGGTCGCAAGAAGCGTGTGGAAAAACCAAGGTGCAAAATAACTGCCCATGAACTGAGAAAAGTCAAGCGTGCAGCTGCCAAGATGCCACTTGCCACCAGTTTGGCCATATTTCAGAGCTGCAACATCACTGGAGTGCCCAAAAGCACAAGGTGTGCAATACTCAGAGACATGGCCATGGTAAGAAAGGCTGAAAGACGACCACCACTGAACAAGACACACAAGCTGAAACGTCAAGACTGGGCCAAGAAATATCTCAAGACTGGTTTTTCTAAGGTTTTATGGACTGATGAAATGAGAGTGAGTCTTGATGGGCCAGATGGATGGGCCCGTGGCTGGATTGGTAAAGGGCAGAGAGCTCCAGTCCGACTCAGACGCCAGCAAGGTGGAGGTGGAGTACTGGTTTGGGCTGGTATCATCAAAGATGAGCTTGTGGGGCCTTTTCGGGTTGAGGATGGAGTCAAGCTCAACTCCCAGTCCTACTGCCAGTTTCTGGAAGACACCTTCTTCAAGCAGTGGTACAGGAAGAAGTCTGCATCCTTCAAGAAAAACATGATTTCCATGCAGGACAATGCTCCATCACACGCGTCCAAGTACTCCACAGCGTGGCTGGCAAGAAAGGGTATAAAAGAAGAAAAACTAATGACATGGCCTCCTTGTTCACCTGATCTGAACCCCATTGAGAACCTGTGGTCCATCATCAAATGTGAGATTTACAAGGAGGGAAAACAGTACACCTCTCTGAACAGTGTCTGGGAGGCTGTGGTTGCTGCTGCACGCAATGTTGATGGTGAACAGATCAAAACACTGACAGAATCCATGGATGGCAGGCTTTTGAGTGTCCTTGCAAAGAAAGGTGGCGATATTGGTCGCTGATTTGTTTTTGTTTTGTTTTTGAATGTCAGAAATGTATATTTGTGAATGTGGAGATGTTATATTGGTTTCACTGGTAAAAATAAATCATTGAAATGGGTATATATTTGTTTTTTGTTAAGTTGCCTAATAATTATGCACAGTAATAGTCACCTGCACACACAGATATCCCCCTAAAATAGTTAAAACTAAAAACAAACTAAAAACTACTTCCACAAACATTCAGCTTTGATATTAATGAGTTTTTTGGGTTCATTGAGAACATGGTTGTTGTTCAATAATAACATTATTCCTCAAAAATACAACTTGCCTAATAATTCTGCACTCCCTGTAAGTTCGGTTGGAGCAGCCTTTCAACGCCTCTCTCTGTCTCTCGCTAGCAAAGTTGACCCAGACAGCAAAGTAAAGCTAGTTTTCAGCTACGAGCCCGACACGAACCCGACGTATTAGCCAGAGGTCCCTTTACAAGAGCAGAAGGTGGGAACACTCACCATTGCCATGTCATAAAAAAATCAAATGATCAAGTTTGACCTTTGAAGAGTGTGGATCGATGGTTGTTTACATCATTCAGCACAAGCAGAACCGCATTACAAAATCAGAAGCACATCTCTGTATAGTGATGGTTCTTATGATTTAAACAGACAAATGTTCAGCATTCAAACTACAGGTGAACAATAGTCAAAGTCGGATGTTTCCCCAGTAAAGTCGATATCAGCTAGCACAGTCAATTACACACTGCATGTCAACAAACCGTGAATACCATATTAGTATTTATGAAGGGTATGTTTTGACTGACCTTCAAAATTACAGTGGTCCCTCGCTATAACGCGGTTCACCATTGTCAATCTCCTCCGTGCCATCCGTCCAGTACAGTACAGAATTGCTACATCGATCGCTAGCAGTGTGACTCTGAAGAAGATAACCATCACACACAAAGTTGGACTTCTGATTCATTGATTCATTAATGATTCATTGATATTGAATTTTCTGGCAGCTGTTCTACTCCCGTGTTCTAGACCTGAAAACAGGGTTTGATCTTTGGTTTCATTCTATAATACAGGACTTAGCTTTCTGTGAAGGTTTGAACTTTGAGAGTGTTTAAACAAGAGAGAAAAGTATAAAGTGTGTAGTGAGGGGTTTTACAGCCTTAAAACATCTGTAATTGTAAAAAATAAAGCTGGCTACTTTGTGGATTTCACCTATCACAGGTTATTTTTAGAACATAACACCCGCGATAAATGAGGGACCACTGTATACAAATACTGAGAAATATAAAATTTCTCTCTTTTGCTCTGAGGCACGGGGGGAAAAATATCGCAAAAGTCGATGAACATCATCTACAGATATATTCGGTAAATGCCCAAGACATCTTGAATATGTAAATTGCCGCTTGATTCATCCATTTAATTGACTTGTTTTGGGAAAACCCGACCTTAAAAAAGGAGCAAATATCACACCAGAAACGAAGCGCTATACGGGAGTTCCCCCACCCACATGCAAGGTGCACATAGTCTTTATCAGGGGCGGAGCGTGAGGGTGGCTTACTGGGCTTAAGCCCGGGTTGTTTTCTCAGAAGCCCGGGGTCTTTTGGAGTGTAATTTTTTCATAGTTAGATGCCTGGCTGACAACTATATAAAACAAAAAGTACACACAATATTCGAAGCACATAGTGCACACTGTGGGAATTTACAACTGTGCGTGAATCCCCCCTGATATTGGTATGATCCGAGCTCAGGCACTAAGCGACTGAGCGAGAGGGCGGGGCAGCTGCCGCCTGTGAGTGCGCTGTTGGAGAAACGGAGCCAGCCATACTAAGGAGAGCTTAAGTTCGACCAGGTAACAAAGCAAATCATTCGTACTGTACAAATAATGTAAATGTGACGGTGAATCAGAGGCGGAGCCAGACATTTGAAACACCCAGGGCTTAGCCCAAAAGGGTAGTATGCATGTGGGATTTTTTTTTTTTTTTTTGGGGGGGGGGGGGGGGGGGGGGGGGCGGGGTAGAAATGACTGAAAGATTAATAGGCTCTGTTTTG
The DNA here is from genome assembly GCF_041146795.1 of Maylandia zebra. Classification (NCBI taxonomy): domain Eukaryota; kingdom Metazoa; phylum Chordata; class Actinopteri; order Cichliformes; family Cichlidae; genus Maylandia; species Maylandia zebra. The sequence continues at coordinate 2,897,552 of NC_135168.1, read as the reverse complement.
AGTTTTGTTCAAAAAAGAATGACTTCATATAGGGAAAAATATATATCACATATACAGGACACCTTAAACTAGTTTTTTAATTAAGCAGCGAGGCAGAACAAGATCAGGGCTGTATCAAGACACGAGGACTAAACCCCAATTCAACCAGACCAGGAACTGATCCAGAATTAAAACAGGACAACAACAGTTCAAAATCAGGACTACTTGGGATTTAACCAAGACAGAACCACAATCAGAACTAGATGATAGCAGCACTAAAATCATCATAGACCTGCACTACACTTGTTTTTTGATTCTACCAAAGTCCACTGTTTAGATTCAGAAAAGTTTATATAATTATTTAGCCTTGTTGTGCAAACAAGCCTGCAAAACTTAATAAATATAGAATTTGAAAAATAACAAACCTAAAAAGAAACACTAGGTACCAGATACACGAGGACCTGTGATACGATGATACTTTTGGTAAACAACCATTTGACTAACATGTGAGTCTCACCTGCTCTTGTTCATCTCTGTTCTGTCCTCATTCTCCATCTCCCTCTCTGCTCCTCTCTCTCTCCCTCTTTGTTCCTCTCTCTCCCTCTCTGTTCCTCTCTCTCCCTCTCTGCTCCTCTCTCTCTCCCTCTTTGTTCCTCTCTCTCCCTCTCTGCTCCTCTCTCTCTCCCTCTTTGTTCCTCTCTCTCCCTCTCTGTTCCTCTCTCTCCCTCTCTGCTCCTCTCTCTCTCCCTCTCTGTTCCTCTCTCTCTCCCTCTCTGCTCCTCTCTCTCCCTCTTTGTGCTGACAATCATCAAATATACAGTTGAAACCAGATATTTACAAACTCTTCAGATCAAAACACTTTTTTAATTGTAACATCAAATCAGACCAAATATTTATTTTTTTAGATTGATAAATATAAAAACATATTTGTTAACTTTAAGAGTAAAGAGAGAAACTGTCTGTGTTTCTTAATTGTAAATGGCACCAAATTGTATTCAAACTGAGCCACACTTATGGAGCTCCACAGTTCTGTTCCTGGTGTTTTGGTTGACATCTCTTGATTTTCCCATGTCACAGAAACAGCCTCTGTGTTTTGCCTTATATGCATCCACAGCTGTGCCACCAATTTACTCACATGGACTCTACGAACCAATCAGAAGCTTCTGCAGCTCAGAATGGAATCGTCTGGAGTTTTCTTATTAATTAACAAACTTAGTGTACATGTACTCCTAAATTTGATGAAAGTGATAAAAATAGACAGCTCTGTCTCTCTTTATTCTGACATTAAACTAATTCAAAAGATATTTCAATATTTATCTAAAACAAAAGTTTACTCTAAATTGATGTTGTACAGTAAAAATGTTTTGTGTTTTCTCCCTAAAGTGTAAATATCTGGTTATATCCTGCTGTGTACTGAAATCCCTCTTGTTTTGCATAGAAATATACTGAACAATATACAAAGCATAATATATAAAATAACATTTACCTGAGTTTTTTCTTTGAAAGAACCCTCTAATGTCCATTCTTATGTTTCAGTACATAACTGAAACCGATTTAGTCGGGGAGGGTAAGAACTGAAAATATGAAATAAACACACGTAAGCTAAGACTCTCTAAAGAAACAGCATTGTTGTTGTTCGGCTTTTCATTTCGCCATTTGTTGATTCACTTGAAGAGCAAGTAACGTAATATTGGTCAAGTGATCAGTTTGATATCAATCTTTCGTGATTCACCGTCATATTTACATTATTTGTACGGTACGAATGATTTGCTTTTTTACCTGGTCTATGGGCTCAAAATGTGGTCATAAATATTTTGTACTTGTAAAAAAGATTTGTGTGTGGACTTAGAAAAAAAAAACCCTGCAAGTTACAAGTACGGATTTTGACCCTATTTTTCTTCCTTTCATCTGATTGGTCAATGTCATGTTAATCACAAATGTAACAATCCAATCAGAGAACAGATGGGTTTGCCTGTCGAGGGGCGCTTTTTTTGAACTGCAGGTCCTTGAAGGGAATAAATGCCCTTTTACATGCCAACCCAGCGGTTTCCTTCATCACCACGAAGGAAAACAGTCTGTGGTCGTCCGAGTTCGGTGATTTTTGTGTCACAGGTCTACGTGTTTAATACAGGGACTTCCACAGCCTTTTCAACAGCGCTGCGGGGTGGGGGCGGGCAGTGTTTTGGAAATGACAGTCTTCATTACAAAGCTTTCTTCGTTATGAATTAGCATACATGTTTTTATTGAACATTTGAAGAACCAGCAAAAAAAACAGAAACTCTTGTAGAGGACATAAAGTCAGAGATAGAAAAGACAAGGAGCAGGTGCATCTAGTACAGGTAGAGCTGCTGCAAAAACCCACAGAGCCCAGCAGCCAGCAACAAATCCTGGATCCTTTGCTTTTAGTTAGCAGTTAGCATTAGCAGCGTATCCTGCATCCGATGTGAAAGGACTTTTATGCTGCGCACTGTGACTCACAGCAATGGTCCCGGGTCAGCCCTGACGTTGTGTTAAACTAATCCTAAAGTAATAATGTATTTCTAACCACTGATATAGCACAACTTTATCCTTTCAACAGCTGCTGAAAGTTAGGGGACCTAGCTGCTATCGGATATTTATATAGAGATCCTCCAGCTTCAAACTGTATCACCCTTCAAGGACCTGCAGTTCAAAAAAGCTCCCCTCTGACAGCCAAACCCATCTGTTCTCTGATTGGATTGTTACATTTGTGATTGACATGACATTGACCAATCAGATGAAAGGAAGAAAAATAGGGTCAAAATCCGTACTTGTAACTTGCAGTCCACACACAAATCTTTTTTACAAATACAAATCTTTCTTACGCACACACAAATCTTTTTTACGCACACACAAATCTTTTTTACGCACACACAAATCTTTTTTACACATACAAATCTTTTTTACAAGTACAAAATATTTATGACCACATTTTGAGCCCATACTGGTCAAACTTAAGCTCTCCTTAGTATGGCTGGCTCCGTCTCTCCAACAGCGCACTCACAGGCGGCAGCTGCCCCGCCCCCTCGCTCAGTCGCTTAGTGCCTGAGCTCGGATCATACCAATATCAGGGGGGATTCACGCACAGTCGTAAATTCCCACAGTGTGCACTATGTGCTTCGAATATTGTGTGTACTTTTTGTTTTATACAGTTGTCAGCCAGGCATCTAACTATGAAAAAATTACACTCCAAAAGACCCCGGGCTTCTGACAAAACAACCCGGGCTTAAGCCCAGTAAGCCACCCCCACGCTCCACCCCTGCGGTGAATCACGAAAGATTGATATCAAACTGATCACTTGACCAATATTACGTTACTTGCTCTTCAAGTGAATCAACAAATGGCGAAATGAAAAGCCGAACAACAACAATGCTGTTTCTTTAGAGAGTCTTAGCTTACATGTGTTTATTTCATATTTTCAGTTGTTTCCCTCCACAGCTAAATAAATCGGTTTCAGTAATGTACTGATATGCAAGAATGGACATAAGGGGCTTCTTTCAAAGAAAAAACTCTGGTAGTATTTTATATATTATGCTTTGTATGTTGTTCAGTATATTTCTATGCAAAACAAGAAGAATTTGAATACACAGCAGGATATCCACAGTTTAAAACAGATATTTACATACACTTTATGGAAAACACAAGAACATTTTTTTACTGTACAACATCAATTTAGAGTAAACTTGTTTTGTTTTGGATAAATAAATATTGAAATATATTTTGAATTAGTTAAATGTCAGAATAAAGAGAGACAGAGCTGTTTATTTTTTATCACTTTCATCAAATGTAGGAGCACATGTACACTAAGTTTATTGTTAATTAATAAGAAAACTCCAGACGATTCCATTCTGAGCTGAAGAAGCTTCTGATTGGTTAGTAGAGTCCATGTGAGTAAATTGGTGGCACAGCTGTGGATGCATATAAGGCAAAACACAGAGCCTGTTTCTTTGAAATGGGAAAATCAAGAGATGTCAACCAAAACACCAGGAAAAGAACTGTGGAGCTCCATAAGTGTGGCTCAATTTTGAATACAATTTGGTGCCATTTACAATTAAGAAATACAGATAGTTTCTCTCTTTACTCTTAAAGTTAACAAATGTGTTTTTTATATTTATCAATCAAAAAAAATAAACATTTAGTCTGATTTGATGGTACAATTAAAAAAGTGTTTGTGTTTTGATCTGAAGAGTTTGTAAATATCTGGTTTCAACTGTATATTTGATGATTGTCAGCACAAAGAGGGAGAGAGAGAGGAGCAGAGAGGGAGAGAGGAACAGAGAGGGAGATGCAGAATGAGGACAGAACAGATATGAACAAGAGCAGGTGAGACACACCTGTTAGTCAAATGGTTGTTTACCAGAAGTATCACCGTATCACAGGTCCTCGTGTATCTGGTACCTAGTGTTTCTTTTTAGGTTTGTTACTGTTCAAATTCTATATTTATTACGTTTTGCAGGCTTGTTTGCACAACAAGGCTAAATAATTATATAAACTTTTCTCAATCTAAATATTGTACTTTGGTAGAATTAAAAAAAACAAGTGTAGTGCAGGTCTATGATGATTTTAGTGCTGCTATCATCTAGCTTTCTGGTTCTGTCTTGGTTAAGTCCTCAGTCCTCCTGATTTTGAACTGTTGTAGTCCTGTTTTAATTCTGGATCAGTTTTGGGTCTGGTTGAATTGGGGTTTAGTCCTCGTGTCTTGATACAGCCCTGATTTTGTTCTGCCTCGCTGCTTAATTAAAAAACTAGTTTAAGGTGTCCTGCACATGCGATATATTTTTTTTCCCTCTATGAAGTCATTCTTTTTTGAACAAAACTCAAAACAGAGCCAATTAATCTTTCAGTCATTTCTAACCCCCCCCCCAAAAAAAAAAAAATATGTATTCCACATGCATACTACCCTTTAGGGCTAAGCCCCGGGTGTTTCAAATGTCTGGCTCCGCCTCTGGCAAGGAAGCAGCCAGAAGCTCCACTGGGTCCCCAGAGCTCGCCTGAAACTGACAAGCCAGTTGTTGCAAGTGGAGCAACAAAATGGCCGTCGAGTTGGATAGACAAGACTGAGTGGCCCTGGCTCTGTGCAGCTTGGCCAACAGATAGTCCATCACCCTCAGGTCCTTGTTAAGACATGCAGCCCTCTCCAGGAAGGAGCCCGAGGTGCCCGAGGTGCGACCAGCGGGCAATCTGCTCCTGGCCATAATAATAATAATAAAAAACTTTATTTATAAAGCACACTTAAAAACCAAGGGTGTGCCAAGGTGCTTAACAAGTAAGATAGAGTATAGGAGGAGGATAATAGAAATAGGACCAAAGCAAGTACTAAATATGCAAGCAGATAACTGTCACTAATACATAGGAAAGCAACAGGTACAGAGCAAACAAGAATTTAAATGAGCATAAAAGTGCATGATATAAAATCATAAAAGAAATATTAACTAGAGGGAAAGGCAAGATTGAATAAGTGGGTTTTTAATCGTGATTTGAACAGTGCAATGGAATCAGATGCGCGGAGGTCGAGAGGAAGGGTATTCCAGTACCGGGGCAGCCAGAGCAAACGCACGGTCACCCCGGGACTTCAGTCGAGATCTGGGTTGGGTCAGAAGTAGTTGAGTGGCAGATCTGAGTGTTCTAGCAGGAGTATGTGGTTTGAGAAGCCATGCATGGCAGCAAACTGTATGCAGGCAGGGGACCATCGATGCAGAGCACCATTGGCCTCAAACTCCCTGCATACAGGTCCTGAAAATCTGGAAGCAGTGGCTGCAGCAGAGTGACATCATTAAACGTTGAGGTTGCTGTGGCAGGGACCTCAGGGAGGGCCAGCTCCAGTACTCCAGGAAACACTGTGGGGAGGGCCTAGAAAATCAGCAGGCAGGGGAGGAAAGCCCGTCCACGGGCCTGCATGCTCTGCCTTCACTTCAGTGGAAAACACTGACTCTCAGGTAAGCTAACACAGTGTGTTAGGTCTTTGTTTCTTTTTTACTGGTGTGTGGAGTGCTTAGAAAGTTAGGCAACTTAACTGCTGAGCGAATGAGTGGGGCCCCACTGGCTGTGTAAACCTGCGAACCATGGGCAATATGCCAGACAAGAACCCAGTTAAGTAGGATGGAGAACTCTCACTCACCACAGCGAGGTCCGACTGGCATGTAAGCCGGCAGACACGGGCAATACGCCAGGGGAACACAGCCTACAGGAGCCACTCGAGCACAGCAGCTTTGATTGCCTTAGTTTTTAAAGGGATAGGGGCTCGGGGATAGGCAGCGTCCAGGGAGGCTGCCGAGACAGGCTCCCACGAGCGGACACCACTGCCACACACACACGTAGGTACCACCAGTCAACCACAAACACAAACCTGTGGAGATCAAACAATCACTGGTTTCACATTTGCACAGTAGTTTTATGCGTAAGCTATGGGGTGTGGCCGGGCTAGCTGAGCGTCTTAAAGAAGTATCCACACACCACTACCTGTGGGGTGGGGTCATACCCCGTAATCCGTACATAAAAATATGTAACGGAGTGTAGAGATAGCCTCGATATGACAGAGAACCTGGTGAGTCTCGTATGTTTGCAAATCGGATTGTGATTCACAGTCTGGCTGAGTATAAAACCAGTCAGGATATGATATTTTGTTAGAAATGTGATTGTAGAAGCTGCTAATGATTTCTTAGCTGTGTTAGCCCTGTAGAAAGCATGCGCTCCCTGGGCTAATGCACCTGTATGCAGTGGCGTGTCTAGAAAATTTTTGTTGGGGGGGCCAGGTAGGGGCACAGATTTGGAGAAGGGTGGCAGATGTAATTGGCAGATAATGTTTAAAAAAAAAATTCTACCAACCATTAACCATAATTCAATAATCCTATAAACCTAATAACCGAATGAGCTTTTAACTCTTATTAGAATGAGATTTTAACCACTACGGTGCAAAGTTTTTAGATACTGCGTTGATAAAGTACAAGAGATACAATCAGTGCTTTGTCAGTGTTTACTCAGTATTCAAGGACAGCAATATTTGCATAGTATTTTTACTGACATGTAGTGCACATATGTTTTGGGCAAAAACATTTTTGAATATTAAAATACGAACATTTGTAACAAACAATTGACAAATTAGCCAATGTAAAATTTTATCTGCCTATTTAAAAAAAGAAGATAATCTTCTCACAAACTGGTGTTTGATTTTGAAACAGGAAAAAAGTGGGGAAACAACTGAAAAGACTAACATTTGAATAAAACCTGAAAGCAAGTAAATACTTGCTATGCTGCCTTATGGTAAACTTTGGTAATATTGATAAAGAACAACACTGGCTGACGATGAAATACAGTCAGCTGGCATGGTGACACTGCCAGTATTAACCTGCAGGGCTGGACCGGGACAGAAAATCGGGCATTTTGACTAGAGACCGGCCCCCCAGGTATTAAAACCATAAAGCCTTTGAATGAAAACAAATGCTGTTGTGACAGTGATGTACACTGTCTTGTTGGTATATGTATGATTTCTATACATTTTACATCAGATAAAAACTTTGGTTGTAAGATTTAGATAATTATTTAATAAAAGCGAGATATTTTAAATGAGAATAAGAAAGAAAAGTATTTCTTTGTGCCCACCTCTCCCTGTTAATTCCCTACCTGGCCCCCTGGCATAACTTTGCTAGACCCGCCCCTGCACAGTTACCAGCTGTCAGCTACGTAAAAAAGGATCCTGGTGTTATTTGTCTCTCAGAAACAGTTCATAACTTCAACTCATTCATGTCACCTAAACCTGTTTCTCCATCACCTGTTCAGCTCTGATGATCCAGTAAGGACATCTCCTGGTTTCATCTTCATGTTTCCCTCTCACCACATATCCAAACCGACATCATGACCAGCAGCTTTACAGCTGTGGCTCCAGCAAACATCAGCTGATACTAGAAATTAATATTAAATAAATTCTAACAACAGCTGATCAAGCTTAAACGTGCTGCTGTTGTTTAACGCGACCTCCACTGTTTTTTTTTTCTTTCTGGCACAAAGTGGGCGATAAATAAACAAGAGAGAAAAGCTGATCATTGATCAGTTTCATGATTGAAGTAGCAACAGAAGAGGGAGGGGGAGATGAGAGAAGAGGCAGCTGTGCAGCGTAAACACACAGAATAAATCCAGCTTTGTCTTTTTCCATTCTAGCTAAAGTTCGGGACAAACTGCGTCTCTTCTCAGCTCAATACCAAACGCATAATATTTTCTCTGAATGAGGGACCATTCCATTTTTAAGGAGCCGTTGGCAACTCTACTAACTAACCTTATGAATAAAATAAAGTTCACTATCAGTAACATCATAGCAACTGAACAGCTGTACAGAAACTCCGTCATGCTAGCTCGGGCAGTATGAGTTATTGCAACTGACGGTAAAAAGTCAGCACAACAAAAATAAACTCCACCTAAACTTAGTTTATATCTGACCCAGATAGACTGCAGCTCATAACTTCTTACCTGAAGTTCAGTTCACCTGACACTCGGACCGGCGGCTGCCTCGGGTCTCTCCTCCTGCCTCCCCTTCCCTCATCCACCTGCTGGCCTCTGTGGAAGCCCCGCCATAGCCACCACCAAACAACTGAGTTATTTTTACACATCGACCTGCATCTGGCCAATCCACCACCTCTCATTGTTCATGCCCTTACAAAATAAAAATAAAAAATAAGTCACTGGGGATATGCCCGGTATGCCCGATGGCCAGTCCAGCTATGTTAACCTGCAACCAAATCTGCAGCTCCATACAGCAATGTTACGACTTAGATTATATCTTATAACTCATAACTCTTATGTTAGCTGCCCTCAGTAGCATACTGTCTGAAATATTCGACGGCTGCAATAATTCTTTAAGTGTTATTTTTTCCTTGGTATTCTAATTTCACCGAAGTTTACTAAACTCAACAAACTTAATATTACTTACCGGGACATTTATTCTGTCCTCATTTTCTTTCACCGAAAAATTGTTTCCTGCGGTGCCATCTTTCGTGCTTGGCTCTCCTACCTTTGCCAACGTGATGCACGTAGCGCAGAAGCCGATGCTGCATTCACTTACACTCGGATATCTGAGCTTCACCGTGAAAACATAATCGGACATTTGATATTTGATTGAATTGTATTGTTCTGCCTTTGGGGTGGCACCTGGGGTGGCCAGTCTGGTTGGGGGGGTGGCCTGTGCCCCCCCAGGCCACCCCGCTGGACACGCCATTGCCTGTATGTGAGGTTTTAGCTAATACACGATATGAGACACTTTTCATGCTTCATTTTATTTGCACTGAAATGTATTTTTGTTATTGAAATATTTTTATTGACCAATAAGAACTGTATAGATGAGTGATATGTGAAGACAAAAGATAACACTTAGAGAAATTTGATTTTGTACAAATGGGATACAGGAACAATGAGTTGGTAGAAATATGTGCTTTATTTTACAAGTGATTGCACTGAGCATTTGTGTGTGAGCTGTTTTTTTTTTTTTCTAGATGGAAGAAATCTGCTGCGAAGGACTGAGCGGTGTCATCTAAGGACTGGACGCCACTCGAGATGTCTACAAAGGACGCTCCCAATCTGAAGGAACAGGATTCACGTTTTTACTGGGCTCTCAGAGCGCCTTATGTTGCTACCTTATTTTTTGGGTCAGGCTTGATACCACCTAACATAAACTGACACATCAGAGGGAAAAACTGTGAACTAACGACAATCCAAATAATGTTGAAATACTTACCAAATAGAGAACAATAAGTGCACTCCACTGATATGGACAGCGTACCTGGTACATTTGTGGACACTTAAAGGGACGGTATTGAACATTTTGAAGGGCGAATTATTGAGTCGAACTAAATGTTTGAAAGGATTTAAATGTTTTTGGTTCATGCCTACATTTTTGGGGCAATTTAAATGTTTCAAATTTTAATACACTCATTTTACTTTTTTTTTCCCCTTTAAGTCGTCAGTGTCTCATTTTGAGTGGAGGTTTTTCCTGAAGCTGAGTTTCCACTGCCTGTCTCCTTATCATCCTAATTGAACCAAACAGAGTAGATTTCAGATACTTTTATTTGACCTTAGATGACAGATTACTGTGGATTTGATTATTTCTGACTACTCAATTAGAAAGGGTGACAAAAGCAAATAATTTATTTTTATAATCGAATTATTAGCCACAGTGTTGGCTCAACTATTGGTGATTATAGGACTAAACTGTTGGTACTCATTCAAAATATACTTATATATAAGTGAGAAAGCTCTTGGGTGTGACCCACAACAATGCTTGGATTCACTCACTCATTTCCCAGAATAAATAAAGTATAATATATGGTCAATCTGCGTGCACATAGTCTGTTCTGACACTGTGGCGAGAGGGGTTTTCACCCAAAAATGCTCCTGTGCAGTCCTCCAAGATCCTAACTGAGCATTACTGGAAGCAGATGTACGTATACCGAATGCTGACTGGCTGATAAGATGGTCGAATTAAGGAAGGAGAGTAAAAGCCAAATTCACTGGAAACGGGAGAACCGCCAAACAGCAAATTTTAGACAGCAAATGTCTGTGCTTTGTTACATCTTTTATGCTTTTTATACCATTCATGTTGCAGAAAGCACAGACATTTGCTCCAGTGGGAACTTTTCATTGTTTTTAATACATATTTTGAATTCCAGCTTTTTGTATATTATAATTTTGCTCTTCTCCATGGACTACCAACAGCACAGGCAAAAAGGTCCCACATATCAGTTGTACCACATTCTTTGTACACTGGCTCCATCTAGCAACAGTTCTCTGCAGGAATACAGGCAGCAGATAGCAAACGTGTTACCTCTGCTGGAATATAAATTCCACTTAAGCCACCACAAAGATACTCTTTCCACCTATGTAGTGTAGCTCTCTGACTCTTTCTCTCTGAACCCTCTGGAGGGGTCAGATGAATGTTGCCAAGCAGATGATAGTGAGATGACAGATCAGAAGTTTGAAGGAGGTTTGGAGAGTTAAGAGGTTCAGTGGGAGGACAGCACTTTGGCTAATTGGTTATATTCCCATGGGATTTGGGGGGAGGGGAGGCTGCAGGGGAGAGACATGACATCATAATGTCCAGGGAGAGGTAAAAAAAGAGGGAGAAAAAGGGAAGGGTGGAGGTCAGAGGGTTAACAAGAACACTATCTGCATGATGTCAAAAACTATTTATCATCGAGGATCCTGCTCCAGGCTCTGGCACTTCTATCTGGTTTATTCATCCCCCTTTAAATTTAATCACTCACCCTGAGATTAGGCTTTGTGGGGTTAGGGGAGGGAAAGGGGTAGGGTTGGGTTGCAGCACCTCCCACCCTGCTGTAGAGCCTTGCCAACAGATAACAATCTGTTGACGATTGTGGGGGCACCAAATCTTCTAAATCTTGTCTAACTTGGGTTTAGAATGGCCGTTTGCATCCACTGAGCTCGCCGCGACGTTTCGGGATACATTTGCCTTTTTCAGGCTTGAACTCGTGTGTTTTGGCAGTGTAGTGAGGTCTTGTCCTGCTCCACTGCTGTTTAAATATCCATGCATTTTAAATGACAAGTTTTAGCTTTTAACAAAACAACAGCAGCCCTGGCACTACAGCATCATTCATCATATGCAGGCTTTTACTGCCATCTCCTGGAGGAATGGAAGAAGACGACAGGGATGCAATGCACAGGCCATTCCTGCTCCCATCTTTTGCACCTCTATTTCCCACCTGGTGTCGGCAAGAAGTCACCTGACTTAGTCACCTGATCCCCTTTGATCTCTCCTTTTACCCTGAGGTCAGGGTTTCAGGGATTAGGGGAGGGGGAAGGGTTAGGGTTAGGTATGTTAGAAAGTGTTATTTAGTTTATTTCGAATGAATTCAGGTGCACTTTCCCAGGACTAAGGGGGAAAATTGTGTTCTATTCCTTTTTCATAAACATCTCCCACCAAACCAATCAATAAAAAAAAAAGATCTAAAACTTTGACAATGAAGCTGAAATTATATTAAAAAAACAAAATAAACTTGCTTAAATCTGAAATCATAATAACTATAAAATAATGCAAATTTAAGAATCATTCTCAAGGTGCATTTATTTATAACAGATGTTTTGTTTTAGGTGTTGGATGTTTTGCATTTTTAAATTAAATTCTTTCCTTTATATAAGCAAATTCAGCACACACACATTTTCATATATTAATATATTAATATATCATCATATTAACATTTACTTTAAATCGATAGGTATATTAAGATATACCTATCAATTTAAGAACAATCAACCGTTACACAATCTGTTCAAACCATTGTGTTCATATGTGCCAAGCTTTCCGATCCAAATTCTCCCACAACATCTGCTGCCCTGTGGACCAGCCCAGATTGGTCTCCAGGTCCACAACAATGATTACACATTTCAAAAAGTATGGGCCAAATGATAGCTCCATCCGTGCAATCAGACATCAGACTGGCTTAAACTTTTGTTAACATCATTTTGCCTTCTGATCCCTTTTCAAAAACACTGTGGTATCCAAATAAATGACCTCCAAATGTCTAGTTTCAGATTTCAGCTTAATCGAAACATCATGAGAGTTCATAAACTCTCTAAACCGATCCTCACCATTACCCCAAGCCCATGTATTTTCATCCAAAAATCTCAAAGAGCACCTGCATAAGACAGAGCATTTCTTTGTCCCATGGTCATCTCCTCCACCTGGAAACAATATCTGTTATCGCAGCAAAAAGATATTTCTGGCACAACTTCACGTGCTTCCAAGGTGCATGGAGAGGATGAAATAATTCACAAAGCAGGAACTCCAGCAACACTTGAGGGAAGATGAACAACTTTAATAATTGACCGATGTGTTTCAGCTTGTGGCCTTCATCAGGGTCATGATGGTCAGATGACCCTGATGATGGCCACAAGCCTCACTTAACAAATGTGTAAAAATTAATTTTCAATTGCATATTTTGATATTATATAAGGCACTGACTTAAATACTCAGTGACGAGAGCCATGATGTTTAATTTTACATTACTTTTAATTTTTTTCTGTATTTTAATATTATCACACACGAGTATTAACCTGTGTTGCATTTTGCCTTTGTTTATGCTGATACTGTACTATGTTTACCATTTAGAAGCTAATGTAGTTCGTAGTTGGAGCGGTATAGGATGCAACGCGTGAGTTCACCTTCATTTCATATGCTAATTTATGCTTTAGCTTATCCTGGTTTAGCTCTAGTTGACACATGTACGGTCGCTCGTATGTCATTTCTGTATTATCAGAGCCTCTCTGTATGTTGTATCTGGTGCTTGTGATTGTTTGCTTTATAATACGGAGTTTGTAGCGGACAATTTGTTATGAGGATCGTTAAATGACGATCGTAGTTCGACCGGAAGTATCGCGTTCCCGCTTGCTCTTCACAATAAGAGCATTATGGCGGAGTTATAATAGGGAAGCTTTTATTTTATGCAACTATCGGGAGTACTGTCGATAACTTAACCTCGCAGCAATGCCGTTCACTTGCACAGTTTAGGTAGAAGTTTTGCTACATTGCTCTGATCTTTGTATGGTTATACTATATTGTATTATGTCTATATCTGAATATGTCACTTATCTATTCATCTTATTTATCATTTATTTGTATTGTGTATTTCCTTTGTAGAAAAACCACACACACGCAACTGTTTTTACAGCCACAGGAACTGAGTTGTGACAATAAAGTGCCTCAAACCGAACCTCAAGCTCCTTTTTCCATACTCTGGGACATTTTGGCCTTAGGTGGTGTTCTGGCCGACACACCGGGGTAACCGTAGTGCTAAAGACTGAATCAGTGCCACAATCGTGCCTATCCCTGATCAGTGGCATGTCCAGCGGGGTGGCCTGGGGGGGCACAGGCCACCCCCCCAACCAGACTGGCCACCCCAAAGGCAAAACATGTTACTGATAGTGAACTTTATTTTATTCATAAGGTTAGTAGAGTTGCCAACGGCTCCTTAAAAAAATGGAATGGTCCCTCATTCAGAGAAAATATTACACGTTTCGTATTGAGCTGAGAAGAGACGCAGTTTGTCCCGGACTTTCGCTATAATGAAAAAAAGACACAAAGCTGGAGTTATTCTGTCGTTACGCTGCACAGCTGCCTCTTCTTCTCTCATTCTCTCCTCTCCTGTTGCTACTTCAATCATGAAACTGATCAATGATCAGCTGATCGTCTTTTCTCTCTTGTTTATTTATCGCCCACTTTGCGCCAGGAAGAGGAAACCAGCGGATGTCGCGCTAAACAACAGCAGCACGTTTAAGCTTGATCAGCTGTTGTTAGAATTTATTTAATATTAATTTCTAGTATCAGCTGATGTTTGCTGGAGCCACAGCTGTAAACCTGCTGGTCATGATATGGTTTGGATATCTGGTCAGAGGGAAACATGAGGATGAAACCAGGAGATGTCCTTACTGAATCATCAGAGCTGAACATGTGATGGAGAAACAGGTTTACCTTTTAGGTGACATGAATGAGTTGAAGTTATGAAGTTATGAACTGTTTCTGAGAGACAAATAACACCAGGATCCTTTTCTACGTAGCTGACAGCTGGTAACTGTGCAGGGGTGGATCTAGGAAAGTTTTGCCAGGGGGCCAGGTAGGGCATTAACAGGGAAAGGGGGGCACAAAGAAATACTTTTCTTTCTTATTCTCATTCAAAATGTCTCGCTTTTATTAAATAATTATCTAAATCTTACAACCAAAGTTTTTATCTGACATAAAATGTATAGAAATCATACATATACCAACAAGACTGTACATCACTGTCACAACAGCATGTTTTCATTCAAAGTCTTTATGGCTTTAATACCTGGTGGGCCGGTCTCTAGTCAAAATGCCCAATTTTCTGTCCCAGTCCAGCCCTGCAGGTTAATACTGGCAGTAGGGATGGGTATCGAAACCCGGTTCTTGTTGAGAACCGGTTCCCACTGTTTCAATTCCTTGGAATCTTTTGCCATTTTTGCAAACGATTCCCTTATCGATTCCAGTCGCCCCGAATGGCATCACCACGTTGCGGAGCGTCATTTAGAATCAGAATCAGAAAGGGTTTTATTGCCAAATGTTGAGCAGGTTTACAACATTAGGAAATTGCTGCGGTGCTTCAGTGCAAACATACTGTCATAAATTGCGCTTAAATAGACATGAAAAAATAAAAGTAAGAATAAGAATTAAAAGTGCTAAGTAGAAAGATGTATGCATGAGATATACATGAGATATATACATGAGAATAAGAATTAAAAGTGCTACGTAGAAAGATATATACATGAGTGCAGGTGGTGATCAGTGCCAAACATGGAATGATGCAGTGAACACAGCGTAGGGTCATGTGTTAGTGGTGGGAACAGTCGTACGTTTATTGTTCATGTGTCCAACAGCAGAGGGGAAGAAACTGTTCTTATGGCGAGAGGTTCTGGTGCGAATGGACCGGAGCCTCCTGCCTGAGGGGAGCAGGTCAAACAGACTGTGTCCAGGGTGAGAAGGGTCAGCTGAGATCCGAGCTGCACGCCGCAATGTCCTGGAGGTGTACAGGTCCTGCAGAGATGGGAGTCTGCAGCCAATCACCTTCTCAGCAGAGCGCACAACACGCTGCAGTCTCTGTTTGTCCCTGATAGTGGCTCCAGCGTACCACACGGTGATGGAGGAGGTGAGGATGGACTCGATGATTGCAGTGTAGAATTGCATCATCGTCCGTGTTGGCAGGTTGAATTTCTTCAGCTGCCTCAGGAAGTACATCCTCTGCTGGGCTTTCTTGATGACGGAGGTGATGGTGGGCTCCCACTTCAGGTCCTGGGTGATGGTGGTACCCAGGAAGCGGAATGAGTCCACAGACGTGATGGGGGTGTCAGTCAGGATGATGGGGGGGAGTGGGGCTGTGTGCTTCCTGAAGTCCACAATAATCTCCACTGTCTTCTGGGCATTCAGCACCAGGTTGTTGTGGCTGCACCAGGACACCAGACGTTCAACCTCCCTCCTGTAGGCAGACTCATCTCCGTCCGAGATGAGCCCAATAACGGTGGTGTCATCTGCAAACTTGATTAGCTTGACAGACTGGTGGGTGGAGGTGCAGCAGTTGGTGTACAGGGAGAAGAGCAGAGGAGAAAGAACACAGCCCTGAGGGGAGCCGGTGCTGATGGTTCCTGTAGGCTGTTCCTTCATCGTTCTTTATGTTTCAGTGTTAATGTTTGTATCAGTCCTAAGTTTTACTTTCCATCCTGATTTCCTGATTGCTCTCTGCTGTTTACTCATCTGATTTCTATTAGCTCTTGATATTTTTTTAAAACGAAAGGTTAAAAAAAATGCCAAACACGCTACGGAGAAGCAAGAGAGCCAGAAGAGTTAGTTGACAATACCGGCCACTTTAATCATCGGTTTGGAAATGCACAGGGGGGAAATAAATCACACACATGCACTGGTGAAACAAAACACAATAACAGAGAAATATAATTACAAAAGTTCTGACAGATTCTTGTCTCAAATTATTTTGCCCAAACACATGGTTAACATATCAGGAACAACTCATGCCCTGTATAAACTGGAAGTATTTGTAATGACCAATGTGGTGCAACTGCTGTGGTTCCAAAAAAAGGCCAGTTGTCTTGCCTTTGGTTTCCATGACCACTGATGTCAGAAACTTTTCAAATTGTATCATTTATTTAGAGTTTGTTATTTGATTTTCTGGTTTCAGGTATTAGTGAAGACAGTATACATCATGGTTATTTTGTGATGTATGAGAAAATAACCCATTACAGTCTAGATGGACAGTAAAGCAGCGTATGCCTTCAGCTTGATCTTCAGGTTGCTGCTATATAACTGTAGCAAGTCATACAATCACTTGATCAATTTCTCAGGAAGATCCCTCTCTGGCTCACAGCCAATGGGTGAGTATTGATCAAGTGTGCAAACCATTCCTCCCTCAAAGTGGTTTATGCAGTTGATTAATGGTGTCAATTTGGGTTAAAATGGCATTAAATGCCTTTTTGTTGTTGTTTATAATTAACTCAGTTTTTTTAGATATCAAGCTGACCATCCAAGCTTCGGATGGGTTGATGGATGGATATGACACTGAAGATACGTAAACATAACTTTCCTGTCCCATTCATGTTGGCTAAGCTATCAGGAGTCACATAGAGTCTAGTAGGCGAGTCAAAACCTGAACCAAAAATTACTTATTACGTAACAGTTTGGACATTCAAACTTGTCAAATTTCTTTCAACTAAATCATGAGTAAAAACCAATCAACAGCGTAAGTTTGACAATAGCAGTGGCAGTGTTATTAAGAACTCTGTTAGTGGAGGTTTTGTTGAGGTGTGGATTCTGACTTCTTTTCCTCCACAGGACACAGTTCTGTAAAGGGAATAAAGATTCACAGACAAACAGGAATAGATCGTTCTGGAGAAGTGACATCAAATGCAAATCCTTAGGTCCTCCCCACCTCCAAGTGTCCTTTACCCTCCATTAAATGCTAAATATACAGATTACCTTTCTCTCCAAGGGGTCATGTTCTTACACAATAGATGGCAGTGGCTGTAAATTCTATTGTTTCTCATCCTGTCTTACTTTAACTACAATGGCACAGATTCTTGTGATGAGATGAACTTTGGAGTCATTAACATTGTGAAACATGCAAAGATAAGTTTGCTGTAGTCTTTCTTACTTCATGTTTATATATGTTTTTTCTTTAACTTTCATCTTGTATTACCAGATACTGCTATAACATGGAAATCATCCAGCAACTAAACTGCAACCAACAGCAACCAGCAACTGCATGACAATCTTCTTGAGAAGCTTTGCAATCTTAGCTTGGATTGGGGACAAGCAGGGTCCAGAGTGGTATTTGAGAAAGCTGAAGTGCATTAAGAAATGTGGGAGTAAAACAAATCTTAGCTAGTCGGCCATTAATTCTGCTACCCAAAGAGCTCCATCTCCATTCACTGTGTTTTTCACTGCCTGTCCTTCAACATGATTCCCAAGATGTGTGACTGACCAGAGGGCCGACTGTAACTATCAGATTTGCATTGTGTTTGCAGTGGAGGTCGGTATAAGGATCAACATGCATTTGTGTGCACATTTCAAGTGAAAGATCAAATAATTGGGATGTTATGTTTTTCATGTGCAAGCAATTTATTTGGTAAGTCTTTCACTAGCTGGGCCCACGTCCTCATTATAAGTTGGACAGCGTTTTAGTAGTGAATGCTTTGACATGAATTGAGCTGCGGTTTGGGGAAGGCCTCGAAGGGGACTGGCAATGGCTCCCGGGCCTGGCAGATCCCCATGTACTAAATAGGAGTGAAGAAGTTGAAGAATGGAGTAGAAGGAGAGAGTGAGGGTGGGACACGTAAACGAGAATGATCAGATTGCAGAACTAGGGGAACCTATATAGATGGCAGCCGGAAGGAGCGTGTTTGGAGGTGTGGTCCTCCTCCTGAAATTCTGATACATAATCTCCAATTCTCGCTGGCCGTGAACTCTAACTCTGGTTGGAGTTGTTGGAGTGCAGACTATTGTCATTAGCTACAATTAAAGGTGGTGGAGTTGGTCCCTCTGTCTGGTTGCTCCCTTGAAACCACCACAACTGCTTGGCAAGTACATGTTTTTGTATATAGCGCTTTTCTACTATACCTGAGCGCTCAAAGCACTTTATAGAACTTGTCTCATTTGCTTTCTTTCTGTTTTTTCTGTATAATTACTTTATAACACCAACGGATCCATCAGAGAGTTATCACCTTGTCCAAGGATGCAGACTGGAGCAGGCATGGCTCAAGCCACCATTCTTGTGATAAGTAGATAACCTGCTCTACTGCCTGAGCTAAACCAACCCATTGAACCTTAAGCCTATGTGCTAACTGGCTAGCATGTTATTTTCAGCTGCAAAACAATAAATCATCCATCGATTCACTTCCGCTTATCCTTATGAGGGTCACAGGGAGCCTATTCCAGCTGTCACAGAGGTGGGGTAGACCCTGGACAGATCACTAGCCTGAAGCAGGGCTAACGCTTAGAGAAAGACAACCATTTAGACCTATGGGCGATTTAGAATCACCAATTAACCTAACCCCAATGACAGCATGTCTTTGGACTGTTAGAGGAATCTGGAATTTGCTGCCCATCACAATAAATCAACAATAAATCTTTAGAATTATTTTATTTATTATCCTAATGCATGGACAGATTCTTATATATAATCTCTACTCAAGCACTATATACAATATCCCTCACTGGATGCATCCCTCATGTATTGGAGAGCATTTAGTTTCTTCACCAAGGATACATTGCATAGGCTACTGATTAGAGCAAAAAAAAAAAAACCCTCCCAACTATTAGATGACATGCTGTACTTCCTGAGTTACAGCTACCAAATAATCTAACAAAGCTTACATTGTATTGTGCCTTTTCTTTATAGACCTCCTTATGTTAAGTTTTACTTCCTCACACTCAACTGAGAAATTGTCCATGATGTATGAGATGATTTCTTTCAGCCAAAAAATGATTAGACCCCCATCTTCCAGCACCTCTGAAGCTTTATTGTACTCATGAACCGAAATGCTAAAACAAGTTCAGGGATAACCTGTTCTACAACACCATTTTCAGTGTGTGGTAACTGTCAGGTTTATATTATTAGGTTGTCATTTATGCTTAGAAATATTTACTCATATATGCTTAGAGTTTTATAATCAATTGCATATTGATAGAGGTTTGATCCTTAGCAGTCTGTAAAGACTCTGTGTGCCTTCCAGAGTGTTCTGGCAAACACACTCACATCCTGGGGTCACGAGAAGAGGTCGTACCTTCTTTTTTTGTTTCATGGTATAGCAAACACAAGTATATCTGTTTTAGTCTAACTGCCTTTTGTTTAGATGAACGGCTGGACTTCCAGACCAGCAGGATTAGGGAATTCATTTATGGGGTCACATCTTGACCACACACACACACACACACACACACACACACACACACACACACACACACACACACACACACGGTACTCTTTGTCTACATGTAAACATGTATACCTATGTAAGACTCATATGTTCATTCATGTAACCTCAATAAAAGAGCAGTGTTACGAGGGGGCAGACGAGAGCAACCTATGGTCAAGCGAAGGAACGGCGCTCGTCCAGTCCTCTCCCTCATGCATGAGTAACACAAAGAACTTTGACTACTTGTGTCTTGCTTTTGCTGTGTAGTAGAATTGTCTTGAACGTTCCAGCCAATAGGTTTATGCTACGAACCTATCAGTAACTTGCTCACTGGGCAATCTACTGCATTTAAGTTATGTAGCAGATTGATTTCATATTCTATTTCAATGTAGACGATATGTGGTGCTTACCATTGTTAGGGTTGTAGTTAAACTTGGGTGTCGTGGGAAACCTGAGGCATTCACCTTGCTTTCTGAAGGTCTCTAAATCAGAAGCTGTCACAGTCTTGTTCCTCGCTGCAGAGAACAACAGCAGGAAAAGCACCATTAGAATGTATTGTGCTCACACTAGTGTTCGAGGATGTTTGAATCCTAAAGCGTATTTTGTTTGTTTCGTGTGATCGGGCAGCTGCCTCCTTAAAGAACTACCCCCACTACTTAAAAGAGTTTACTCTATGTTGCACTTATTTGACAGCTTCAGTTAGCCTGCTGGTTACTTAAATGTTACAATCTCTGTTACAATATAAACCTGCTACAATTAACACAGATGTGTTGTTTAACAATTTTATGAAATAACAACAAACAGAAGTCAGACATGTTAGCTAAATGTATTGGCCAGTACTCAGTCTGTATAGCACATGGAGGGCAGTCTGCACAGCCAGGTGTAAAAACAACCTTTTGTTTGTCCTTTTCTCACTCTTTTTTAAGTGCGTTGAGACAACTATTGTTGCAATTTGGCACTATATAAATAAAAGTGAATTGAATTTTGCTAAATAAAAAAAAATGACAGGGAACTTTTTAAACCCAGAAATGGAATGTAATTGTGTTTTTGAAGTACTGTGACTGAGTATCGGGCACAAAGGGCGATGGTGACTTTTAGTTTTTATGTTTTTTTGTAACGGTATAAACAATGACAGGTGGTCGATTGGCCAATTGGTCATGATCGACTCTGGGCTGGAACAATTACAGCCGAGGAGGTCGGATACACTCTCCTCCTTGTTTGGGCAACGGCTCTGAAAGCAGTCTCATCACATTCAAACAGAAGAAAATGGTATTGAGGCGAAAAGGAACGCAGTTTGTCCCGTGCTTCAGCTAGAATAAAAAAACAGACACAAAACTGGAGTTAATCTGTGTCCTCCGCTGCACAGCTTCTTCTTCTCTCACTCTCTCCCCCTCCCTCTCCTATTGCTACTTCAGTTATGAAACTGATCAATGATCAATGATCGGCTTTTCTGTCTCAGGTCCCGTCTCTCTTGTTTGTTTATCGCCCACTTTGCGCCAGAAAGAGGAAACCAGCGGATGTTGCGCTAAACATACATGCAGCATGTTAAAGCCTGATAAGTTGTTTATTTAATTTATTTATTAAATCATTTATTTAATTGATTTAATATTACTTTCTAGGATCTGCTGATGTTTGTTGGAGCCACAGCCGTAAAGCTGCTGGTCATGATGTCAGGTTGGTTATCTGGTGAGCGGGAAACATGAAGATGAAACCAGGAGATGTCCTTACTGGATCATCAGAGCTGAACAGGTGATGGAGAAACATGATAGGTGACATGAGTGAAGGGAAGTTATGAACTGTTTCTGAGAGACCAATAACACCAGCATCCTTTTTTTTAATGTAGCTGACAGCTGGTAACTGTGCAGGGGCGGGTCTAGCAAAGTTTTGCCAGGGGGCCAAGTAGAGCATTAACAGGGAGAGGAGGGGGGCACAAAGAAATACTTTTCTTTCTTATTCTCATTTAAAATGTCTGAATCTTACAACTGTGGGAGACAACGCCGCTCTCTCCGATCCTTTCGTGTTGGTAGAGATCATGCAGAGATGTTTCCAAGTTTCACACAATCCTTTTGTTACCCATTTTTCCTTACAGATACATCTGGAGATCAGCACACTGCAGTCCTTTGCAGTCCTATTCTAAAGGCTGATCTCAAGAATTCAACACAACAGCTACAGTTTTAGTCTCTGGTATCCTCCCCCTATAGTAAACACCCCCACAATGGAAAAACACTGGTACAGTAGCCAGGGGTGCTGACACCCTGACCCCCATCTCCTTTTAAGGTAGTGTCCTTTTGTTATTTGTCTGCCCCTCACCCTCAGTAACTCTTGCAGTAACTCTTGCTTCTGTCCTGGGGGTGGGGGTTAATTCTTCTCCTGCCCTGCACCCCAGTTCATTGTTCACATTCCAGGCCTTTTCTGTTTGTATTCTTACACACTAGCAAACTCCATATTATAATTTTGCAAGCCACCCTAAAATACAGTCTCTTTAGCTCTAATGTATATTCAGCAATCTATTATTCTCAAAACAACCAAAGTGGTCATCTGATGCAAAATGTATAGAAATCATACATATATACCAACAAGACAGTGTACATCACTGTCACAACAGCATTTGTTTTCATTCAAAGGTTTTATGTCTTTGTGGTTCTCTAGTCAAAATGCCCAGGACGATTTTTTGTCCCAGTCCAGCCCTGATTGAATTCAAGCTACTTTGTATTCAGACATGGCTACAATTTAGATGGAAGACAATTATAGTCTAGTTGATGAATATTAAAATGATTAATCACTTGATCAGTTAACTTGTTGAAGAAAAATCCATTTGCGAAAATCCATACTGGGCTCTACAACTAGTTTCTCATTGGTTTGGGGATTTTTATATTCTTTTCTTACTTCTTCACAAATAGGAAAGTGAGATACTAAAAGAAATGATGAGTTGAATGCCAAAGTGGTCCACCCTTCCACCCTTATTTGAAATAGCCAAAGAATTGTCAGTTGACTACAACTCATTAATTACAGTTAAAATATACAATGAATAGTCCATCAAGTAAATATTTTACTGTTTTACTTGTCAGTTCTTTTAGTAAATGCTCCATCACTGCTCATACTTACCAAACAAGTAGAACAATTGGTGATTGGCTACTTTATCGTAGGTGTGCATGAGCAGACAGTCAGGGCAGGTCTGCAGGAACCTGTGATAGGAACTGGCAATTTTCACTGTGCAACAAAACACAAGCATTCATGATGGGAGGATAACAATTCTGATCAACTGAGCATGCAAATTGTACTGTGACAAACATCACACACCTGAGTGACAGATGTAACTGATGTGATTACATGTGTACATGCTGTATGTTGTTCACTGAAGCAACTTACTGTAGAACTCTAAGTCTTTGCCATCAACTAGGGACATGTTCTGAACATTCCTGAGGCAGCGATCCTCCCTAAAACAATGATCAAGCAGAATGGAAGTGGAAAATGGCAACATTAAAATTTCATCTGGATTGATAATGAGACACCAAAAGAAATATTGACTTGCACACCATGACGTTTTTCTCATCTGAATGCATCCTTGACCGACACTTTCAAACCTGATTTGACTTTAATAATAGAAGACTGAGTTCTAAACAGAGTAATCTGTGGCATTTTTTAATCAACACAAATGAGGGCGGCATGGTGGCTCAGTAATGACCACCGTTGCTGTTGCTGTTCCTGGGTTACCCCAGAGTGGACCTCTTTGTGTAGAGTTTGCTTACGTGGGTGTTCACTGGGAGTTCTGGTTTCTTCTGCCACTGCTCTTACTATAGATACTCTTAATCTGAAGAGTTTCACTTTCTGATTAAACTAATATTTTGCAGAATATAAAAATTGCATGATGCAACCACACTAGTTTTTATATAAAGTTGCAATCAGTTCATTTCAGTATCAACCAGCTTTCTGCCAACAGTATAGCAAATTGGAAGTATTGGAATTTCAGGAGTGGGACCACACCTCCAAACATGCTCCTTCCGGTTCTGATCAATGTCCGGTCGTTAAGCGATGACGTGACGAATCCTACTTCCGGGCCTAAAGTAGTCTGCGTTTAATATGGCTTTTGTGTTGTTAACATGTTTAATGTTTTGTATTTTCTTCTATTTAATCTCAAAAAGCTCCTAAAACAGTCAGTGATCACCGTTGACCTCCCTCGGCTTTTATTACCTCTAATCATTTATTTAAGCTCAGTTTTTAAAACCTTAGGATGTAACTACAGCAGACTGAACGACCGGATATGTTCCCCCAGTTCACACCCTCCCTCGCCTTTTCAACTTCTTCTCTTCTATTTTGTACATCGGGAGCCGTCACCAGTCCCCTTCGAGGCCTCCCCCAAACCACAGCTCAATTAATGTCCAAGCCATTCACCTTTATCTACTGAAACACTATCAAACGTTAAATGAGGATGTGAAATTTGAGGTTAAAAAACCAGCAGACCTGTTGACGCAGCGCGAGGTAGGGAGTAACATGCTAGCCAGAATAAAACAGTGTAAATGCAGCTCTCTGAGTGAGAGTTGAGAAACAGGTGGAGAATAGGATATATCCAGAGAACAGCTTTGCTATCAAAAACTATTCCACCATTATCTCCGCCATTATGATTTGTAGAACAGCACAATACATCTCAGTTAATCTGATCACCTCTCAGATGAATGAGCTCCTCACCCTACAGTTAGGTCCATGATTGAAGGCTGCTTCTAACAGCTTGGACGAGTCTACGGACACTGTCACCTCCTATATCCACTTCTGTGAGGACAGCATTGTGCCATCACGCACCAGGGTGAGTTATAACAATGACAAACCCTGGTTTACTCCTAAACTCAAAAAGCTGTGGCTGGAAAAGAGAAAGGCGTTCAGAAGCGGAGACAGGGACTGCTACAGAGAGGCCAAGTACAGGTTCACTAAAGAAGTGGACGTTGCTAAACATCAGCACTCTGAGAAGACGCAGCAGCAGATCTCAGAGAATGACTCGGCCTCTGTGTGGAAAGGTTTTAGGAATATCACCAACTACAAGCCTAAAACCCCCCACTCCACTGATGACTTGCTCTTGGCCAACACCCTCAACGACTTCTACTGCCGTTTTGACGAGCCATCAGGCAGCCTTCACACCTCCAACGGCCCCAACAATAGAGACACTTTGGACACTCATTCCCCCACCTCTCCCCCCTCCATAGAGCCATCACCCCCATCAAACACTTCACCTACAACACCTCCCTCCAAACCCCACACCAAGGAGGATTTCACACCACCTCCTCCGACCACAACTCTTCATATTCATGAAGCAGATGTGAGGAAGCAGTTTAAGAGTCTGAATGCTCGGAAAGCTCCTGGCCCAGACGGTGTGTCTCCTGCCACCCTCAGACACTGTGCAAACGAGCTGGCCCCAGTGTTTTCTGGCATTTTCAACTCCTCACTGCAGGCATGTCATGTGCCTGCCTGCTTCAAGTCCTCTACCATAATCCCTGTCCCCAAGAAACCTAGGATCACTGGACTAAATTACTACAGACCCGTGGTTCTGACATCTGTGGTCATGAAGTCATTTGAGCGCCTGGTTCTCTCCTATCTCAAGACCCTCACGGCCCCCCTCCTGGACCCCCTGCAGTTTGCATACAGAGCCAACAGGTCTGTATCTCGGACGGGGATGAGTCTGCCTACAGGAGGGAGGTTGAACGTCTGGTGTCCTGGTGCAGCCACAACAACCTGGTGCTGAATGCCCAGAAGACAGTGGAGATTATTGTGGACGACATCAGGAAGCACACAGCCCCACTCCTTCCTGGACTCATTCCGCTTCCTGGGTACCACCATCACCCAGGACTTGAAGTGGGAGCCCACCATCACCTCCGTCATCAAGAAAGCCCAGCAGAGGATGTACTTCCTGAGGCAGCTGAAGAAATTCAACCTGCCAACACGGACGATGATGCAGTTCTACACTGCAATCATCGAGTCCATCCTCACCTCCTCCATCACCGTGTGGTACGCTGGAGCCACTATCAGGGACAAACAGAGACTGCAACGTGTTGTGCGCTCTGCTGAGAAGGTGATTGGCTGCAGACTCCCATCTTTGCAGGACCTGTACACCTCCAGGACACTGGGGCGTGCAGCTCGGATCTCAGCTGACCCTTCTCACCCTGGACACAGTCTGTTTGACCTGCTCCCCTCAGGCAGGAGGCTCCGGTCCATTCGCACCAGAACCTCTCGCCATAAGAACAGTTTCTTCCCCTCTGCTGTTGGACACATGAACAATAACCGTATGACTGTTCCCACCACTAACACATGACCCTACGCTGTGTTCACTGCATCATTCCATGTTTGGCACTGATCACCACCTGCACTCATGCATATATCTTTCTACGTAGCACTTTTAATTCTTATTTTTATTTTTATGTCTATTTAAGCGTAATTTATGACAGTATTTATAACAGTATGTTTTAGAGATGGCACGATACCACTTTTTTATGTCCGATACCGATACCGATATCATAAATTTGGATATCTGCCGATACCGATATGAATCCGATATAGTGTTTTTTAATCAACAAAACTGTTTTTTAAATATCTTGCTGCATTTTGTATAAGTTCATACTCAAGTTTAAAACAACAACTACACTAAAGCTATTCTGTTATACCTGTATGCAAAAAATATATTTCATAGTTCAGCAATACTGATCAATCTAATAAACTTAGACCTACACCATCCTCCCTATTCTGGTATTTTAAAGAGTACTTAGCATAAATATTAAGCAACCTAACTAATAGGGTTCCAACTCCCAGCAACAACAAAAATAAATAAATAAAAAATAGGGAACCACCCCTCACGCTCCACCTCATGATGCTTAATCGCCGTAATCAACCTTAATTTGATGCAGTGTGAAAAAAAATGCACAGAAATCAATTATTTTTCAAGAAATATTAAATAGATTCAACATCTTTCTTCAACAAAATTGCAGACTGCACAGATGGTACCTTCCCAAAGGAAAAAGTACTATAGCTTACTAGGGTATATATATTAGACTTAATTAATAGTTACTATATACAGTAATTGACTTCTATTCATTTTACATCAAATTAAAACTTTGGGTGTCAGATAATTATTTATTAAAAGCTAGACATTTTAAATGAGAATAAGAAAGAAAAGTATGTCTTTGTGCCCCCTTTTCCCTGTTAATGCCCTATCGGCCCCCCTGGCTAAACTTTGCTAGATCCGCCCCTGCACAGTTACCAGCGTCAGCTACATAGAAAAAGATCCTCGAGTAGAAAGTAATATTAAATACATTCTAACAACAGCTGATCAAGCTTAAACGTGCTGCTGTTGTTCAGCCGCTGGTTTCCTCTTTCCGGTGCAAAGTGGGCCAAAAGCAAACAAGAGAGAAAAGCCGATCAGCTGATCGTTAAGCAGTTTCATGATTGAAGTAGCAGCAGGAGAGGCAGTCGGTTGTTAAGCTTAAAGCAGGAATGCTTTACAAACATTCAGAGATGGACTTACACACTTGCTTTACTTCTCTCGGGATAACTTTGTCGGAGATGAAATGCCGGGTTGCTAGCGAAGCTCCACATGCTATCCAGACCACCGACAGGTCCCGCATGCCACAGCCGCTCTATCACGTGATGCACACTGCTCCGACGTGCTAACGTTCTGAGGTGAGTTACGGCGTGTTGCAAGTTTTGTGAGGTGCTTTTGTGATATTTAATGGATCGGATTACATTTTTTATTTTTCTCCGATATCCGATCCAGTAATTTAGGTCAGTATCGGACCGATACCGATACGTAATATCGGATCGGTCCATCTCTAGTATGTTTGCACTGAAGCACCGCAGCAATTTCCTAATGTTGTAAACCTGCTCAACATTTGGCAATAAAACCCTTTCTGATTCTGATTCTGATTGGTTGGACAAAGACACAGTTTTCTTAGTTTTGCCTCTGTGCACACAGTGGGTTTTTAATTAAACAATCTACTGTTCAGCTACCTGTGTCTACTATGAGAACAGCTGTCTTACCTCAATTTTCTCCTGACTTGTGGTGGCTATGGTAGCTATGATGAAGCTATGCACAAACAACAACAACTCACCTGTGTATAACACATATCACCTACCTGCCTCATAACACCCTTAAAAAATCCCTCCAGAAATGTGACATTGATGAAAAACTCTGGGAATTCAGTTCTGAACAGAGGTTAGCGATTTACAAAGGAACAGATGTATGTAAATGAAAGACAAAGGCCAGAGCCAACATTGCAGAGAGTTGCTTGGAGCGTGGTTGCCTGTGTGCAGCAGACTTTGGCCTTAGATCCCACACCAGAGCACACAAATAAAAAGTGGTTGTTGTTTACTTTGACTAGTAAGTGATGAAGGTAGGGTTTAATTCTCTCTTAATAATATTAGAAGCATGGCTTACTTCATGACCAGATGGGGTGTGGAACTGCTGACAGGGTGGGAGCTAGGGTTTGAAGAAAGCTCAGGTCCCTGGGAATTGGTTGGGATGGAGGCATCCTCCATCTTTGGAACTCTAACGTCAAAATGTAAAGAATTAGCTCAATATGCAAAAAACATGTAATTTTAGTCTCTGTAAATTACAAATATAGGTAAGTTAAATGTATTGGTATTGGCACTGATATAAGAGATATATCACTTTTTTAACAGAAGCCCATGTAGGTTTGGATTTTCTTCTCCAGTGTCTCGTGTTTCCGTTGAAACAGTGTCATCATCTAGTTGTCTGCCTCAAGCAGTTTTTGACTTATGGCCATTTGCTTTTTCCAGGATCACCACTGCTATCTGAATATTTACTGCCCCCCCCCCTCCAGATTAGAGAACAGGGAAAAATACTTAAAAATACTTACTGTGGCTGAACAGACTGGTCCAGCTGTTGAACCACTCGGCCAGCTATCTCTGCCTGCAGGGTCCGACTGTCTGATGTTGTATTCAGCACCATCCATGTACTTTCCACAAACCTCAAAGTGTCGCCCAAGCTACCGTTACCGGCAAGCCCCTGAATAAAGATCCACCTACCCAGGATCTATTCAGAGTGAAAGAACATACAGTTAGGTTCAGAAAGGTTTGAATATGGATACAATTTTTGGTATTTTACCTCTGTATGTCACTGCAACTGCTTTCTTATGAAACTGCAAACAATAGCTGCTTTTAATGAACTTCAAAAATTAAAAAAGAGGAAAAGATATTGCATTAGCTGTTGTGAAATAACAGCCACTTTTCTACATTGTCTCACTTTTCGGGTCTCAAATGTATATAACATTACAATATCATCATGAATAAAATGCTGCCTGTCAGTATCTTGCAGACTGGAGCAGCCTGGGATCAAACCACCAACCTTCTGGTTAGTGGCTGACCTGCTCTGCCAACTGAGCTACCGCCACCCCAATCAGCCCACTACATGGCAAGGTGTGAAGAGCCAAAGCTGGGAAAACTGACAAAACAACTCTGGGCCTAATTGTCATATTGTGAGGGAGAAAGACAGCTGAGGTTAGAGGTCAAGGGACCTGTACCTGGTGAAGCTCGTTAGCTTGCAGAGGCTGGGTCAGCTGATTGCAGTCGTCTACTGTTGGTGCTGCTGCGCTGAAGGACAGCAGAGAGATGAGAGCAAAAGCCCGGTGTGTTGCAGGCATGGTGGATAGCTGTCAGCTGCTGTTTTCCCTCACATCTGAAATACCTGGCATTTAGAGGCTATTACAAAACCTACTATGTTGTGCTGTACTTTGCTCTGTATAGCAGCTAAAAACTCCACTGGATTGAAGAATTCTGGAAAGCTGAATTGTGCAAACATGGTGGAGGCACATAAGCAAACATGTCACTTATCAGCTGTTTGAGTAATGTCTGCATGTTGTTTTGCCAACATGTATTGGCCTGCAACAAACTGCCGAGCATAACTAAGTCCTCCCGGGTTTCCCTGCTACAGCTGTTTTCACATAGTGAGCTTGTGCTCATACTTCACATTCTTTTAAACATTTCAGCACAAAGTTGGGCATGCATAAACCGAAAATACATGCCTGTTCATAGTGAACGGAAGGCAGAAAACAGCTTTGGTGTGTACAAAGTTTATAGGTCTATAGAATTATTTTGGCATTTGAATTTTATTTATTCATTTATTTAGGACAGTGCATGTTAATGAACATAAATGTAAAAAAAGAATTACATGAATGTAAACATACCAGATTATAGCCAAGGGCTAATTTTCATCTGTTGTCCTTAAGCATAAAAATAGACATAATAATTCATAAAAATTCATCATTCATTCATAATAAAAACTCCGTCACCAAACTTACACATACACACCATTCTGTTCCCAAATAAAACATTAAAACTATGCAACTCATAAATGATCACACACTTGATTTGTCCATAACCAGTTTTTAACCTTTGCCTTAAACAAATTGAATGTCGAGCATTCTCTAATGGGTTGAGGAAGACTGTTCCACAGATGGCCACCCTGGACAGAAAGGACGTTCTGCCCAAATGCTGTCCGTCTGTGGGGTATAAACAAGTCTCCTCGGATTGTAGCTCGAGTGGTCCTGTCTGAGCTTTCTTTATGCCTAATGAACTGCTTTAGTGGTGGTGGAGCAAGGGAGTGTAAGACTTTATATATTAAACTCACTCTTTTAAGTTTCACTAAGTTATTGAAGTTCATATGAGAGATGATCATTGAGTAAAAATACATTTTTGCTACATTCATATTTAAATTATTACATATATGATTAAAATTTCGATTATTAAATTTAAGTACCTGGGACACTTTATTTATGTGATAGTGTTGGGAAGCTGGGAAGAAGGCAAGAAAAGAACAGTTGCTTTGGACACAACCCTCCACACCTAGCCCTGGAAAAAGAGCCATGTGTCAGGTCAAACACAAATGCAAGAATAATCATGCCACTGTGCGATGTGTTCGCTGCTACAGATACACATGTGGTAAATGCAGACTACAGATACCATGGCAGTGCCAGGATTGTGAGTGATTGCTGAAAATGTTGAAGTGTACTCACTCACTTTTTATTATTATTTGTAAATATGTGTACAAATGGTTGGTTTTTTGTACTGTTTTTATCAATAAATCTCAGCAACAAAGGAAATACACCCATATGTGTTGATTTCTCCCTAAGATGGCAAACTGAAACACAAGTTTCCTTGTAGCTCAGGAAACTAACCACTCCAAGTGGCTCAGCATGGCCCCACCTTATTTACATAACAAAAGCAGCTGTTCACAGGTGATTAAGGATATTAGCTAAAAGCCTACCAGCCATTTGGCTGGAAGGCGGGTTTTAGAGGTAGAAAAGCCAAATGGCTGCTCTCTGAGATAAAGTGCTTGAGTAGAGATTATATATAAGAATCTGTCCATGCATTAGGATAATAAATATGTCACGGCTGCCGAGGCGAGCCGTGTGGAGTTGGAAAAAGGACCCAAGAGCAAGCAGTGTATGAAAAGATTAGTGGAGTTTATTTACAAGGTTTCAGTGGCAGGAACAGAAAACGAATAATGAGACAAACTAACGGAAACCTAAACTGGGAAAACTAAAGAGCAACTAGAAATCCACAGGACACGGGGAGAAAGGCAGAGAGACGCAGACTGACGGAGGATACAAAAACGCAGAGAGACACAGATGAATGCAGAAAAGCGCGGACTTACATGGAGTAATACAGACGAACCGGCAACAGGCAGGAGAACACACAGGGCTTAAATACACACACCAGTAATCAGGGGATAAGAGACAGGAGGGCAACACAGCTGGGAGAAATCAGAGCTGACGGGACAGGGGAAATGTAAACTGAACACACTCACATCAGACATGAACCTTCAGAATAAAACAGGAAATTAACAGACAGAGAACCAGACAGGACACTGAACTTGACAGGCAGACTCATGAGCAGACACAAAAACACCATGGACAGACAGAGGGAACACAGAGAAGTGGGAGCAGGCAGGCAAAGAACAGAAACCTAACAAATGGCAAAATAACAACAGAATACACACTCGGAATGAACAAAAGCATAAGGAAACACAAAACACTGAGTCCTCAGACTCAGGACCATGACAGTACCCCCCCCCCCCCCCCCCTCAAGGGCTGGCACCAGACAGCCCAACAGAAACACAAAAACGGACCAAAACCAAAAAAAACCCCCACGAACCAAAAAACAGAAAACGACCCGACCAGGGCGGGCGGTGGGGGTCCAGGACGGAGGGACACAGTCCGAAAAGGCCCAGACGGACAAGGTCAGGGGGCCGACCCGGAGGCCAAAACAGTTCAGTTCCGGGGGCCGACCGTGTGAAAGGCAGCGGCAGTGGGGCAGGTCCGGAGGCCGGCCACACAGTAGGCAGTGGTGTGGAAACAGTTCTGGGGGCCGACCGTGCAGACGGCAACAGCGGCGTGGAAACAGCTCTGGGGGCCGACCGTGCGGACGGCAACAGCGGCGTGGAAACAGCTCTGGGGGCTGACCGTGCGGACAGCAACAGCGGCGTGGAAACAAGTCCGGAGGCCGGCCACGTGGAAGGTAGTGGCGGCGTTCAGGAGGGCGTTCAGGAGGGCGTCCACGGTGGCGGAGATGCCCAACAAGCGGCCTGGCAGATGACCGACGATGTGGAGGTGGTAGTAGGGGACCTGAAGGCTGCGTGGCCCCTGCAGCCCCAGGCGAAGCGGAGGCTGGACCAGACGAAGACGCAGAGGCTGGACCAGACGAAGACGCAGAGGCTGGACCAGACGAAGACGCAGAGGCTGGACCAGACGAAGATGATGAGGATGCAGAGGCTGGACCGGATGAAGCCAAAGCAGACGCTGGACCAGGCGACGAGGATGAAGCCAAAGCAGATGCTGAAACCGGACCAGGCGAGGCCGAAGACTCTGAGGCCGCAGCAGGCGAGGGTGATGAGACTGCAGCTGGTGATGAGACTGCAGCTGGTGGCTGGACGGGCTCCTCGGGCCCCCCAGCTGACGAGGCAGATGGCTGGACGGGCTCCTCGGGCCCCCCAGCAAAAACAGTCTCAGAACCAGTGGGCACTGGAGCCCCTGGCACACACAGAACAGAACCAGCAGGTGCGGAGACCTCTGGCAGGAACACAACAGAACCAGCAGGCACCCGGGCCTCTGGCAGGAAGGCAACAGAACCAGCAGGCACACGGGCCTCTGGCAGGAAGGCAACAGAACCAGCAGGCACACGGGCCTCTGGCAGGAAGGCAACAGAACCAGCAGGGACACGGGCCTCTGGCAGGGACAGAGCAGGACCAGCAGGCACACGGGCCTCTGGCAGGTACAGGACAGGACCAGCAGGTGCGGAGACCTCTGGCAGAAACAGAACAGAACCAGCAGGCACAGTGGCCCCTGGCAAACACATAGCAGACTTCAGCTGCCCAGAGCGTTGACTCTGCTCAGGCAGTGACAGCTGGGTGCAGTCCTCAGCTGGCTTCTTGACCTCCAGGGATCCAGAGTCAGCTGGGGGCTGAACCCCGGCCTCTGGGGAGGCCCTGGAGTGTGTCGCAGTCTCAGAACTGGTCAGCTTTTGAGGACTGTTGACAGTATTGTTAGATTTGTCTCTCTGCTTGGAGTGGATGGGCGAGGAGCAGTGTCTTTCGGGTAGAATTGACTTGTATGGTTTTACAGGTGGAACAACTGACACAGGATGCAGGGCTGGTGGCTGCTGAACAGGAGGCTGAACTGAGGGTGACTGACATAGTGGTTGTGATGACAACGGTGGTGGAATTAGAGACTGAGCTTGAGGCCGTGCGGCTAACTGAGCTTGAGGCCGTGCGGCTAACTGAGCTTGAGGCCGTGCGGCTAACTGAGCTTGAGGCCGCGGTTCAAATGAATAAACAGTCCTAGTATTATCAGAGCTGGTGTTAATGGTCTCTGGGTTATATGTCACAGTTTTAGCAGACCCTGGGTTGGCTGACACGGGTTTAACAGTTTCAGAAGAACAACAGCCCTTTGCTTTCACTGAAGTCTTAAAAATGCCAACCTGGGAGAGATCGGTTACCACGAAGGTAGGTAGGCTTAGCGAATTAGCTCCCACTGACACACCCAGAACAATCCCGGAAGAAAAAGTCTTAAGGTCCGAATTGGAACTGTTATCCTTCCTACTCACCTCAGTCGGCCGCTCTGATATCCTGGGGTCCGACTGTGGCGAGGGGCGTCGACGGCGTGAGTGCTGATCCCCATTTGAAGGCTGGACCGACGGGCCGGGCAGGACACTCTCCGTCGGGTCGGGGAGTGAAGCATGAGTTGCAGGGTGGGTGGTAGCAAGGGGGAGAAGATGAAGCTCGTTCAGAACAAAATTCTGTGTGAGTGGGTGAAGTGAGCTGAGCAACCAGGGGAGACCAGAAAGTAAGCGCTGTAGCCGAACAGCTATGCTTTGGCGGAATTCTCTCCCCTCATGCTCCAGCCATAGGTTAATTAATTTGTCCACTGAGTACATAATGTCCTCCCGGAGCTCCTCGGGCGGGTTGACTGCTGCTGGGTCCATAGTGGCCGGTTCGTACTGTCACGGCTGCCGAGGCGAGCCGTGTGGAGTTGGAAAAAGGACCCAAGAGCAAGCAGTGTATGAAAAGATTAGTGGAGTTTATTTACAAGGTGTCAGTGGCAGGAACAGAAAACGAATAATGAGACAAACTAACGGAAACCTAAACTGGGAAAACTAAAGAGCAACTAGAAATCCACAGGACACGGGGAGAAAGGCAGAGAGACGCAGACTGACGGAGGATACAAAAACGCAGAGAGACACAGATGAATGCAGAAAAGCGCGGACTTACATGGAGTAATACAGACGAACCGGCAACAGGCAGGAGAACACACAGGGCTTAAATACACACACCAGTAATCAGGGGATAAGAGACAGGAGGGCAACACAGCTGGGAGAAATCAGAGCTGACGGGACAGGGGAAATGTAAACTGAACACACTCACATCAGACATGAACCTTCAGAATAAAACAGGAAATTAACAGACAGAGAACCAGACAGGACACTGAACTTGACAGGCAGACTCATGAGCAGACACAAAAACACCATGGACAGACAGAGGGAACACAGAGAAGTGGGAGCAGGCAGGCAAAGAACAGAAACCTAACAAATGGCAAAATAACAACAGAATACACACTCGGAATGAACAAAAGCATAAGGAAACACAAAACACTGAGTCCTCAGACTCAGGACCATGACAGTACCCCCCCCCCCCCCCTCAAGGGCTGGCACCAGACAGCCCAACAGAAACACAAAAACGGACCAAAACCAAAAAAAAACCCCCCACGAACCAAAAAACAGAAAACGACCCGACCAGGGCGGGCGGTGGGGGTCCAGGACGGAGGGACACAGTCCGAAAAGGCCCAGACGGACAAGGTCAGGGGGCCGACCCGGAGGCCAAAACAGTTCAGTTCCGGGGGCCGACCGTGTGAAAGGCAGCGGCAGTGGGGCAGGTCCGGAGGCCGGCCACACAGTAGGCAGTGGTGTGGAAACAGTTCTGGGGGCCGACCGTGCAGACGGCAACAGCGGCGTGGAAACAGCTCTGGGGGCCGACCGTGCGGACGGCAACAGCGGCGTGGAAACAGCTCTGGGGGCCGACCGTGCGGACGGCAACAGCGGCGTGGAAACAAGTCCGGAGGCCGGCCACGTGGAAGGTAGTGGCGGCGTTCAGGAGGGCGTTCAGGAGGGCGTCCACGGTGGCGGAGATGCCCAACAAGCGGCCTGGCAGATGACCGACGATGTGGAGGTGGTAGTAGGGGACCTGAAGGCTGCGTGGCCCCTGCAGCCCCAGGCGAAGCGGAGGCTGGACCAGACGAAGACGCAGAGGCTGGACCAGACGAAGACGCAGAGGCTGGACCAGACGAAGATGATGAGGATGCAGAGGCTGGACCGGATGAAGCCAAAGCAGACGCTGGACCAGGCGACGAGGATGAAGCCAAAGCAGATGCTGAAACCGGACCAGGCGAGGCCGAAGACTCTGAGGCCGCAGCAGGCGAGGGTGATGAGACTGCAGCTGGTGATGAGACTGCAGCTGGTGGCTGGACGGGCTCCTCGGGCCCCCCAGCTGACGAGGCAGATGGCTGGACGGGCTCCTCGGGCCCCCCAGCAAAAACAGTCTCAGAACCAGTGGGCACTGGAGCCCCTGGCACACACAGAACAGAACCAGCAGGTGCGGAGACCTCTGGCAGGAACACAACAGAACCAGCAGGCACCCGGGCCTCTGGCAGGAAGGCAACAGAACCAGCAGGGACACGGGCCTCTGGCAGGGACAGAACAGGACCAGCAGGCACACGGGCCTCTGGCAGGTACAGGACAGGACCAGCAGGTGCGGAGACCTCTGGCAGAAACAGAACAGAACCAGCAGGCACAGTGGCCCCTGGCAAACACATAGCAGACTTCAGCTGCCCAGAGCGTTGACTCTGCTCAGGCAGTGACAGCTGGGTGCAGTCCTCAGCTGGCTTCTTGACCTCCAGGGATCCAGAGTCAGCTGGGGGCTGAACCCCGGCCTCTGGGGAGGCCCTGGAGTGTGTCGCAGTCTCAGAACTGGTCAGCTTTTGAGGACTGTTGACAGTATTGTTAGATTTGTCTCTCTGCTTGGAGTGGATGGGCGAGGAGCAGTGTCTTTCGGGTAGAATTGACTTGTATGGTTTTACAGGTGGAACAACTGACACAGGATGCAGGGCTGGTGGCTGCTGAACAGGAGGCTGAACTGAGGGTGACTGACATAGTGGTTGTGATGACAACGGTGGTGGAATTAGAGACTGAGCTTGAGGCCGTGCGGCTAACTGAGCTTGAGGCCGTGCGGCTAACTGAGCTTGAGGCCGTGCGGCTAACTGAGCTTGAGGCCGTGCGGCTAACTGAGCTTGAGGCCGCGGTTCAAATGAATAAACAGTCCTAGTATTATCAGAGCTGGTGTTAATGGTCTCTGGGTTATATGTCACAGTTTTAGCAGACCCTGGGTTGGCTGACACGGGTTTAACAGTTTCAGAAGAACAACAGCCCTTTGCTTTCACTGAAGTCTTAAAAATGCCAACCTGGGAGAGATCGGTTACCACGAAGGTAGGTAGGCTTAGCGAATTAGCTCCCACTGACACACCCAGAACAATCCCGGAAGAAAAAGTCTTAAGGTCCGAATTGGAACTGTTATCCTTCCTACTCACCTCAGTCGGCCGCTCTGATATCCTGGGGTCCGACTGTGGCGAGGGGCGTCGACGGCGTGAGTGCTGATCCCCATTTGAAGGCTGGACCGACGGGCCGGGCAGGACACTCTCCGTCGGGTCGGGGAGTGAAGCATGAGTTGCAGGGTGGGTGGTAGCAAGGGGGAGAAGATGAAGCTCGTTCAGAACAAAATTCTGTGTGAGTGGGTGAAGTGAGCTGAGCAACCAGGGGAGACCAGAAAGTAAGCGCTGTAGCCGAACAGCTATGCTTTGGCGGAATTCTCTCCCCTCATGCTCCAGCCATAGGTTAATTAATTTGTCCACTGAGTACATAATGTCCTCCCGGAGCTCCTCGGGCGGGTTGACTGCTGCTGGGTCCATAGTGGCCGGTTCGTACTGTCACGGCTGCCGAGGCGAGCCGTGTGGAGTTGGAAAAAGGACCCAAGAGCAAGCAGTGTATGAAAAGATTAGTGGAGTTTATTTACAAGGTGTCAGTGGCAGGAACAGAAAACGAATAATGAGACAAACTAACGGAAACCTAAACTGGGAAAAATAAAGAGCAACTAGAAATCCACAGGACACGGGGAGAAAGGCAGAGAGACGCAGACTGACGGAGGATACAAAAACGCAGCGAGACACAGATGAATGCAGAAAAGCGCGGACTTACATGGAGTAATACAGACGAACCGGCAACAGGCAGGAGAACACACAGGGCTTAAATATACACACCAGTAATCAGGGGATAAGAGACAGGAGGGCAACACAGCTGGGAGAAATCAGAGCTGACGGGACAGGGGAAATGTAAACTGAACACACTCACATCAGACATGAACCTTCAGAATAAAACAGGAAATTAACAGACAGAGAACCAGACAGGACACTGAACTTGACAGGCAGACTCATGAGCAGACACAAAAACACCATGGACAGACAGAGGGAACACAGAGAAGTGGGAGCAGGCAGGCAAAGAACAGAAACCTAACAAATGGCAAAATAACAACAGAATACACACTCGGAATGAACAAAAGCATAAGGAAACACAAAACACTGAGTCCTCAGACTCAGGACCATGACAAAATAAAATAATTCTAAAGATTTATTGTTGATTTAAGATAAGATAAGATAAGATAAGATAAGATAAGATAAGATAAGATAAGATAACCTTTATTAGTCCCACACGTGGGAAATTTGTTTTGTCACAGCAGGAAGTGGACAGTGCAAAAGTTATGAGGCAAAAATTAGAATACAATAAGAATAAATACAGTACACAACTGTACAGAATAGAATAAAATAAAATACTATATACAGTAGAATAAAATAAAATAAATATACAATAAGATAAAAATAGAATACAAATACAAATACTATATACAACTGAGTAAAAATACAACGATGACAGAAAGGATTATTGCACTTAGTATTATTGCATATGTATGGATGTGTGTGTTTGTTCAGTTAAAGTCTTTATTATGGAGTCTGACAGCAGTGGGGAGGAAAGACCTGCCAAATCTCTCCGTCCCACACCGTGGGTGCCGCAGTCTCCCACTGAAGGAGCTGCTCAGTGCTGTCACAGTCTGCTGCATGGGGTGGGAGACGTTGTCCATCAGGGATGACAGCTTAGCCGCCGTTCTCCTGTCACTCACCACCTCCACTGGGTCCAGAGGGCATCCCAGAACAGAGCTGGCCCTTCGGATCACCCTGTTCAGTCTCTTCCTGTCCCCAGCAGAGATGCTGCCGCCCCAGCAGACCACGCCATAAAAGATAGCAGAAGCCACCACAGAGTCATAGAAGGTCTTCAGGAGTGGGCCCTCCACTCCAAACGACCTGAGTCTCCGCAGCAGGTACAGCCTGCTCTGCCCTTTCCTGTAGAGGGCGTCTGAGTTATGAGTCCAGTCCAGTCTATTGTTCAGATGAACACCAAGGTACCTGTAGCTGTCCACAGCCTCAATGTCCATACCCTGGATGTTCAGTGGTTGCAGTGGAGAATGCTTGTGCCTGCGGAAGTCTACCACCAGTTCCTTGGTTTTACTGGTGTTGATCTGGAGGTAGTTCAGCTGGCACCAGTCCACAAAGTCTTGGGTCAGACCTCTGTACTCCTTGTCGTCCCCATCAGTGATGAGGCCGACTATTGCAGAGTCATCAAAGAACTTCTGCAGGAAGCACTGGGTGGAATTGTGGGAGAAGTCTGCAGTGTAGATGGTGAAGAGGAACGGAGCCAGAACCGTTCCCTGTGGGCCCCCCGTACTGCAGACGACCCTGTCCGACACACAGCCCTGAGTCCTCACATACTGTGGTCGGTCGGTGAGGTAGTCCAGGATCCAGGTAGTGAGGTGATGAGGTGATGGTAGTGAGGTGATGGTCCACTCCAGAGTTCACCAGCTTGTCCTTTAGAACCGAGGGAAGAATGGTGTTGAAGGCACTGGAGAAATCAAAGAACATGATTCTCACAGTGCTTCCAGCGGTCTCCAGGTGAGCGAGGGAACGATGTAGGAGGTGAATGACGGCATCATCCGCTCCAATGCCAGGCTGGTAGGCAAACTGAAGTGGGTCCAGTGATGAGCTTATTAGGCGCCGAAGCTGAGCCAGGACCAACCGCTCCAGGGTCTTCATCAGGTGGGATGTCAGAGCCACCGGCCTGTAGCTGTTGAGGTCCTTGGGGCGTGAAGTCTTTGGCACTGGTACAACACAGGAAGTTTTCCAGAGCTGTGGGACTCTTCCCAACCTCAGGCTCAGGTTGAAGAGGTGCTCCATCACCCCACACAGTTGGTCCGCGCAGGACCTGACGACCCTCGAGCTGATGCCATCTGGACCCGCTGCCTTCTTGCCATTAATCCTCCTCAGTTCCCTCCTAACCTGGGTGGTTGAGAGAGACAGGCTGGAGCCTTGTGTTGAGTGTGTATTGGATGCTGTTGTTGGGGGTGGGGGGGAGTGAGCAGGGTGAATAGAGGAGGTGTGAAGTGTCTGAGGTGGAACAGCAGCAGTGGGGGTGGGTGAGTCTGCAGCCGATGTTGCAGACTGCCTCATGGCTGAGTCAAATCTGTTGAAGAAATGATTCAGTTCATTTGCCCACCTCACATCCCTCCCAGGCAGAGAGTTCTGCTGTTTGTGGCCCGAGATGGTTCTGAGGCCTCTCCAGACTTCACCAACGTTGTTTTGTTGAAGCTGGTTCCCCATCTTTATTGTGATGGGCAGCAGATTCCAGATTCCTCTAACAGTCCAAAGACATGCTGTCATTGGGGTTAGGTTAATTGGTGATTCTAAATTGCCCATAGGTCTAAATGGTTGTCTTTCTCTAAGCGTTAGCCCTGCTTCAGGCTAGTGATCTGTCCAGGGTCTACCCCACCTCTGTGACAGCTGGAATAGGCTCCCTGTGACCCTCATAAGGATAAGCGGAAGTGAATCGATGGATGATTTATTGTTTTGCAGCTGAAAATAACATGCTAGCCAGTTAGCACATAGGCTTAAGGTTCAATGGGTTGGTTTAGCTCAGGCAGTAGAGCAGGTTATCTACTTATCACAAGAATGGTGGCTTGAGCCATGCCTGCTCCAGTCTGCATCCTTGGACAAGGTGATAACTCTCTGATGGATCCGTTGGTGTTATAAAGTAATTATACAGAAAAAACAGAAAGAAAGCAAATGAGACAAGTTCTATAAAGTGCTTTGAGCGCTCAGGTATAGTAGAAAAGCGCTATATACAAAAACATGTACTTGCCAAGCAGTTGTGGTGGTTTCAAGGGAGCAACCAGACAGAGGGACCAACTCCACCACCTTTAATTGTAGCTAATGACAATAGTCTGCACTCCAACAACTCCAACCAGAGTTAGAGTTCACGGCCAGCGAGAATTGGAGATTATGTATCAGAATTTCAGGAGGAGGACCACACCTCCAAACACGCTCCTTCCGGCTGCCATCTATATAGGTTCCCCTAGTTCTGCAATCTGATCATTCTCGTTTACGTGTCCCACCCTCACTCTCTCCTTCTACTCCATTCTTCAACTTCTTCACTCCTATTTAGTACATGGGGATCTGCCAGGCCCGGGAGCCATTGCCAGTCCCCTTCGAGGCCTTCCCCAAACCGCAGCTCAATTCATGTCAAAGCATTCACTACTAAAACGCTGTCCAACTTATAATGAGGACGTGGGCCCAGCTAGTGAAAGACTTACCAAATAAATTGCTTGCACATGAAAAACATAACATCCCAATTATTTGATCTTTCACTTGAAATGTGCACACAAATGCATGTTGATCCTTATACCGACCTCCACTGCAAACACAATGCAAATCTGATAGTTACAGTCGGCCCTCTGGTCAGTCACACATCTTGGGAATCATGTTGAAGGACAGGCAGTGAAAAACACAGTGAATGGAGATGGAGCTCTTTGGGTAGCAGAATTAATGGCCGACTAGCTAAGATTTGTTTTACTCCCACATTTCTTAATGCACTTCAGCTTTCTCAAATACCACTCTGGACCCTGCTTGTCCCCAATCCAAGCTAAGATTGCAAAGCTTCTCAAGAAGATTGTCATGCAGTTGCTGGTTGCTGTTGGTTGCAGTTTAGTTGCTGGATGATTTCCATGTTATAGCAGTATCTGGTAATACAAGATGAAAGTTAAAGAAAAAACATATATAAACATGAAGTAAGAAAGACTACAGCAAACTTATCTTTGCATGTTTCACAATGTTAATGACTCCAAAGTTCATCTCATCACAAGAATCTGTGCCATTGTAGTTAAAGTAAGACAGGATGAGAAACAATAGAATTTACAGCCACTGCCATCTATTGTGTAAGAACATGACCCCTTGGAGAGAAAGGTAATCTGTATATTTAGCATTTAATGGAGGGTAAAGGACACTTGGAGGTGGGGAGGACCTAAGGATTTGCATTTGATGTCACTTCTCCAGAACGATCTATTCCTGTTTGTCTGTGAATCTTTATTCCCTTTACAGAACTGTGTCCTGTGGAGGAAAAGAAGTCAGAATCCACACCTCAACAAAACCTCCACTAACAGAGTTCTTAATAACACTGCCACTGCTATTGTCAAACTTACGCTGTTGATTGGTTTTTACTCATGATTTAGTTGAAAGAAATTTGACAAGTTTGAATGTCCAAACTGTTACGTAATAAGTAATTTTTGGTTCAGGTTTTGACTCGCCTACTAGACTCTATGTGACTCCTGATAGCTTAGCCAACATGAATGGGACAGGAAAGTTATGTTTACGTATCTTCAGTGTCATATCCATCCATCAACCCATCCGAAGCTTGGATGGTCAGCTTGATATCTAAAAAAACTGAGTTAATTATAAACAACAACAAAAAGGCATTTAATGCCATTTTAACCCAAATTGACACCATTAATCAACTGCATAAACCACTTTGAGGGAGGAATGGTTTGCACACTTGATCAATACTCACCCATTGGCTGTGAGCCAGAGAGGGATCTTCCTGAGAAATTGATCAAGTGATTGTATGACTTGCTACAGTTATATAGCAGCAACCTGAAGATCAAGCTGAAGGCATACGCTGCTTTACTGCCCATCTAGACTGTAATGGGTTATTTTCTCATACATCACAAAATAACCATGATGTATACTGTCTTCACTAATACCTGAAACCAGAAAATCAAATAACAAACTCTAAATAAATGATACAATTTGAAAAGTTTCTGACATCAGTGGTCATGGAAACCAAAGGCAAGACAACTGGCCTTTTTTTGGAACCACAGCAGTTGCACCACATTGGTCATTACAAATACTTCCAGTTTATACAGGGCATGAGTTGTTCCTGATATGTTAACCATGTGTTTGGGCAAAATAATTTGAGACAAGAATCTGTCAGAACTTTTGTAATTATATTTCTCTGTTATTGTGTTTTGTTTCACCAGTGCATGTGTGTGATTTATTTCCCCCCTGTGCATTTCCAAACCGATGATTAAAGTGGCCGGTATTGTCAACTAACTCTTCTGGCTCTCTTGCTTCTCCGTAGCGTGTTTGGCATTTTTTTTAACCTTTCGTTTTAAAAAAATATCAAGAGCTAATAGAAATCAGATGAGTAAACAGCAGAGAGCAATCAGGAAATCAGGATGGAAAGTAAAACTTAGGACTGATACAAACATTAACACTGAAACATAAAGAACGATGAAGGAACAGCCTACAGGAACCATCAGCACCGGCTCCCCTCAGGGCTGTGTTCTTTCTCCTCTGCTCTTCTCCCTGTACACCAACTGCTGCACCTCCACCCACCAGTCTGTCAAGCTAATCAAGTTTGCAGATGACACCACCGTTATTGGGCTCATCTCGGACGGAGATGAGTCTGCCTACAGGAGGGAGGTTGAACGTCTGGTGTCCTGGTGCAGCCACAACAACCTGGTGCTGAATGCCCAGAAGACAGTGGAGATTATTGTGGACTTCAGGAAGCACACAGCCCCACTCCCCCCCATCATCCTGACTGACACCCCCATCACGTCTGTGGACTCATTCCGCTTCCTGGGTACCACCATCACCCAGGACCTGAAGTGGGAGCCCACCATCACCTCCGTCATCAAGAAAGCCCAGCAGAGGATGTACTTCCTGAGGCAGCTGAAGAAATTCAACCTGCCAACACGGACGATGATGCAATTCTACACTGCAATCATCGAGTCCATCCTCACCTCCTCCATCACCGTGTGGTACGCTGGAGCCACTATCAGGGACAAACAGAGACTGCAGCGTGTTGTGCGCTCTGCTGAGAAGGTGATTGGCTGCAGACTCCCATCTCTGCAGGACCTGTACACCTCCAGGACATTGCGGCGTGCAGCTCGGATCTCAGCTGACCCTTCTCACCCTGGACACAGTCTGTTTGACCTGCTCCCCTCAGGCAGGAGGCTCCGGTCCATTCGCACCAGAACCTCTCGCCATAAGAACAGTTTCTTCCCCTCTGCTGTTGGACACATGAACAATAAACGTACGACTGTTCCCACCACTAACACATGACCCTACGCTGTGTTCACTGCATCATTCCATGTTTGGCACTGATCACCACCTGCACTCATGTATATATCTTTCTACGTAGCACTTTTAATTCTTATTCTCATGTATATATCTCATGTATATCTCATGCATACATCTTTCTACTTAGCACTTTTAATTCTTATTCTTACTTTTATTTTTTCATGTCTATTTAAGCGCAATTTATGACAGTATGTTTGCACTGAAGCACCGCAGCAATTTCCTAATGTTGTAAACCTGCTCAACATTTGGCAATAAAACCCTTTCTGATTCTGAT
Source organism: Maylandia zebra (assembly GCF_041146795.1). Taxonomy (NCBI): domain Eukaryota; kingdom Metazoa; phylum Chordata; class Actinopteri; order Cichliformes; family Cichlidae; genus Maylandia; species Maylandia zebra. The sequence continues at coordinate 2,853,239 of NC_135168.1, read as the reverse complement.
TCTAAATGACGCTCCGCAACGTGGTGATGCCATTCGGGGCGACTGGAATCGATAAGGGAATCGTTTGCAAAAATGGCAAAAGATTCCAAGGAATTGAAACAGTGGGAACCGGTTCTCAACAAGAACCGGGTTTCGATACCCATCCCTACTGCCAGTATTAACCTGCAGGGCTGGACTGGGACAGAAAATTGGGCATTTTGACTAGAGACCGGCCCACCAGGTATTAAAGCCATAAAGACTTTGAATGAAAACATGCTGTTGTGACAGTGATGTACAGTCTTGTTGGTATATGTATGATTTCTATACATTTTATGTCAGATAAAAACTTTGGTTGTAAGATTTAGATAATTATTTAATAAAAGCGAGACATTTTGAATGAGAATAAGAAAGAAAAGTATTTCTTTGTGCCCCCCTTTCCCTGTTAATGCCCTACCTGGCCCCCTGGCAAAACTTTCCTAGATCCACCCCTGCACAGTTACCAGCTGTCAGCTACGTAGAAAAGGATCCTGGTGTTATTTGTCTCTCAGAAACAGTTCATAACTTCATAACTTCAACTCATTCATGTCACCTAAAAGGTAAACCTGTTTCTCCATCACATGTTCAGCTCTGATGATTCAGTAAGGACATCTCCTGGTTTCATCCTCATGTTTCCCTCTGACCAGATATCCAAACCATATCATGACCAGCAGGTTTACAGCTGTGGCTCCAGCAAACATCAGCTGATACTAGAAATTAATATTAAATAAATTCTAACAACAGCTGATCAAGCTTAAACGTGCTGCTGTTGTTTAGCGCGACATCCGCTGGTTTCCTCTTCCTGGCGCAAAGTGGGCGATAAATAAACAAGAGAGAAAAGACGATCAGCTGATCATTGATCAGTTTCATGATTGAAGTAGCAACAGGAGAGGAGAGAATGAGAGAAGAAGAGGCAGCTGTGCAGCGTAACGACAGAATAACTCCAGCTTTGTGTCTTTTTTTCATTATAGCGAAAGTCCGGGACAAACTGCGTCTCTTCTCAGCTCAATACGAAACGTGTAATATTTTCTCTGAATGAGGGACCATTCCATTTTTTTAAGGAGCCGTTGGCAACTCTACTAACCTTATGAATAAAATAAAGTTCACTATCAGTAACATGTTTTGCCTTTGGGGTGGCCAGTCTGGTTGGGGGGGTGGCCTGTGCCCCCCCAGGCCACCCCGCTGGACATGCCACTGATCAGGGATAGGCACGATTGTGGCACTGATTCAGTCTTTAGCACTACGGTTACCCCGGTGTGTCGGCCAGAACACCACCTAAGGCCAAAATGTCCCAGAGTATGGAAAAAGGAGCTTGAGGTTCGGTTTGAGGCACTTTATTGTCACAACTCAGTTCCTGTGGCTGTAAAAACAGTTGCGTGTGTGTGGTTTTTCTACAAAGGAAATACACAATACAAATAAATGATAAATAAGATGAATAGATAAGTGACATATTCAGATATAGACATAATACAATATAGTATAACCATACAAAGATCAGAGCAATGTAGCAAAACTTCTACCTAAACTGTGCAAGTGAACGGCATTGCTGCGAGGTTAAGTTATCGACAGTACTCCCGATAGTTGCATAAAATAAAAGCTTCCCTATTATAACTCCGCCATAATGCTCTTATTGTGAAGAGCAAGCGGGAACGTGATACTTCCGGTCGAACTACGATCGTCATTTAACGATCCTCATAACAAATTGTCCGCTACAAACTCCGTATTATAAAGCAAACAATCACAAGCACCAGATACAACATACAGAGAGGCTCTGATAATACAGAAATGACATACGAGCGACCGTACATGTGTCAACTAGAGCTAAACCAGGATAAGCTAAAGCATAAATTAGCATATGAAATGAAGGTGAACTCACGCGTTGCATCCTATACCGCTCCAACTACGAACTACATTAGCTTCTAAATGGTAAACATAGTACAGTATCAGCATAAACAAAGGCAAAATGCAACACAGGTTAATACTCGTGTGTGATAATATTAAAATACAGAAAAAAATTAAAAGTAATGTAAAATTAAACATCATGGCTCTCGTCACTGAGTATTTAAGTCAGTGCCTTATATAATATCAAAATATGCAATTGAAAATTAATTTTTACACATTTGTTAAGTGAGGCTTGTGGCCATCATCAGGGTCATCTGACCATCATGACCCTGATGAAGGCCACAAGCTGAAACACATCGGTCAATTATTAAAGTTGTTCATCTTCCCTCAAGTGTTGCTGGAGTTCCTGCTTTGTGAATTATTTCATCCTCTCCATGCACCTTGGAAGCACGTGAAGTTGTGCCAGAAATATCTTTTTGCTGCGATAACAGATATTGTTTCCAGGTGGAGGAGATGACCATGGGACAAAGAAATGCTCTGTCTTATGCAGGTGCTCTTTGAGATTTTTGGATGAAAATACATGGGCTTGGGGTAATGGTGAGGATCGGTTTAGAGAGTTTATGAACTCTCATGATGTTTCGATTAAGCTGAAATCTGAAACTAGACATTTGGAGGTCATTTATTTGGATACCACAGTGTTTTTGAAAAGGGATCAGAAGGCAAAATGATGTTAACAAAAGTTTAAGCCAGTCTGATGTCTGATTGCACGGATGGAGCTATCATTTGGCCCATACTTTTTGAAATGTGTAATCATTGTTGTGGACCTGGAGACCAATCTGGGCTGGTCCACAGGGCAGCAGATGTTGTGGGAGAATTTGGATCGGAAAGCTTGGCACATATGAACACAATGGTTTGAACAGATTGTGTAACGGTTGATTGTTCTTAAATTGATAGGTATATCTTAATATACCTATCGATTTAAAGTAAATGTTAATATGATGATATATTAATATATTAATATATGAAAATGTGTGTGTGCTGAATTTGCTTATATAAAGGAAAGAATTTAATTTAAAAATGCAAAACATCCAACACCTAAAACAAAACATCTGTTATAAATAAATGCACCTTGAGAATGATTCTTAAATTTGCATTATTTTATAGTTATTATGATTTCAGATTTAAGCAAGTTTATTTTGTTTTTTTAATATAATTTCAGCTTCATTGTCAAAGTTTTAGATCTTTTTTTTTTATTGATTGGTTTGGTGGGAGATGTTTATGAAAAAGGAATAGAACACAATTTTCCCCCTTAGTCCTGGGAAAGTGCACCTGAATTCATTCGAAATAAACTAAATAACACTTTCTAACATACCTAACCCTAACCCTTCCCCCTCCCCTAATCCCTGAAACCCTGACCTCAGGGTAAAAGGAGAGATCAAAGGGGATCAGGTGACTAAGTCAGGTGACTTCTTGCCGACACCAGGTGGGAAATAGAGGTGCAAAAGATGGGAGCAGGAATGGCCTGTGCATTGCATCCCTGTCGTCTTCTTCCATTCCTCCAGGAGATGGCAGTAAAAGCCTGCATATGATGAATGATGCTGTAGTGCCAGGGCTGCTGTTGTTTTGTTAAAAGCTAAAACTTGTCATTTAAAATGCATGGATATTTAAACAGCAGTGGAGCAGGACAAGACCTCACTACACTGCCAAAACACACGAGTTCAAGCCTGAAAAAGGCAAATGTATCCCGAAACGTCGCGGCGAGCTCAGTGGATGCAAACGGCCATTCTAAACCCAAGTTAGACAAGATTTAGAAGATTTGGTGCCCCCACAATCGTCAACAGATTGTTATCTGTTGGCAAGGCTCTACAGCAGGGTGGGAGGTGCTGCAACCCAACCCTACCCCTTTCCCTCCCCTAACCCCACAAAGCCTAATCTCAGGGTGAGTGATTAAATTTAAAGGGGGATGAATAAACCAGATAGAAGTGCCAGAGCCTGGAGCAGGATCCTCGATGATAAATAGTTTTTGACATCATGCAGATAGTGTTCTTGTTAACCCTCTGACCTCCACCCTTCCCTTTTTCTCCCTCTTTTTTTACCTCTCCCTGGACATTATGATGTCATGTCTCTCCCCTGCAGCCTCCCCTCCCCCCAAATCCCATGGGAATATAACCAATTAGCCAAAGTGCTGTCCTCCCACTGAACCTCTTAACTCTCCAAACCTCCTTCAAACTTCTGATCTGTCATCTCACTATCATCTGCTTGGCAACATTCATCTGACCCCTCCAGAGGGTTCAGAGAGAAAGAGTCAGAGAGCTACACTACATAGGTGGAAAGAGTATCTTTGTGGTGGCTTAAGTGGAATTTATATTCCAGCAGAGGTAACACGTTTGCTATCTGCTGCCTGTATTCCTGCAGAGAACTGTTGCTAGATGGAGCCAGTGTACAAAGAATGTGGTACAACTGATATGTGGGACCTTTTTGCCTGTGCTGTTGGTAGTCCATGGAGAAGAGCAAAATTATAATATACAAAAAGCTGGAATTCAAAATATGTATTAAAAACAATGAAAAGTTCCCACTGGAGCAAATGTCTGTGCTTTCTGCAACATGAATGGTATAAAAAGCATAAAAGATGTAACAAAGCACAGACATTTGCTGTCTAAAATTTGCTGTTTGGCGGTTCTCCCGTTTCCAGTGAATTTGGCTTTTACTCTCCTTCCTTAATTCGACCATCTTATCAGCCAGTCAGCATTCGGTATACGTACATCTGCTTCCAGTAATGCTCAGTTAGGATCTTGGAGGACTGCACAGGAGCATTTTTGGGTGAAAACCCCTCTCGCCACAGTGTCAGAACAGACTATGTGCACGCAGATTGACCATATATTATACTTTATTTATTCTGGGAAATGAGTGAGTGAATCCAAGCATTGTTGTGGGTCACACCCAAGAGCTTTCTCACTTATATATAAGTATATTTTGAATGAGTACCAACAGTTTAGTCCTATAATCACCAATAGTTGAGCCAACACTGTGGCTAATAATTCGATTATAAAAATAAATTATTTGCTTTTGTCACCCTTTCTAATTGAGTAGTCAGAAATAATCAAATCCACAGTAATCTGTCATCTAAGGTCAAATAAAAGTATCTGAAATCTACTCTGTTTGGTTCAATTAGGATGATAAGGAGACAGGCAGTGGAAACTCAGCTTCAGGAAAAACCTCCACTCAAAATGAGACACTGACGACTTAAAGGGGAAAAAAAAAGTAAAATGAGTGTATTAAAATTTGAAACATTTAAATTGCCCCAAAAATGTAGGCATGAACCAAAAACATTTAAATCCTTTCAAACATTTAGTTCGACTCAATAATTCGCCCTTCAAAATGTTCAATACCGTCCCTTTAAGTGTCCACAAATGTACCAGGTACGCTGTCCATATCAGTGGAGTGCACTTATTGTTCTCTATTTGGTAAGTATTTCAACATTATTTGGATTGTCGTTAGTTCACAGTTTTTCCCTCTGATGTGTCAGTTTATGTTAGGTGGTATCAAGCCTGACCCAAAAAATAAGGTAGCAACATAAGGCGCTCTGAGAGCCCAGTAAAAACGTGAATCCTGTTCCTTCAGATTGGGAGCGTCCTTTGTAGACATCTCGAGTGGCGTCCAGTCCTTAGATGACACCGCTCAGTCCTTCGCAGCAGATTTCTTCCATCTAGAAAAAAAAAAAAACAGCTCACACACAAATGCTCAGTGCAATCACTTGTAAAATAAAGCACATATTTCTACCAACTCATTGTTCCTGTATCCCATTTGTACAAAATCAAATTTCTCTAAGTGTTATCTTTTGTCTTCACATATCACTCATCTATACAGTTCTTATTGGTCAATAAAAATATTTCAATAACAAAAATACATTTCAGTGCAAATAAAATGAAGCATGAAAAGTGTCTCATATCGTGTATTAGCTAAAACCTCACATACAGGCAATGGCGTGTCCAGCGGGGTGGCCTGGGGGGGCACAGGCCACCCCCCCAACCAGACTGGCCACCCCAGGTGCCACCCCAAAGGCAGAACAATACAATTCAATCAAATATCAAATGTCCGATTATGTTTTCACGGTGAAGCTCAGATATCCGAGTGTAAGTGAATGCAGCATCGGCTTCTGCGCTACGTGCATCACGTTGGCAAAGGTAGGAGAGCCAAGCACGAAAGATGGCACCGCAGGAAACAATTTTTCGGTGAAAGAAAATGAGGACAGAATAAATGTCCCGGTAAGTAATATTAAGTTTGTTGAGTTTAGTAAACTTCGGTGAAATTAGAATACCAAGGAAAAAATAACACTTAAAGAATTATTGCAGCCGTCGAATATTTCAGACAGTATGCTACTGAGGGCAGCTAACATAAGAGTTATGAGTTATAAGATATAATCTAAGTCGTAACATTGCTGTATGGAGCTGCAGATTTGGTTGCAGGTTAACATAGCTGGACTGGCCATCGGGCATACCGGGCATATCCCCAGTGACTTATTTTTTATTTTTATTTTGTAAGGGCATGAACAATGAGAGGTGGTGGATTGGCCAGATGCAGGTCGATGTGTAAAAATAACTCAGTTGTTTGGTGGTGGCTATGGCGGGGCTTCCACAGAGGCCAGCAGGTGGATGAGGGAAGGGGAGGCAGGAGGAGAGACCCGAGGCAGCCGCCGGTCCGAGTGTCAGGTGAACTGAACTTCAGGTAAGAAGTTATGAGCTGCAGTCTATCTGGGTCAGATATAAACTAAGTTTAGGTGGAGTTTATTTTTGTTGTGCTGACTTTTTACCGTCAGTTGCAATAACTCATACTGCCCGAGCTAGCATGACGGAGTTTCTGTACAGCTGTTCAGTTGCTATGATGTTACTGATAGTGAACTTTATTTTATTCATAAGGTTAGTTAGTAGAGTTGCCAACGGCTCCTTAAAAATGGAATGGTCCCTCATTCAGAGAAAATATTATGCGTTTGGTATTGAGCTGAGAAGAGACGCAGTTTGTCCCGAACTTTAGCTAGAATGGAAAAAGACAAAGCTGGATTTATTCTGTGTGTTTACGCTGCACAGCTGCCTCTTCTCTCATCTCCCCCTCCCTCTTCTGTTGCTACTTCAATCATGAAACTGATCAATGATCAGCTTTTCTCTCTTGTTTATTTATCGCCCACTTTGTGCCAGAAAGAAAAAAAAAACAGTGGAGGTCGCGTTAAACAACAGCAGCACGTTTAAGCTTGATCAGCTGTTGTTAGAATTTATTTAATATTAATTTCTAGTATCAGCTGATGTTTGCTGGAGCCACAGCTGTAAAGCTGCTGGTCATGATGTCGGTTTGGATATGTGGTGAGAGGGAAACATGAAGATGAAACCAGGAGATGCCCTTACTGGATCATCAGAGCTGAACAGGTGATGGAGAAACAGGTTTAGGTGACATGAATGAGTTGAAGTTATGAACTGTTTCTGAGAGACAAATAACACCAGGATCCTTTTTTACGTAGCTGACAGCTGGTAACTGTGCAGGGGCGGGTCTAGCAAAGTTATGCCAGGGGGCCAGGTAGGGAATTAACAGGGAGAGGTGGGCACAAAGAAATACTTTTCTTTCTTATTCTCATTTAAAATATCTCGCTTTTATTAAATAATTATCTAAATCTTACAACCAAAGTTTTTATCTGATGTAAAATGTATAGAAATCATACATATACCAACAAGACAGTGTACATCACTGTCACAACAGCATTTGTTTTCATTCAAAGGCTTTATGGTTTTAATACCTGGGGGGCCGGTCTCTAGTCAAAATGCCCGATTTTCTGTCCCGGTCCAGCCCTGCAGGTTAATACTGGCAGTGTCACCATGCCAGCTGACTGTATTTCATCGTCAGCCAGTGTTGTTCTTTATCAATATTACCAAAGTTTACCATAAGGCAGCATAGCAAGTATTTACTTGCTTTCAGGTTTTATTCAAATGTTAGTCTTTTCAGTTGTTTCCCCACTTTTTTCCTGTTTCAAAATCAAACACCAGTTTGTGAGAAGATTATCTTCTTTTTTTAAATAGGCAGATAAAATTTTACATTGGCTAATTTGTCAATTGTTTGTTACAAATGTTCGTATTTTAATATTCAAAAATGTTTTTGCCCAAAACATATGTGCACTACATGTCAGTAAAAATACTATGCAAATATTGCTGTCCTTGAATACTGAGTAAACACTGACAAAGCACTGATTGTATCTCTTGTACTTTATCAACGCAGTATCTAAAAACTTTGCACCGTAGTGGTTAAAATCTCATTCTAATAAGAGTTAAAAGCTCATTCGGTTATTAGGTTTATAGGATTATTGAATTATGGTTAATGGTTGGTAGAATTTTTTTTTTAAACATTATCTGCCAATTACATCTGCCACCCTTCTCCAAATCTGTGCCCCTACCTGGCCCCCCCAACAAAAATTTTCTAGACACGCCACTGCATACAGGTGCATTAGCCCAGGGAGCGCATGCTTTCTACAGGGCTAACACAGCTAAGAAATCATTAGCAGCTTCTACAATCACATTTCTAACAAAATATCATATCCTGACTGGTTTTATACTCAGCCAGACTGTGAATCACAATCCGATTTGCAAACATACGAGACTCACCAGGTTCTCTGTCATATCGAGGCTATCTCTACACTCCGTTACATATTTTTATGTACGGATTACGGGGTATGACCCCACCCCACAGGTAGTGGTGTGTGGATACTTCTTTAAGACGCTCAGCTAGCCCGGCCACACCCCATAGCTTACGCATAAAACTACTGTGCAAATGTGAAACCAGTGATTGTTTGATCTCCACAGGTTTGTGTTTGTGGTTGACTGGTGGTACCTACGTGTGTGTGTGGCAGTGGTGTCCGCTCGTGGGAGCCTGTCTCGGCAGCCTCCCTGGACGCTGCCTATCCCCGAGCCCCTATCCCTTTAAAAACTAAGGCAATCAAAGCTGCTGTGCTCGAGTGGCTCCTGTAGGCTGTGTTCCCCTGGCGTATTGCCCGTGTCTGCCGGCTTACATGCCAGTCGGACCTCGCTGTGGTGAGTGAGAGTTCTCCATCCTACTTAACTGGGTTCTTGTCTGGCATATTGCCCATGGTTCGCAGGTTTACACAGCCAGTGGGGCCCCACTCATTCGCTCAGCAGTTAAGTTGCCTAACTTTCTAAGCACTCCACACACCAGTAAAAAAGAAACAAAGACCTAACACACTGTGTTAGCTTACCTGAGAGTCAGTGTTTTCCACTGAAGTGAAGGCAGAGCATGCAGGCCCGTGGACGGGCTTTCCTCCCCTGCCTGCTGATTTTCTAGGCCCTCCCCACAGTGTTTCCTGGAGTACTGGAGCTGGCCCTCCCTGAGGTCCCTGCCACAGCAACCTCAACGTTTAATGATGTCACTCTGCTGCAGCCACTGCTTCCAGATTTTCAGGACCTGTATGCAGGGAGTTTGAGGCCAATGGTGCTCTGCATCGATGGTCCCCTGCCTGCATACAGTTTGCTGCCATGCATGGCTTCTCAAACCACATACTCCTGCTAGAACACTCAGATCTGCCACTCAACTACTTCTGACCCAACCCAGATCTCGACTGAAGTCCCGGGGTGACCGTGCGTTTGCTCTGGCTGCCCCGGTACTGGAATACCCTTCCTCTCGACCTCCGCGCATCTGATTCCATTGCACTGTTCAAATCACGATTAAAAACCCACTTATTCAATCTTGCCTTTCCCTCTAGTTAATATTTCTTTTATGATTTTATATCATGCACTTTTATGCTCATTTAAATTCTTGTTTGCTCTGTACCTGTTGCTTTCCTATGTATTAGTGACAGTTATCTGCTTGCATATTTAGTACTTGCTTTGGTCCTATTTCTATTATCCTCCTCCTATACTCTATCTTACTTGTTAAGCACCTTGGCACACCCTTGGTTTTTAAGTGTGCTTTATAAATAAAGTTTTTTATTATTATTATTATGGCCAGGAGCAGATTGCCCGCTGGTCGCACCTCGGGCACCTCGGGCTCCTTCCTGGAGAGGGCTGCATGTCTTAACAAGGACCTGAGGGTGATGGACTATCTGTTGGCCAAGCTGCACAGAGCCAGGGCCACTCAGTCTTGTCTATCCAACTCGACGGCCATTTTGTTGCTCCACTTGCAACAACTGGCTTGTCAGTTTCAGGCGAGCTCTGGGGACCCAGTGGAGCTTCTGGCTGCTTCCTTGCCAGAGGCGGAGCCAGACATTTGAAACACCCGGGGCTTAGCCCTAAAGGGTAGTATGCATGTGGAATACATATTTTTTTTTTTTTGGGGGGGGGTTAGAAATGACTGAAAGATTAATTGGCTCTGTTTTGAGTTTTGTTCAAAAAAGAATGACTTCATAGAGGGAAAAAAAATATATCGCATGTGCAGGACACCTTAAACTAGTTTTTTAATTAAGCAGCGAGGCAGAACAAAATCAGGGCTGTATCAAGACACGAGGACTAAACCCCAATTCAACCAGACCCAAAACTGATCCAGAATTAAAACAGGACTACAACAGTTCAAAATCAGGAGGACTGAGGACTTAACCAAGACAGAACCAGAAAGCTAGATGATAGCAGCACTAAAATCATCATAGACCTGCACTACACTTGTTTTTTTTAATTCTACCAAAGTACAATATTTAGATTGAGAAAAGTTTATATAATTATTTAGCCTTGTTGTGCAAACAAGCCTGCAAAACGTAATAAATATAGAATTTGAACAGTAACAAACCTAAAAAGAAACACTAGGTACCAGATACACGAGGACCTGTGATACGGTGATACTTCTGGTAAACAACCATTTGACTAACAGGTGTGTCTCACCTGCTCTTGTTCATATCTGTTCTGTCCTCATTCTGCATCTCCCTCTCTGTTCCTCTCTCCCTCTCTGCTCCTCTCTCTCTCCCTCTTTGTGCTGACAATCATCAAATATACAGTTGAAACCAGATATTTACAAACTCTTCAGATCAAAACACAAACACTTTTTTAATTGTACCATCAAATCAGACTAAATGTTTATTTTTTTTGATTGATAAATATAAAAAACACATTTGTTAACTTTAAGAGTAAAGAGAGAAACTATCTGTATTTCTTAATTGTAAATGGCACCAAATTGTATTCAAAATTGAGCCACACTTATGGAGCTCCACAGTTCTTTTCCTGGTGTTTTGGTTGACATCTCTTGATTTTCCCATTTCAAAGAAACAGGCTCTGTGTTTTGCCTTATATGCATCCACAGCTGTGCCACCAATTTACTCACATGGACTCTACTAACCAATCAGAAGCTTCTTCAGCTCAGAATGGAATCGTCTGGAGTTTTCTTATTAATTAACAATAAACTTAGTGTACATGTGCTCCTACATTTGATGAAAGTGATAAAAAATAAACAGCTCTGTCTCTCTTTATTCTGACATTTAACTAATTCAAAATATATTTCAATATTTATTTATCCAAAACAAAACAAGTTTACTCTAAATTGATGTTGTACAGTAAAAAAATGTTCTTGTGTTTTCCATAAAGTGTATGTAAATATCTGTTTTAAACTGTGAATATACTGCTGTGTATTGAAGTTCCTCTTGTTTTGCATAGAAATATACTGAACAACATACAAAGCATAATATATAAAATACTACCAGAGTTTTTTCTTTGAAAGAAGCCCCTTATGTCCATTCTTGCATATCAGTACATTACTGAAACCGATTTATTTAGCTGTGGAGGGAAACAACTGAAAATATGAAATAAACACATGTAAGCTAAGACTCTCTAAAGAAACAGCATTGTTGTTGTTCGGCTTTTCATTTCGCCATTTGTTGATTCACTTGAAGAGCAAGTAACGTAATATTGGTCAAGTGATCAGTTTGATATCAATCTTTCGTGATTCACCGCAGGGGTGGAGTGTGGGGGTGGCTTACTGGGCTTAAGCCCGGGTTGTTTTGTCAGAAGCCCGGGGTCTTTTGGAGTGTAATTTTTTCATAGTTAGATGCCTGGCTGACAACTGTATAAAACAAAAAGTACACACAATATTCGAAGCACATAGTGCACACTGTGGGAATTTACGACTGTGCGTGAATCCCCCCTGATATTGGTATGATCCGAGCTCAGGCACTAAGCGACTGAGCGAGGGGGCGGGGCAGCTGCCGCCTGTGAGTGCGCTGTTGGAGAGACGGAGCCAGCCATACTAAGGAGAGCTTAAGTTTGACCAGTATGGGCTCAAAATGTGGTCATAAATATTTTGTACTTGTAAAAAAGATTTGTATGTGTAAAAAAGATTTGTGTGTGCGTAAAAAAGATTTGTGTGTGCGTAAGAAAGATTTGTATTTGTAAAAAAGATTTGTATGTGTAAAAAAGATTTGTGTGTGCGTAAAAAAGATTTGTGTGTGCGTAAGAAAGATTTGTATTTGTAAAAAAGATTTGTGTGTGGACTGCAAGTTACAAGTACGGATTTTGACCCTATTTTTCTTCCTTTCATCTGATTGGTCAATGTCATGTCAATCACAAATGTAACAATCCAATCAGAGAACAGATGGGTTTGGCTGTCAGAGGGGAGCTTTTTTGAACTGCAGGTCCTTGAAGGGTGATACAGTTTGAAGCTGGAGGATCTCTATATAAATATCCGATAGCAGCTAGGTCCCCTAACTTTCAGCAGCTGTTGAAAGGATAAAGTTGTGCTATATCAGTGGTTAGAAATACATTATTACTTTAGGATTAGTTTAACACAACGTCAGGGCTGACCCGGGACCATTGCTGTGAGTCACAGTGCGCAGCATAAAAGTCCTTTCACATCGGATGCAGGATACGCTGCTAATGCTAACTGCTAACTAAAAGCAAAGGATCCAGGATTTGTTGCTGGCTGCTGGGCTCTGTGGGTTTTTGCAGCAGCTCTACCTGTACTAGATGCACCTGCTCCTTGTCTTTTCTATCTCTGACTTTATGTCCTCTACAAGAGTTTCTGTTTTTTTTGCTGGTTCTTCAAATGTTCAATAAAAACATGTATGCTAATTCATAACGAAGAAAGCTTTGTAATGAAGACTGTCATTTCCAAAACACTGCCCGCCCCCACCCCGCAGCGCTGTTGAAAAGGCTGTGGAAGTCCCTGTATTAAACACGTAGACCTGTGACACAAAAATCACCGAACTCGGACGACCACAGACTGTTTTCCTTCGTGGTGATGAAGGAAACCGCTGGGTTGGCATGTAAAAGGGCATTTATTCCCTTCAAGGACCTGCAGTTCAAAAAAAGCGCCCCTCGACAGGCAAACCCATCTGTTCTCTGATTGGATTGTTACATTTGTGATTAACATGACATTGACCAATCAGATGAAAGGAAGAAAAATAGGGTCAAAATCCGTACTTGTAACTTGCAGGGTTTTTTTTTTCTAAGTCCACACACAAATCTTTTTTACAAGTACAAAATATTTATGACCACATTTTGAGCCCATAGACCAGGTAAAAAAGCAAATCATTCGTACCGTACAAATAATGTAAATATGACGGTGAATCACGAAAGATTGATATCAAACTGATCACTTGACCAATATTACGTTACTTGCTCTTCAAGTGAATCAACAAATGGCGAAATGAAAAGCCGAACAACAACAATGCTGTTTCTTTAGAGAGTCTTAGCTTACGTGTGTTTATTTCATATTTTCAGTTCTTACCCTCCCCGACTAAATCGGTTTCAGTTATGTACTGAAACATAAGAATGGACATTAGAGGGTTCTTTCAAAGAAAAAACTCAGGTAAATGTTATTTTATATATTATGCTTTGTATATTGTTCAGTATATTTCTATGCAAAACAAGAGGGATTTCAGTACACAGCAGGATATAACCAGATATTTACACTTTAGGGAGAAAACACAAAACATTTTTACTGTACAACATCAATTTAGAGTAAACTTTTGTTTTAGATAAATATTGAAATATCTTTTGAATTAGTTTAATGTCAGAATAAAGAGAGACAGAGCTGTCTATTTTTATCACTTTCATCAAATTTAGGAGTACATGTACACTAAGTTTGTTAATTAATAAGAAAACTCCAGACGATTCCATTCTGAGCTGCAGAAGCTTCTGATTGGTTCGTAGAGTCCATGTGAGTAAATTGGTGGCACAGCTGTGGATGCATATAAGGCAAAACACAGAGGCTGTTTCTGTGACATGGGAAAATCAAGAGATGTCAACCAAAACACCAGGAACAGAACTGTGGAGCTCCATAAGTGTGGCTCAGTTTGAATACAATTTGGTGCCATTTACAATTAAGAAACACAGACAGTTTCTCTCTTTACTCTTAAAGTTAACAAATATGTTTTTATATTTATCAATCTAAAAAAATAAATATTTGGTCTGATTTGATGTTACAATTAAAAAAGTGTTTTGATCTGAAGAGTTTGTAAATATCTGGTTTCAACTGTATATTTGATGATTGTCAGCACAAAGAGGGAGAGAGAGGAGCAGAGAGGGAGAGAGAGAGGAACAGAGAGGGAGAGAGAGAGGAGCAGAGAGGGAGAGAGAGGAACAGAGAGGGAGAGAGAGGAACAAAGAGGGAGAGAGAGAGGAGCAGAGAGGGAGAGAGAGGAACAAAGAGGGAGAGAGAGAGGAGCAGAGAGGGAGAGAGAGGAACAGAGAGGGAGAGAGAGGAACAAAGAGGGAGAGAGAGAGGAGCAGAGAGGGAGATGGAGAATGAGGACAGAACAGAGATGAACAAGAGCAGGTGAGACTCACATGTTAGTCAAATGGTTGTTTACCAAAAGTATCATCGTATCACAGGTCCTCGTGTATCTGGTACCTAGTGTTTCTTTTTAGGTTTGTTATTTTTCAAATTCTATATTTATTAAGTTTTGCAGGCTTGTTTGCACAACAAGGCTAAATAATTATATAAACTTTTCTGAATCTAAACAGTGGACTTTGGTAGAATCAAAAAACAAGTGTAGTGCAGGTCTATGATGATTTTAGTGCTGCTATCATCTAGTTCTGATTGTGGTTCTGTCTTGGTTAAATCCCAAGTAGTCCTGATTTTGAACTGTTGTTGTCCTGTTTTAATTCTGGATCAGTTCCTGGTCTGGTTGAATTGGGGTTTAGTCCTCGTGTCTTGATACAGCCCTGATCTTGTTCTGCCTCGCTGCTTAATTAAAAAACTAGTTTAAGGTGTCCTGTATAT
Organism: Maylandia zebra; assembly: GCF_041146795.1. Taxonomy (NCBI): domain Eukaryota; kingdom Metazoa; phylum Chordata; class Actinopteri; order Cichliformes; family Cichlidae; genus Maylandia; species Maylandia zebra. The sequence goes on along the minus strand of NC_135168.1, from coordinate 2,838,191 downwards.
GTGATATATATTTTTCCCTATATGAAGTCATTCTTTTTTGAACAAAACTCAAAACAGAGCCTATTAATCTTTCAGTCATTTCTACCCCGCCCCCCCCCCCCCCCCCCCCCCCCCCAAAAAAAAAAAAAAAATCCCACATGCATACTACCCTTTTGGGCTAAGCCCTGGGTGTTTCAAATGTCTGGCTCCGCCTCTGATTCACCGTCACATTTACATTATTTGTACAGTACGAATGATTTGCTTTGTTACCTGGTCGAACTTAAGCTCTCCTTAGTATGGCTGGCTCCGTTTCTCCAACAGCGCACTCACAGGCGGCAGCTGCCCCGCCCTCTCGCTCAGTCGCTTAGTGCCTGAGCTCGGATCATACCAATATCAGGGGGGATTCACGCACAGTTGTAAATTCCCACAGTGTGCACTATGTGCTTCGAATATTGTGTGTACTTTTTGTTTTATATAGTTGTCAGCCAGGCATCTAACTATGAAAAAATTACACTCCAAAAGACCCCGGGCTTCTGAGAAAACAACCCGGGCTTAAGCCCAGTAAGCCACCCTCACGCTCCGCCCCTGATAAAGACTATGTGCACCTTGCATGTGGGTGGGGGAACTCCCGTATAGCGCTTCGTTTCTGGTGTGATATTTGCTCCTTTTTTAAGGTCGGGTTTTCCCAAAACAAGTCAATTAAATGGATGAATCAAGCGGCAATTTACATATTCAAGATGTCTTGGGCATTTACCGAATATATCTGTAGATGATGTTCATCGACTTTTGCGATATTTTTCCCCCCGTGCCTCAGAGCAAAAGAGAGAAATTTTATATTTCTCAGTATTTGTATACAGTGGTCCCTCATTTATCGCGGGTGTTATGTTCTAAAAATAACCTGTGATAGGTGAAATCCACAAAGTAGCCAGCTTTATTTTTTACAATTACAGATGTTTTAAGGCTGTAAAACCCCTCACTACACACTTTATACTTTTCTCTCTTGTTTAAACACTCTCAAAGTTCAAACCTTCACAGAAAGCTAAGTCCTGTATTATAGAATGAAACCAAAGATCAAACCCTGTTTTCAGGTCTAGAACACGGGAGTAGAACAGCTGCCAGAAAATTCAATATCAATGAATCATTAATGAATCAATGAATCAGAAGTCCAACTTTGTGTGTGATGGTTATCTTCTTCAGAGTCACACTGCTAGCGATCGATGTAGCAATTCTGTACTGTACTGGACGGATGGCACGGAGGAGATTGACAATGGTGAACCGCGTTATAGCGAGGGACCACTGTAATTTTGAAGGTCAGTCAAAACATACCCTTCATAAATACTAATATGGTATTCACGGTTTGTTGACATGCAGTGTGTAATTGACTGTGCTAGCTGATATCGACTTTACTGGGGAAACATCCGACTTTGACTATTGTTCACCTGTAGTTTGAATGCTGAACATTTGTCTGTTTAAATCATAAGAACCATCACTATACAGAGATGTGCTTCTGATTTTGTAATGCGGTTCTGCTTGTGCTGAATGATGTAAACAACCATCGATCCACACTCTTCAAAGGTCAAACTTGATCATTTGATTTTTTTATGACATGGCAATGGTGAGTGTTCCCACCTTCTGCTCTTGTAAAGGGACCTCTGGCTAATACGTCGGGTTCGTGTCGGGCTCGTAGCTGAAAACTAGCTTTACTTTGCTGTCTGGGTCAACTTTGCTAGCGAGAGACAGAGAGAGGCGTTGAAAGGCTGCTCCAACCGAACTTACAGGGAGTGCAGAATTATTAGGCAAGTTGTATTTTTGAGGAATAATGTTATTATTGAACAACAACCATGTTCTCAATGAACCCAAAAAACTCATTAATATCAAAGCTGAATGTTTGTGGAAGTAGTTTTTAGTTTGTTTTTAGTTTTAACTATTTTAGGGGGATATCTGTGTGTGCAGGTGACTATTACTGTGCATAATTATTAGGCAACTTAACAAAAAACAAATATATACCCATTTCAATGATTTATTTTTACCAGTGAAACCAATATAACATCTCCACATTCACAAATATACATTTCTGACATTCAAAAACAAAACAAAAACAAATCAGCGACCAATATCGCCACCTTTCTTTGCAAGGACACTCAAAAGCCTGCCATCCATGGATTCTGTCAGTGTTTTGATCTGTTCACCATCAACATTGCGTGCAGCAGCAACCACAGCCTCCCAGACACTGTTCAGAGAGGTGTACTGTTTTCCCTCCTTGTAAATCTCACATTTGATGATGGACCACAGGTTCTCAATGGGGTTCAGATCAGGTGAACAAGGAGGCCATGTCATTAGTTTTTCTTCTTTTATACCCTTTCTTGCCAGCCACGCTGTGGAGTACTTGGACGCGTGTGATGGAGCATTGTCCTGCATGGAAATCATGTTTTTCTTGAAGGATGCAGACTTCTTCCTGTACCACTGCTTGAAGAAGGTGTCTTCCAGAAACTGGCAGTAGGACTGGGAGTTGAGCTTGACTCCATCCTCAACCCGAAAAGGCCCCACAAGCTCATCTTTGATGATACCAGCCCAAACCAGTACTCCACCTCCACCTTGCTGGCGTCTGAGTCGGACTGGAGCTCTCTGCCCTTTACCAATCCAGCCACGGGCCCATCCATCTGGCCCATCAAGACTCACTCTCATTTCATCAGTCCATAAAACCTTAGAAAAACCAGTCTTGAGATATTTCTTGGCCCAGTCTTGACGTTTCAGCTTGTGTGTCTTGTTCAGTGGTGGTCGTCTTTCAGCCTTTCTTACCATGGCCATGTCTCTGAGTATTGCACACCTTGTGCTTTTGGGCACTCCAGTGATGTTGCAGCTCTGAAATATGGCCAAACTGGTGGCAAGTGGCATCTTGGCAGCTGCACGCTTGACTTTTCTCAGTTCATGGGCAGTTATTTTGCACCTTGGTTTTTCCACACGCTTCTTGCGACCCTGTTGACTATTTTGAATGAAACGCTTGATTGTTCGATGATCACGCTTCAGAAGCTTTGCAATTTTGAGACTGCTGCATCCCTCTGCAAGATATCTCACTATTTTTGACTTTTCTGAGCCTGTCAAGTCCTTCTTTTGACCCATTTTGCCAACGGAAAGGAAGTTGCCTAATAATTATGCACACCTGATATAGGGTGTTGATGTCATTAGACCACACCCCTTCTCATTACAGAGATGCACATCACCTAATATGCTTAATTGGTAGTAGGCTTTCGAGCCTATACAGCTTGGAGTAAGACAACATGCATGAAGAGGATGATGTGGACAAAATACTCATTTGCCTAATAATTCTGCACTCCCTGTATTGTTTCAGAGGAAAACAGGAACACGGTGTACAGTCGAGTCTTAATAGCTTACTTACAACTGGGCTCGTCAGGCTCTCTTCTTGGCTGCAGTGGTTATTATTATATTTACATGCTTCCAGCTCCCGTTTCTGCTCGGTGACAGCTCGTACTTTTCCTTTCTCTCCCTCCTTCGCTCACAGACACATCACGGGTATGGCAGTCCATTCTCCCTGCAGCACGGACTACACTGCCCATCAGGCTGCATTCTTTAGGGCGATGCCTGTAACACTCTGCTATTGCCTTCATATTAAATCACTTTTGTGAATAATTAAAAAAAAAATTCTTCACTTCATTTTGCGGGCAGCAAATAGAGGTGACATGGGCCGCAAGATTGAGACACAGACATTAGAGACTCTTAATGCGCATTTTGTTTGGGTTTCCACCACCGTGGAAACCCAAAACAGTACATGGGAAAACTCAGTACTGAACATATAAGTAACACTTAAAATAAAAATAAAATACCATTGCGAATAAATTAACCATGTGTTATATGTTGATTCTTCGTTTAATGCATAGCCCTGTTGCGCGCCGCTGTCCCCGTGTAAACACGAGTGCCTCACCCACATTTGTGACTAAAAGCAGCCCTACAATAAAAAGTATTTAGGAGCAGTGTATGAATTAAATGTCTGAAGACATTAAAGCCCACACAGAATCCAGGTGTTCAACAAAAAGACTGATAACACAACAGCAGCAGTGACGATGACACTGGCAAGGTTTAACATGGAGCCTGCTGACACACACAGACTTTAGCTCTAAGCTATTACCGAGATCGTGAGCTCAGGTCATGTGAAAAAGCATGTTTCTAGTGTCCAAAACAGTGCCACCTTATTCTGTAATCATGATTAAAACCTTTACTGGGAAAAAGCTAACTAGAGGATGTCTACAGGAAGGGCCAGAGTCGTCTCTCATTTCCTGAGATGGCTGAGATCTTTTAACATCTGTCAGACGATGCTCAGTATTTATTGCGAGTCTGTTGTGGCCAGTGCCATCCTCTATGCTGTTGCATGCGGGGCAGTAGGTTGGGGGTCGCAGATGCTCCTCGGCAGAGGCCAAAGAGCATTATCAAAGCCAACCATGGGCACCAAGCAGACATCAAGAGGATCCAGGAAACAGAGACATACACAATCTTGGGAACAATCCATGTGCTGGTCGGAGAACAGCAGAAAAAAAAATCCTTATTGAAAACTTTGGCTTCCTCAGTGTACTGCTTTGTTTACCACGGCACCGATGATGTCAAGGTAGCGTGAGAACCCATTATGGGTAACCTGGGATTTCCGATGCAATTGGGGCCAAGGGTTGCTGCCCTCCAGCACCAAACAACACAAAGTTATGGACCAGAGGTTGGAGGTCCAGTAGTGTCTGGCTATCAAAGCTCAGCAGAGACTTTGTTTCATGAATGAGACAAGTCAGAAACATTAGAAAGAGAAACAAGCTTGGGAGTGACACACCGGCGCCATCATGGATCAGTGCCATATATTAGTCCAGCCATCCATCCATTCGCTTCCGCTTATCCTTTTCAGGGTCACGGGGGGCGCTGGAGCCTATCCCAGCAGTCATAGGGCAAGAGGCGGGGTACACCCTGAACAGGTCGCCAGTCTGTCACAGGGCTAACACACAGGGACAGACAACCATTATCACTCACATTCAGTCCCGCATTCACACCTATGGGCAATTTAGATTTTTTAATTAACCTATCCCAACAAAGTGTATGTCTTTGGACTGTGGGAGGAAGCCGGAGTAAACACGGGGAGAACATGCAAACTCCACACAGAAAGACCCTGGCCTGATGGTGGAATTGAACTCAGGACCTTCTTGCTGTGAGGCAACAGTGCTATTTCTTATATTTGTAAACTTTGTAATGTACTGTATTATTTAATTAGTTTAGTCTGTTACTGTTATTGTCTTGGAGCAACTGTAATTTCCTTAGGGATTATTAAAGTATTCTGATTTTGAGAGTCCTCCATGAAAGCACCTGATCACAGCAAACTTTGTAGCTGACAGCAGTTGTCCAATTTTACATAGAAGCAATACCTTTTTCACAAGCCAATAAAAATGTACATGAACAAAAAGTCATAAATATGGACACACACCTCATCCAGGAGATAAAATCCCAACTCTATTAAAGCCTCCAAGAAGACAGAGGAAACATACATTTTTTTATGCCTTACTTTAGATTGCATATATATTTAATTTCATTTGACCTTGCCTTGGACTCTACTTGAGATTATTATATGATTTGCATCAAAACACAGGACTTTGTTTAGAGACAGCATTTTAATCATGATTTTATAGGCTGCAGGTTGAAGCCATTGCTCTAATACACTGCATATAAATGCTGGTCCTTATAGTTTAAGTACACTCAGAGGTTCAACTCTTTATTTCGCAGCAGAGCTCCTTACATTCTATGGGGTGGCTGTAGCTCAGGTGGCAGAGCAGGTCAGCCACTAATCAGAAGGTCGGTGGTTCGATCCCAGGCTGCCTCCTGGCTGCATGCCAAATATCCTTGGGCAAGATACTAACCCCGTGTTTGCCTACTGGTGGTGGTCAGAGGGCCCGGTGGCGCCAGTGTCCGGCAGCCTCGCCTCTGTCAGTGCGCCCCAGGGCAGCTGTGGCTACAACGTAGCTGCCATCGCCAGTGTGTGAATGTGTGTGTGAATGGGTGAATGACTGAATGTAGTGTGAAGCGCTTTGGGGTCCTTAGGGACTAGAAAAGCGCTATACAAATGCAGGCCATTTACCATTACATTGAACAGCATGGCTAATTTGTATTTTTCTCTCCACAGACCAAAAGACTCATGGAAATGCTAAACAGGATAGCCAATCTGTTAGCTAATCCTATAGCAAATCCCGTAGTTAATACCAAAGCTAATACATGTGCTAATATCAGAATCAGAATCAGAATACTTTATTGATCCCTGGGGGAAATTATTTTTTGTTACAGTGCTCCATTTTAAACCAACATTAAGACAAGACAGACAATACGCTAACTAAGAATAGTACAATAATATACTGTAAGAACTAATTAATTATCTAACAGGAAAGGGAAATGTAGTGAGGAAATGGATTTGAGGAGTGGAATTTGTATTTTGAATGTCTCTGTGAAGGTTCTCAGTCTCAGTCAAATGGTGGAGAGTCCCAGATATATATATCTGGGACTCTCCACCATTTGACCTTAGAACTGTAGAAGCTTCTCGGATGAGAGGTGAAACGTCTTCAAGTAACTTAAAGAAGTCCAGACGCTTTTCTTTGCAAGCTCCTTTGACTATTTTGAATGTCAAAAAAATCTTTGATTTTTGAATCAGTTTAACTATTTATGAAATTCAAATTGTCAGGTTTAAAAGAGCTTTGAAAATCTGTTACCTTGGAATTTGAAAATTTAAAAAGGGGTTTCATAATTGCTCTTTTCATTTTCCGTTTATTTATTATTATCATCTAAATAAATAAAAGTATTAAAAATGAATTTGTAAATACATTTACTAATGTATATTTTATAGCAAAATTCATTATTCAAACACAGAATACTTGATGCACGTTACTCTTCTGGTGCTTCATGCTGGAGACCTGAATGTTTCTGTCCACTTTCATAACCAACTGGTCAGTATTATATTAGTTTATAGCTCTGGACTCAAATGTTTACTTTCTGCTTGCTCTCAGGTTACTCTGATTACTAGCTTGTATTGCAGTATAGCGTCTTTATTTGTACCTTCTGCAAAGTCTGTTTAACTATTCCTCAGCCTCCTTTTAGTAATAATGGCACTTGCAATAAATGTAGACTGTTTGTTACTCAATGGAGATGAAAGGCCTTGCAATGCACCCTTGTAAATCCTGTAGCTCTCCAGGCCCCAGTGGATGTAATGGTAACAACTGCTAGGTTAGCATTAGCAACCCCAACAGATTGTCCTAAGCAGCTGGAAAACAAGGCCAGCTGGCTCATGAGAGGAGGAAGTGTAACCCTAACCCTGGTACCAACCTTTCACATTTCAAAGTTTTCCCCGCTTTGCATATGTTCGCCAATGTAGTGAGGAACAACATTGGCGAACATAGTGAATTGTCTTCCAGGAGCCAGAGCAGGGGACACTGAAACAAACCACTGAAACACGGAAACTTCTGGTTTACGATAAATGTAGATTTCATAAAACTACATATAAAAAGTCTAATAACACTTGGTTGTGTCAATTGTAGCTTACCAGAATTAGTAGTGAGAATTAGTAAGTCTGTGTGTAACAATGTCAGATGCTGTCACCTCCCCTGGCACAGAATGCTGGATGAACAGCTGGATTAAAGGGCAATGTGAGATACATTTTTTTTAATTGCCTAACTTTCATACTTTATGTGATGCTATGGTATACATGACTACTATACATATACCCCTGACTTGACTGTTCTTTTAAAGGTGGACACACCTTCAAGCACATTCACAGTGAGAATTCAGTGTTCAGAGACATGCTAATTCTGCATCAAATAGATGCAGCAGCCTGGAACAGTTATTTTGCTTTTAGGATTCTGTAACTCAGGAAAACACTTATTACATGCAGCATGTAATCAGTGAAGCAAAATAGAGGATCATGCCACAAACAAGCATGGCTGAATGAGTCTTCTGCTGGATTGACTTCATGACACTAGTTTGAGAGGTTCCCTTTTACTTCAGGTCTGTGCATCTAAAACGACCATGAACATGTGCTAAATTGAAGGTGTGAGATTGAGGGAAGCATATCTAAGTAAACTTATTTTACATGAGAAGTGTATGAGAACTGTACTAAGCAGGATTGGACTTCATCATTAATGAAAAATACACAAGTGTAACAAATATCATTAACAGTGCTTCCACTATGTATGTAAGTCAGTCATGCCTGTGAGCAACCATACATCATGTTCAGTAAATAAAAGACAAGTGGAAAGCACTGATACTGACAATACCCTTTCTTTTCTTGCTTCTTGGAGCTTAATCAAGTTTTTTTCAGCCTATAGTCAAACATCCTGCTGGGATCGCTTAGATTCACACAAGGTATCTGAGAGACAACAGACCCCAGTGCCCTTTAGCACTGATCGGTGACATAGCAGGTTGTGGTGTCGCATCTCACATTTTTTGCTAAAAATCTCTAGGTTGAAAAATTATGGATTTCCTTTCTCAGAGTTCCGTTAATTTCAGAGAACCAGAAATCACAAGAGAAGAGCAGAGTTTGATGCCAGCTGTTTTATTGAACAGGCAGGTTCAGCAAAAACATAAAGAAAGCAAAAGCTCCCCTGCGGATGAAGATGGATGGATGGATGGATGGAACAGGACCCTCAGTTCACGCAGAAGATTTTGTTCAGCGATGAGGCAAACTTTTATGTGAATGCTGAAGTTAACAAACAAAACCACCGCTATTGGTCTGACACTAACCCACACTGGATGGATCCCTCCAAGACTGTTGGAACAACAAAAGTGATGGTTTGGTGTGGTTTATGGGGCACAACGATAGTGGGTCCATTCTTCATCACTGGAAACCTCAAGGCCACTGGATATTTGAAGTTGCTACATGATGATGTGTTTCCCTCTTTATTCACTGAAGCTGGCACGTTCCCTGAGTTTTTCCAGCAAGATGGTGCACCACCACATTATGGGTGCCAGGTCCGAGCATTCCTAGATGAACAGTTTCCTGGAAAGTGGATTGGTCGTCGTGGGCCAGTTGAATGGCCCCCAAGGTCTCCCGATCTGACCCCCTTAGACTTTTATCTTTGGGGTCATCTGAAGGCAATTGTCTATGGTGTGAAGATACGAGATGTGCAGCACCTGAAACTACGGATACTGGATGCCTGTGCTGGCATTTCTCTTGCGGTGTTGCTATCAGTGTGTGAAGAGTGGGAGAAGAGGGTTGCATTGACAATCCAACACAATGGGCAGCACATTGAACACATTTTATGAGTGGTCAGAAACTTGTAAATAAGTCATGAAGGAATAAAGTTACGTTGAAACCAAGCACACCATTGTTGTTCTTGTGACATTACCAATAAGTGTGATGTGTCACATGGCCCTCTTCCTATTGAAAAAACAAAAGTTGTATCCAAGATGGCCGACTTCTAAATGGCCACCATGGTCACCACCCATCTTGAGGAGTTTGCCCCCTCACATATACTAATGTGCTACAAACAGGACTTTATTACGGTGTATCCATATAAATGGCCCACCATGTATTCTATTCATGTATCAAGTGGCTTTCTGTTTATATTGTTGTTAGGCTCAAATGTGCAGTGTTATCAGAAGTTTTCATATGTACAGATATATAACTACACATCCTGGTCATGTTTATAAAAATCTAAAATAGTCACCACAGCTTAACTGTAAACATCATGCTATATCCAGGCATTGAGGACTGAAATTCTGTATGTCATGTGTTACTCTGGAAGTTTTAACAAGCTATCTCCCGACTCCTTATTTTTATCTACTTCCAATTTATTTTAGCCCCATTATTAAATCTCCATCTCTCAAACTCAGCTGTCTTCTCTCTTGCTCTCCCTCCAGTCCTTGCTGGCAATGAATTCTAATGACAAAACACAGGGGACCAACAGAATAATTAGTTTAATGTAGATTTGCATGCCCCCCTTCTTTGTTTCTGAGCATTTGTACACACACACAGATGTACACAAACTTGTGTTAACATCTGTACAGTATGCACACACAGACATGAATTGTCCCGTTAGTTCTCTGCGCGCGCGCATGTGTGTATGTGTATGTGTGTGTATGTGTGTGTGTGTGTGTGTGTGTGTATGTGTATGTGTGTGTGTGTGTATGTGTGTGTGTGTATGTGTGTGTGTGTGTGTGTGTGTGTGTGTGTGAGTGTCCCTGTTTCTATTTCTATGTCTCTCCGGGGAGTAACAGATAGCATCCATTACTGTCAGGCTCATTTCCCCTAATAAGCTGTGATTGGAGCCTGTCGACCCTGTAAGGAGGGGCCTCAGATTCAATTAAACCCTATGATAGGTCCCTTTAAATATTTAATATCCAGGACTAAAAACAGCCAGTGCAACACTTCCTGTAACCTAACTTGGTATGAATAATACCCTCAAGTGTTCATACATGGATACAAAGAGAGTAAATGCACAAATACACATTTGTCTTTCTGTAAATGTATTATGTATCATTGTGGTGTGTATGTGACACCCTTTTAATTTTCTTCTTCTTTATATTATTTTTTACAATTCAATTCAATTTTATTTATTCCGTGCTAAATCCCAACAGGGACCTTTTCGTCAAGGTTTTAGCCAAATTATCATTTGTGAGATGTTCACTGTAGCCTTTTGTGGCTGGTATCTGGACTGAGTTTGATTGTGGAAACTTAACCCTCTGGGTTTGTCCAAAATCACGACCCTTTCAGCTTGCTCATGGCCAAATGTGTCCACCAACAAATTGGGTCTGAAATTTTTATTATCTTTGTGTTTTTTGCCATTTTTTCTGCATAAAGCTTTTAACTAACTTTGGTTCTTTTCATAAATATAAAATAGTTATTACTTTTTACATTTCTAACCCTTTAAACACCAGTTTGTTTGTCCACTGCACTGGCTGGAAGACAACCTCAAATCTCACAATTTTGTATATTTACATTGCTACTGGAATTTCTTGTATTATTAATAGTAGAGTCTGGGAGATGTAATTGCTTCACATCAACACTGATTATAATGCATTGTTATTTTTGTGCAGGGAGAGCAAAAACATAAAAACTCCCTCTAGGCTTGTTCTTGGCCAAAAATGGCCACACCTTGTTTACGTTTAGAAAATGCTATAAAATTTATATATATTAAAAGAAAAATTCCACTTTCATTGACTTGATTTTTTAAATTGGCGTCAGTGCTGTTCATGTAAATCAAATTCAAATTTAATTCAAATTCAGAATTTTAACCCTTTAAATACCAGTTGGATCACATAATTGTTTTTTTGTTTTTTTTTGTTTTTTTGGCCTGTCCCATTTGGCTCTTTTGCCATCAGAATTGTTGTCTAAAGGCAAAGAAAGATGCCCAACGGATTTACTTTACCAAACTGACCATCCCAGCCTTGCCGTAATGGTCCATTTGATTCACCTTTTATTGTTTATTTTATTTTCACTTACTGAATACGGGACAGACTTGACTGGGGGAAAGAAGGGGAGAAAGAAAGAGGGAAAGAGAAACAGCTGAGAAGAGGGACGGGGGAGAAGGGCAAAAGACAAAAACCAACAGAACGGGCAGAGAAAAAAAAATGCATATATCAATCACCTGGATCACCTGCTGAGAAAGAAAAAAGAAAGCAAGCAGAAGAGAACAAGAGTAATAGAATAAACAACATCACAATGATATATGGGAATATGACAGTAAATACTAAATGTTAAACATTATTGTGCAGCACATAAGATCAACAGAACACAGTGTGCTTTGAGGTAGGAGCCAAAAAGGGTGTAGTTTGTGGGTGTGATCACCCGTGTGTACACCTGTGAGCATGGACGCGCTTGTTTTTAAAAGGTTCCTTCATGTAATGATCTGCTAGAGGGTGTGGGGGGGGCCACAGCCCCGTCCTCCAGGGCGTGAAGCAGGTGTGGAGGAGATCAAAACTCCAGACATCCAGAGGCCCCCAGAACACAAGAGACCAAGGAAGACCAACAGAGGGGCAGCTGCGCCACTGTCCCGGAAAGAGCTGAGGAGAGTCCCAGATGAGGGCTCACTCAGCAGCCGCGGAGCAGAAGCCAGGGGGAGTTGCAGTGACGCGCCCGTGAGCTCCGCCGGCAGCCAGCTGCGCCTGAGTGACCGAGCCCCAGGCCGAGAGGCCGGGGGCACCCCACCTCCGAAGTGGCCCGAGCGAGCCCCAGGCTCCAGGCCCCGATAAGCGGCCGCCAAGGAGTGAGCCGGTGTGTACTTGGACGCCCATCCCCGGACACAAAGAACCACCAACGCACCGATGTCTGAGGGGGTCCGCCACTGGCAGGGGAAGTGGTGGTAGGGGGAGATAGGCCTCCAAACCTTGGAGGGCCTGAGATGTCCCCAGAGAGGTGGCGCCTGACACCCAACCTGACATATAGACACAGACATACAGGCACACACAGACACAAACATCCATTCCCACCCTCATGCTCTCATATGCACTTACTCCACACTCAACCAACGTGGAGACAGACATAAAGAGACGCTGTACACACGATCACACTCCCCAAGCGTACTCTACAAACCGGGTCTAGGTGCCCCCGCCCCTGGAGGGGGGGAACTGCACCCAGACCCAGGTGGTGTTTCCCTTTTCCCTGCGGTGGGGGGAGGCAGACCGCCCCGACTCCGCAGCAGCAGGAAGGCTCCACACTCCAGACCGCAGTCGGACGGCCAACTCCTCCTCCTAGTCCTAGCCCCCCTGCTCCAGCAGGTCGCAGAGAATGGAGGTGAAAGAAGACTCCAAACCTCCCTCCACCCGCTCATTGTAATGTTGATGCATGTGTGTTCTAAGGTGCATTTAAAACCCAGGAGGGCATGGAGCTACCTGCCAGAGAGCAGCAGGTAAGCGCATGGTCCCTCCTGCTAGCCCTCAATGTCTACGTGTATTTAAAATTGAGAGGTGGGCAACGATGCCAGGGGTGGGGTGTACACCCTGATGGTACTTTGGATTCCGTGTATCGTGCCCACCCCCAAGATCCTATATGTATGTGTAATGAGAGTGTGAGTAATGTGAATGTCTAAGTTGTGGGATAAAATTGAGGCAGAGGCAGCCAGAAGGGGACAGAGGGGGGGGGGGGGGGGGGGGGTAGCCTCCTCTGCACCCTGGTGACATACCCCTACTCCAAGGCCCTGCATGTGTGGGTCGTTGTGGTGGAGCGGGAAGAGGGAGGCAGCTGGAGATGGGGAGGGAAGGAAGGGAGGGGAAAGTGACCCCTCCCTGGGGCCAGCTCCCCCGCTGACCCCAGTAGGCACCCCCATACTCCGCGACCCGCCAGGGAAAGGGGGCCCAGGCCCATCCAGACCGGGCCCGGTGCAGCAGCGCCGCCCGGCCCCACAGAGCCCGGGACAGTCCACCCAACCCCACCACAGAGAAAACTGCACCCACCCCACCATCCACTCATCTTCCAGACTACATAAGACAATATACACCCAGGCTGAGATCTTCCTCCACCTCTCCTGTATCTCCCCCTCCTGCAGAGGGAGCTCCTGAGGAGAGGAAAGTTCCTGCAAGATGTGACAATCTCCCCCACCAGTTGAAGAGCCCCCCAGGTGGCTCGACGCACCGGCGGCACCCTGCTCCAGGGCTGGGCCCCCATGCACCCACCCGCCCACAACCCCGGCAACACACCAACCAGGACCCAAGCCCCCGAGGCCCGGTCCGGGTCCCAGCCCAGAGACGGAGTGCCCCCAGAACCTCACGCCCATCCCGGACCCACCCAGGGCCAGCCAGGCTACCAGGTCAGTAACCCATGTCCGTCAGCACAGACCCTCCCCTAGCCCCGCTGCACGCAGCCGCGAGGAAACAGTCACCTGAGAGCCAACAGAGCCCCTAACCGGACATGACCGCTACCCCGGGTTGAGCCCCCCAAGGAAGATGCCTCCGGGGAACCCCCCGACGCCCTAAGCCCACATAATTGTAATGATTTACATAGGGATAAAAGCATAAAATCCCAATTTATTTTCTAAATAATACATGGTTAGAAAATAAACAGATTCATTTTCTAAGCATGGTGGAGGTTAGATGCATAGCAATAATTAACAGTATCAATGATTTTTGTGCATCATTGTTTTTTGTGCAGTGATAGAAAAACAAAAAAACTCCCTCTCAGCTTGTTCGTGGCCCAAAATGGCCACCTCCTGTCTATGTTTACAAAGTGCTATAAAATTAATATATATTAAAACATTTTTCTTTCATTGACTTGATTTTTTAAATTAGCCAAGTCATAAAAACCAAAATATAATTCACATTCAGAAATTATACCCATTTTTTTGTTTCCTGTTCTCATGCTGTCCTCCCAGGAGCCCAGCATGAGTAGAGGTCCTATTTCACTGCAGGGCAACCTGCACGTGGCGAATAAAGCCTTGATTGATTGATTGATTGAATATCACTCAGATTACGTATTATTACTACGTTTTGGGGGGAAACAGCAATAAAGATCACATTTTTTCAGCATATGAATGATGAAACCTAATATTTTTTTAATCATCATTGCAGATCAGTACCAGTAACAGTAACAATTAATTATTTTTTTTTACTTTATTTTATTTTCTATTATTTTCAAAAAGAAAATCACACATGGTGTGTTAGTGGCCAGAAAGGCCATTTAATGACCAAATAACCACTGAAACGACCACTAAAATGATCAAAATTTATATTCCAGTGTGTGCTTCTGTGTGCATCCACATTAGCAGCACGGTGTGTTAACCACAGTAGAGTGGTTTTTGTAGGCACACTGTCCACACGTTTTGTTTCTGTTTTTTTTTTCTTCTCGTTTTTTTTTTATTTTTTTATTTTATTTTTTTTTTCCCCTCCTCTCTTTTCCCCCTCTTGGTTTTATGCTGCTCACCCCTGTCCTTGGTTTCTTTCTTTATTCCTTTCACTGCCTCGATCACCTGCTTCGACACTCATCCACAAACATCCTTTATTTCGACACATACGCACCATGCACTCAACGGCAGCACATTTACATCAGTCAGACAGCGCACACAGTCATATAAGATACACACACACTTAAGCCAAGCCTACTCATATTAGTAACTATGCATACACAAAGTCAGACTCAGGGAGCATATCGCCACACATTTTTTCTCTCTCTCCTTCTCTTTATTTATGAACAAGTGACGTATTCTCTCCACCTGTCTAAGCGACGCACACAGCATACATCCCTAGTTATACACAAACATCTATGGGTACACTGAGGTTCATTACATGGAATATAAATGGAGCTGGCTCCAGAGAAAAGAGGTTAAAAATATTTAACCAACTCAAAAAACTACAGGCAGATGTTGTCCTTTTACAAGAGACCCACAGACCTCTTAGAGGTTCGAATGAACTTAAAACACCGGAGTTTCCTAATGTGTTCTCAGCTTGTTATAATTCTAGACAAAGGGGAGCAGCAATTTTAATACATAAAAATATTAATTTCACAGTACTCGATACAGTTATAGATCCAGAGGGCAGATTCTTAATCATTAAACTATCTATACGTGATAAAAAGCTATGTATTGTAAGTGTATATGGTCCAAATGTTGATGATCCCTCATTCTTTCACGGTTTTTTCAGTGCACTCTCTGAACACTTAGATGGCACACTTGTTCTTGGAGGTGACCTCAACCTTGGACTAAATGAAGACATGGATAGGCTCAATACAGCGGGAACTCAGCGTAATTGGCAGTCCACAAATATAATCAAACAGTATATGAGCGACTTTGGTCTTTGCGATGCATGGCGCTCCCTTCACCCCACCAGTAAGGAATATACTTTTTTCTCACATGTCCATCACTCCTACTCTCGTCTGGATTATTTTTTGGTCAGCAGCTCACTGCTGAACGACATTTCAGACACTGAGATTCACCCTATAGCTGTCAGCGATCATGCTCCTGTATCTTTAACACTAATGCACAAGAATAATACTACGCCAAGAAAAAACTGGAGATTTAATATATCACTACTTAAAGATGAAGACTTTATTAAATACTTTAAAAAAGAGTGGACTTCATATTTGAACTATAATGACACTCCCGAAACATCAGCTTCTGTTCTATGGGAAGCAGGGAAAGCTGTGATGAGAGGTAAAATAATTTCTTTCTCATCACATAAAAAGAAAAAAGAAAACAAAAATATTCAGGAATTAGAAAAAAACATCAAATCACTAGAAGAAGCCTACGCGTCCCACCAAGATCAGGAAACATTGAACAAAATACGCAAAACAAAACTAGAATTAAATGAGATAATTGATAAAAAAACAAAATTCTTAGTACAAAGACTACGCCTACAAAATTATGAACATGGTAATAAATCTGGTCAATTTCTAGCAAACCAGCTAAAAATAAATAAAGAAAAAACAACTATATGTGCTGTTCAAGATTCATCTGGGAACACAATATATGATCCGATACAAATAAACAACATTTTCAGGGATTTCTATAAAACGTTGTATTCACCACAAATAAACCCATCTAAAAAAGAAATTGATCAGTTTTTGGACAACATAACTCTTCCAAAATTATTGGACACTCAAGCAATGGCACTGGATTCACCACTGACACCAGGTGAACTCCAGGAAGCCCTGATAAGTATGCCCAATAATAAGGCTCCAGGTCCAGACGGCTTTCCTGCAGAATTCTACAAAGAATTCTGGTCGATTCTAGCACCAGTTTTCTACAGAACGTTGTTGGAAATTAAAGAAAAGGGCAGACTTCCATCAAATATGAATTCTGCAAACATTGATCTCCTGCTAAAACCAGGCAAAGACCCTGTATATCCCTCAAGCTATCGTCCAATATCCCTTATAAATGTAGACCTTAAAATAATCTGCAAAGCTCTCTCAAAGAGACTGGAGAAAATAACCCCCCTCTTAATTCATCCTGACCAAACTGGTTTCATAAAAGGTAGGCACTCATCAACAAATACACGTAGATTACTTAATTTGATAGACTACTCATACAGTAAAAACCTAGAAACTACAATATTCTCTTTAGACGCAGAAAAAGCATTTGACAGAGTTAACTGGAAATTTCTATTTGCAACTTTACACAAATTTGGTTTTGGATCCTCTTTCATAAACTGGTTAAAAATATTATATAATTCCCCAACAGCTTGTGTTAGAACAAATGACCAGACATCCTCCAGCTTCTGTCTCTTGAGGGGCACCAGGCAGGGATGCCCACTCTCCCCTTCACTGTTTGCAATTTTTATTGAACCACTAGCAGCAGCAATTAGACAGAATTCAGTAATTAAGGGCATAAAATGCAAGAACGTGGAACATAAAATCAGCCTTTATGCGGATGATGTGTTACTCTTTCTCCAAAATTCACAAACCAATATCTCTGGGGTGATTGAATTGATAAACTCTTTTGCAAGAATATCAGATTACTCATTTAACTGGTCAAAATCTACAGTCCTACCGATTAATTGCTCCTTCCATAATTCCTCTTCTACACCACTGCAATCGGGAAATATAAAATATTTAGGTATTAATGTTTCTCCCAAGCTTGCAGATCTAACTAAATTAAACCATATCCCACTTTTAAAGAAGGTAGAAGATGATCTGGCTAGATGGAAATGTCTACCCATATCACTCATGGGAAGGGTTGCCGCTATAAAAATGATGGTCTTACCAAAAATAAATTATTTATTCTCAATGATCCCAACTAAACCGCCACAAGATTGGTTCAGATCTCTAGATTCATGTATGTCCAAATTCCTTTGGAAAAATAAACCCCCACGTATAAGCTTAAAAACACTACAAAAGACCAAGGATAAAGGAGGAATAGAACTGCCTAACTTTCAGCACTACTTCTTAGCCAACAGGCTTCAGTTTATCTCAGGATGGCTAAAACACACCCTCTTAGATGAACCTTGGCTAGATGTAGAACAAGCACTCTGCAATAATCTAGAGATCTCAGACCTACCATTTATCAGCTCAAACATCCAACGACATGAATGCTTTAAAAGCATCAACATCAGCTCTTCTCTGACAGCATGGTGGGAGTTTCTAAAATTGACGGCGTCTTCATTAATCCCATGCAAACGTACACCTATCTGGAACAACCCTGACATATTACAAAACAATAATATGATAAACTTTTCAGATTGGAGTGATAAAGGAATCAAATATTTAGAACATATACTAGAAGGAACAGAATTTATTTCATTTGACGGACTAGTTACACAATATGGGATCAACAAGAAAAGATTTTTAGAATATCAACAAATTAAATCCATAGTAAAAAAGAAATTTAAACCGGGTCAAGTTGAACTACAAACATCACCAAGTGTGGTTCAATTTCTTACTCTTAAACCCCCCAAATTACTATCCAAAATATACAGAATGCTTTCTAAAACAGATGAATCAATATCACTTCCTATTGCAAAATGGGAAGCGGATTTATCAGTTAACTTAGACCTAAACTTCTGGTCTCAGACTTGCTTAAAGACCTTTCATCTAATTAGAAATCCCAGTCTTCAATTAATTCGATACAAAATATTACATAGAGTGCACTATACAGGTCATCGGATGTTCAAGATGGGCTTTACGTCTACCAACAACTGCTCACACTGCCAAACCAATTCACCGGACAATTATATCCACGCTCTTTGGTTCTGTCCACCAGTTCAGAAGTTTTGGCGCGAGATATGTGAAGACTTATCGAAGTGTCTGAAATGTAACATTCCAACTTCCCCCTTAGTGTGTTTGTTGGGCAGCTAAGATAATGTCACTTCAGAAAAGAATATGGCCCATATGGTTTTCACTGCCCTATGCATAGCCAAGAAAACAGTCCTCATGAACTGGAAAAATAAAAATAATCTTAATTCTAACCAATATAGAAATTATCTATTAGATTACATTAGTCTTGATACAGCCTCTGCCACCACATCAGATCAATTGCTCTGGGCTCCTTTGATCAGCTCCATCACCTAGTGGGGGTGGGGGGTCATAGTTTGGTCCCGCCTTCACTGTTGTGATTGGTGTGGGGGTAGGGACAGGCTTAGGGCGTCGGGGGGTTCCCCGGAGGCATCTTCCTTGGGGGGCTCAACCCGGGGTAGCGGTCATGTCCGGTTAGGGGCTCTGTTGGCTCTCCGGTGACTGTTTCCTCGCGGCTGCGTGCAGCGGGGCTAGGGGAGGGTCTGTGCTGACGGACATGGGTTACTGACCTGGTAGCCTGGCTGGCCCTGGGTGGGTCCGGGATGGGCGTGAGGTTCTGGGGGCGCTCCGTCTCTGGGCTGGGACCCGGACCGGGCCTCGGGGGCTTGGGTCCTGGTTGGTGTGTTGCCGGGGTTGTGGGCGGGTGGGTGCATGGGGGCCCAGCCCTGGAGCAGGGTGCCGCCGGTGCGTCGAGCCACCTGGGGGGCTCTTCAACTGGTGGGGGAGATTGTCACATCTTGCAGGAGCTTTCCTCTCCTCAGGAGCTCCCTCTGCAGGAGGGGGAGATACAGGAGAGGTGGAGGAAGATCTCAGCCTGGGTGTTTATTGTCTTATGTAGTCTGGAAGATGAGTGGATGGTGGGGTGGGTGCAGTTTTCTCTGTGGTGGGGTTGGGTGGACTGTCCCGGGCTCTGTGGGGCCGGGCGGCGCTGCTGCACTGGGCCCGGTCTGGATGGGCCTGGGCCCCCTTTCCCTGGCGGGTCGCGGAGTATGGGGGTGCCTACTGGGTAGGGCTGGGTATCGTCACTGATTTCTAGAATCGATTCAATTCCGATTCACAAGGTCCCGAATCGATTCGATCCACGATTCGATTTAATTCGATTTAATTAGATTCGATTCGATTTAAATCTGGGATATTTTGACAGTCAGAAATATTATAATTCAGATCAGTACATTTACATATTTTTGTATCAATAAAAAGGAAGCTGACACACGCAAGACTTTATCAAAGCTGTGAGCATCACAGCAGAGGCCTTTGTGTCAAAGTAGCTGAAGATAAAACACAGAAAAACATGAAGGTGATTTTCCTGGCCTGGGATTTTATAAAAATATTCTGCAGTACATCAAAAACGAAAGAAAACCATTAATCAACATATGAACATCACCTCTGAAGTTACAGCGGTTTTATTAGAGACACGGTTAAGCGTTTTGCATTTTGAATAATTTTAAAAAGTTTAAATTTGTTCAGTATTGAACAGCAGAAATGAGGTTTTCTTTTCGGAAGAATGTAAAAGGGAAAAAAACAGCGGCTGACAGCCTGTAAACAACAGTAGACTTGTGCGTAACAAGCAAGCGAATAATGAAGAAAGCGAAACTGTTCTTGAAGTACAGAGAGAGAGAGAGAGGGAGAGGGAGAGAGAGCTGTGCATCGCGGTGGAAGCAAAACAGTAAAAGTCAGAGTGAATACATGACGATGTTTATGTGAATCTTCTTTTGCTGCTGGTTCGGTCAATATTGTTTGGAGAGAGATCAAACTAACAGCTTTAGAATCGGCGCATAAAGGGCGTGAACACAAAGCTTGGACCCGCCGACACATCAGAATCAGCGAGCTGTCGGCTTTCAGCCCTGACCGTGTCCTTGCCGTCGGGTGAGAAAGGCGACATCTCACTGATTCTGATCCGCGGGTCGCGCTGTGTGTTTAAGTCTATGTGCAGAATCCGTGTTCCTGCTCTCATTTACTGTCTTAACTGTTTGGTGGTTCTTGAAATTTTGTGAGATGTCACCAGAGATTCTGGCATTTCGGGCAAAATAAATTTATATTAAAAAAATCGATTCAGGATTTTAATGAATCGATTCAGGATTTTAATGAATCGATTTTACGTTATCCAAGCCAGAATCGATTTTAATCGATGAATCGATTATAAAAACCCACCCCTACTACTGGGGTCAGCGGGGGAGCTGGCCCCAGGGAGGGGTCACTTTCCCCTCCCTTCCTTCCCTCCCCATCTCCAGCTGCCTCCCTCTTCCCGCTCCACCACAACCACCCACACATGCAGGGCCTTGGAGTAGGGGTATGTCACCAGGGTGCAGAGGAGGCTACCCCCCCCTCTGTCCCCTTCTGGCTGCCTCTGCCTCAATTTTATCCCACAACTTAGACATTCACATTACTCACACTCTCATTACACATACATATAGGATCTTGGGGGTGGGCACGATACACGGAGTCCAAAGTACCATCAGGGTGTACACCCCACCCCTGGCATCGTTGCCCACCTCTCAATGTTAAATACACGTAGACATTGAGGGCTAGCAGGAGGGACCATGCGCTTACCTGCTGCTCTCTGGCAGGTAGCTCCATGCCCTCCTGGGTTTTAAATGCACCTTAGAACACACATGCATCAACATTACAATGAGCGGGTGGAGGGAGGTTTGGAGTCTTCTCTCACCCCCGTTCTCTGCGACCTGCTGGAGCAGGGGGGCTAGGAGGAGGAGTTGGCCGTCCGACTGCGGTCTGGAGTGTGGAGCCTTCCTGCTGCTGCGGAGTCGGGGCGGTCTGCCTCCCCCCACCGCAGGGAAAAGGGAAACACCACCTGGGTCTGGGTG
Organism: Maylandia zebra; assembly: GCF_041146795.1. Taxonomy (NCBI): domain Eukaryota; kingdom Metazoa; phylum Chordata; class Actinopteri; order Cichliformes; family Cichlidae; genus Maylandia; species Maylandia zebra. The sequence goes on along the minus strand of NC_135168.1, from coordinate 2,816,714 downwards.
CAGTTCCCCCCTCCAGGGGCGGGGGCACCTAGACCCGGTTTGTAGAGTACGCTTGGGGAGTGTGATCGTGTGTACAACGTCTCTTTATGTCTGTCTCCACGTTGGTTGAGTGTGGAGTAAGTGCATATGAGAGCATGAGGGTGGGAATGGATGTTTGTATCTGTGTGTGCCTGTATGTCTGTGTCTATATGTCAGGTTGGGTGTCAGGCGCCACCTCTCTGGGGACATCTCAGGCCCTCCAAGGTTTGGAGGCCTATCTCCCCCTACCACCACTTCCCCTGCCAGTGGCGGACTCCCTCAGACATCGGTGCGTTGGTGGTTCTTTGTGTCCGGGGATGGGCGTCCAGGTACACACCGGCTCACTCCTTGGCGGCCGCTTATCGGGGCCTGGAGCCTGGGGCTCGCTCGGGCCACTTCGGAGGTGGGGTGCCCCCGGCCTCTCGGCCTGGGGCTCGGTCACTCAGGCGCAGCTGGCTGCCGGCGGAGCTCACGGGCGCGTCACTGCAACTCCCCCTGGCTTCTGCTCCGCGGCTGCTGAGTGAGCCCTCATCTGGGACTCTCCTCAGCTCTTTCCAGGACAGTGGCGCGGCTGCCCCTCTGTTGGTCTTCCTTGGTCTCTTGTGTTCTGGGGGCCTCTGGATGGCTGGAGTTTTGATCTCCTCCACACCTGCTTCAAGCCCTGGAGGACGGGGCTGTGGCCCCCCCACACCCTCTAGCAGATCATTACATGAAGGAACCTTTTAAAAAAACAAAAAACAAGCGCGTCCATGCTCACAGGTGTACACACGGGTGATCACACCCACAAACTACACCCTTTTTGGCTCCTACCTCAAAGCACACTGTGTTCTGTTGATCTTATGTGCTGCACAATAATGTTTAACATTTAGTATTTACTGTCATATTCCCATATATCATTGTGATGTTGTTTATTCTATTACTCTTGTTCTCTTCTGCTTGTTTTCTTTTTTCTTTCTCAGCAGGTGATCCAGGTGATTGATATATGCATTTTTTTTTTCTCTGCCCGTTCTGTTGGTTTTTGTCTTTTGCCCTTCTCCCCCGTCCCTCTTCTCAGCTGTTTCTCTTTCCCTCTTTCTTTCTCCCCTTCTTTCCCCCAGTCAAGTCTGTCCCGTATTCAGTAAGTGAAAATAAAATAAACAATAAAAGGTGAATCAAATGGACCATTATGGCAAGGCTGGGATGGTCAGTTTGGTAAAGTAAATCCGTTGGGCATCTTTCTTTGCCTTTAGACAACAATTCTGATGGCAAAAGAGCCAAACGGGACAGGCCAAAAAAAAAAAAAAAAAAAAAAAAAAAAAAAAAAAAAGGCACACTGTCCACAACTGGAGAAAGGGGCTGCTGTTCCAATCCTGGAGGTGTGCCTTTTGCACCTTCTTCTGATTTTGTTGGTGAGGCGTGGGTCACACTCTGGGTCACACTCTGGGTCACACTCTGGGTCACACTCTGGTTCAGACTACTGTATCTTGAGATCAATGGCAGAAGTGGCTGAGAATCAGGGACAAGGGTGTCTTGCAGTTGTTGAGGTCACCAGCATGTGTCCCAGCTCTCCCAGGATCACTCTTCATTTGTAGGTTGTAGAGGACTCCCCCACTACAGTGAAGTTGTTTCCGGTGGGACAAAGGCATCGTATCCCAAGACATCCAAGAGATTGGAGAAAAGATCTAGCAGCCATCAGTTAGTTTTCCTTCAACAACTCAATGTTGGCACCAGATGACTAACGGGACAATTCATGTCTGTGTGTGCATACTGTACAGATGTTAACACAAGTTTGTGTACTGTATCTGTGTGTGTGTACAAATGCTCAGAAACAAAGAAGGGGGGCATGCAAATCTACATTAAACTAATTATTCTGTTGGTCCCCTGTGTTTTGTCATTAGAATTCATTGCCAGCAAGGACTGGAGGGAGAGCAAGAGAGAAGACAGCTGAGTTTGAGAGATGGAGATTTAATAATGGGGCTAAAATTAATTGGAAGTAGATGATAGGTTTGTAGCATAAACCTATTCGCTGGAACATTAAGGACAATTTGCTACGTAGAAAAAAGCAAGACACAAGGCACCAAAGTTCTCTGGTTTACTCACGCATGAGGGAGACCTGGCTGGAGCCAAGCGTCGTTCCACCACTTGACCTCTGTCAGACTCTCAGCCAGGTTCCCCATAGCACTCCTTTTATTGTGGTCACATGAATATGCATAGGGTCATTAACATATAGCATCTTACATAGGTATACATGTGAACAAAGAATACTGTGTGTGTGTGTGTGTGTGTGTGTGTGTGTGTGTGTGTGTGTGTGTGTGTGTGTGTGTGTGTGTGTGTGTGTGGTACTGCTGATCAAAGGGTCATATAACATGAAAGCACAAAAGCAAACATCCTTGGTCAGGAAGAGGGTAGCCTCCCCCTCACCCTAGATGGTTCACCCTAGATAACATGGTGAAGAAGTCCAGCAGTTCATCTAAACAAAAAGCACTTAGACTAGAACAGACGTAGCTACGTTAATCCTACCATAAAACAATAAGACAAGGTACGACCTCTCTCATGCTCCTAGGATGTAGGTGTGCATTCCAGTGTGGAATACACACCAAGCCTCTGTAGCCTGCTAAAGATCACACATCCTATCACTACACAATTGATTATACACCTCTAAGCATATATGGTTAAATGTTTCCTTATACAAATGACAATAATAAAATCTAAACCCATCAGTAGATAAAAATAAGGAGTCGGGAGATAGCTTGTTAAAACTTCCAGAGTAACACATGACATACAGAATTTCAGTCCTCAATGCCTGGATATAGCATGATGTTTACAGTTAAGCTGTGGTGACTATTTTAGATTTTTATAAACATGACCAGGATGTGTAGTTATATATCTGTACATATGAAAACTTCTGATAACACTGCACATTTGAGCCTAACAACAATATAAACAGAAAGCCACTTGATACATGAATAGAATACATGGTGGGCCATTTATATGGATACACCGTAATAAAGTCCTGTTTGTGGCACATTAGTATATGTGAGGGGGCAAACTCCTCAAGATGGGTGGTGACCATGGTGGCCATTTAGAAGTCGGCCATCTTGGATACAACTTTTGCTTTTTCAATAGGAAGAGGGCCATGTGACACATCACACTTATTGGTAATGTCACAAGAACAACAATGGTGTGCTTGGTTTCAACGTAACTTTATTCTTTCATGACTTATTTACAAGTTTCTCTTTGTTCACAGCCATTGACATGTCGAAGAGGTTAACACGTATGGAACGCCAGGACTGCCATAATGAATTAATTAAATACACCATTAAATAATTAATTAAATGTGGCAATAATTAATTAAAATTGGAATTAATTAATTAAATAAATAGTTATGACACATGTAATTAATTAATTATTGACACATTTAATTAATTATTTATGTATTTCACATTTTAATTAATTATTGACACATTTAATTAATTATTGACACATTTAATTAATTATTTAATGATATATTTATTTATTTCATTTTGGCAGTCCTGACGCCTGGCTCTCGTCATGAAATAATTTTATCTGTCAGCCTCACCCATCAAACTCAGGGGGCGGGGTTAACGCTGCCCATGCAGCTTCTCTAACATTTGATTGGTTGCCGTGCAAAGTAAGTCAAAACAGGTCGATCCTAGAAAATCGATTGCTTGTGTAGACTTGGGGCAGCCAGTTATCCCAGAATGCAGATCAAATCACAAGCAGCAATGGTGGTGGTGTAGTTTTAAAATACCCCGTTTTTCTGTCACCAGCTACACTTTTAACAGTGTTTTAGCCGCGAATGTCGCGCCGTATGTCTGGTCAGGTTGTCAACATAGAACATGCTTGCAAAAGTGCTCAGATGTTTTCAGAGATTTCACTAGCTCTGCTAACAGTTAGCATGCAGAGTGCACCGAGGGGGTTACGTTAACCGGTTTGTTTACATATTCCACTCTCCGTGTTCCACATGTTGCATTCGCAGATTCTCATTTTCACCGAACGATCGTCTCTTTCCGCCTGGTCTTGTGTCTCTGTGCTTCTGTAACATAAAGAACGAGCTGACATTTTTCTCACGAAACCAGCGATCAGCTCAGCAGACCCTCAGTTTACCTGCATGCATCCTCCTCCTCATCTGTCAGCTGTTTAACACCTGCTGCTAATTCAAGAAACACGCCTAGTTACCTGGTGATAGTCACAGTTTAACTGGGCAGCCGGTGCTCGATATAAAGCAATGTCAGCGCATTTTTCTGCACAAGATAAGTAAATATAGTGTTTTCCCCGAGCGCAGAGCTGCTGGAGCTTGTTTCCTTACAGAGCACTTTATAGGCGAACAGCTTTATCAGCGGCTGATGTCCAATCACCGGCACACAGCTTTCAAACCTCAGCTGAGTTTTAGCTCTCAGTGGTTAAACGCTGGACTTCATTCACTCAGGTTCTGTCTGTCGGGTCACGTTTACTTCGCTGTTTTATTTACAACTGAGCAAATCGGTTTGGCTGAGGTTAAAGTTACGTTTCATAACTGCATAGTTTCACAGACGTTTAATGGTTCACTGGCACATGTGTTAGACTGAACTATCATCTAAATATCATCTGTTTTTTAATAGTTATTCAACTGTATTCTAAGCACCAGCTGTCTGTTAGAATGTGATTTTTTTTCTCTCTCTGTTGGCAGAGGTATAAAAATGCGCAGGAAAATCTGACATGCATGGCGAACTTCACCGACGATATTTAGGGAGGAATAAACACACATCAAACATAAATGAACCATTTGCCTGTCTCCATAATTGAGAGAATTTTCTCTTCTTATGTCAACACTCTCTCTTTTTTTTTTCTTTTTTTTTTTGCTTTTTCGGTCATGTTATGTTTACCTGTCAAAGGCTTGTTACAAACTATGAAACACATGGTGCAGACTTCTGGACGTTAGAAGAAAACTAATACTGCTCATGAATGAGACTAAAGGCAGGAAGGTGTCCTTTAAAACTAAACATGTTAATAGGACCTCCCTGTTTATATCATAGTTTATGATATAGCACGTGTATTTCAGTAATAGCCTGCTGAGGCCACTATACGTGCTGGCCTCATATCAAATGTGAAGGCAGACTGAGTCTATGTTTGACGTTTTTTATATCTAATCTTCCTTTTCAAACATTTAAACAGCAGCGAGTCTGCAGCTGAGGGAATACAAACTCAAATTGTCGGAACAGTTTGCTCGTTTCTTGGATTCATTTGGTGATTTATTAAATGTATAACTGTTATTCTAATCTGCTGCTGGGTCTCTTACACTTTTCTTTATGCTGTATATTTTCACGTCTCTGGAATAGTTGGCAGTTAGATAGTCAGCTGGGAAACTTTGTGTTAACTCATGGAGCTGAGGATATCGTGGATATGCTGACCTCGCTGCGTGGTGTACAGAGCGAGGTCAGCATGATTAATATTCACAATAAAAATATTAGCCGAACATCATGAAGTCTGTATGTGTTTCATAGTGTCGAACAACCTTTGTACAGTTAAAGCCAGCAGTTACTACATGACGGAAACACCAACGTTATCTCTTTCATGTGTTTATACACAGGTCACGCTGATTACTGAACAAAAACCCAAAGATCAGATGTTAAACAGATTTATTTGCTCTCTCTCCTCCTTAAACATGTTTTTAATGTTAGTTATAATTCAGAATTGGCGACTGAAACACGTAGGACACATAAGAACATCAGGAAATAAAACATCGATAAATATAACCTCAGTAAAAGAAGTCAGCGGGGGTTACTACAGCTGTGTACCGGGGCCTGCGCTTTGTCGGTGGGATTGCTTGCGAGGCGAGCGGGTCTATCCCACGCTTTGCCGTGAGACTGGGCAGACATCTCCGAAATCATCGAAGCACTTTTGCAAAGAGGCTGTATCTTGACAAACCGACCAGACACATGAAGATTAAACCACTACATTCTCGGCTAAAAAAATATTAAAACGGTATTTGGTAACACACAAACAGGGTTTTTCAAAGCTCAGTTCTGTTAGCTTCCACATGCCGGTTGTTGTGTGCTAGAAACAATGGCCACCAGGCCAAAGCAATGGTTTTGACTCGATCAGCGTTAACCCCGCCCCCTGAGTTTGATGGGTGAGGCTGACAGATAAAATTATTTCATGATGAGAGCCAGGCGTCAGGACTGCCAAAATGAAATAAATAAATATATCATTAAATAATTAATTAAATGTGTCAATAATTAATGAAATGTGTCAATAATTAATTAAAATGTGAAATACATAAATAATTAATTAAATGTGTCAATAATTAATTAATTAAATGTGTCATAACTATTTATTTAATTAATTAATTCCAATTTTAATTAATTATTGCCACATTTAATTAATTATTTAATGGTGTATTTAATTAATTCATTATGGCAGTCCTGGCGTTCCATAAACACGTGAGGAGCGGATCGAAATTGTGTTGATATCTGGTGAACGCAGTAACCGGGTCATTGCAGCACATTTCAATGCAAGACCCCCTACGAGACCACCCATCTCCCATGCTACAGTTAGCAAACTGCTTGCTAAGTTTGGTGAAACTGGTTCAGTGTTGGATTTGCCAAAATGTGGACGCAAGAAAGCTGTGACTAATGAAGAAACATCAGTGGCTGTCCCAGCTTCATTCAGCAAGAGCCCACAGCGTAGCACTCGCCGCATGTCACTGGAGAGTGGCATTAGTTGAACATCCCTTCGGCGGATATTAGCTACTCACAAATGGCACCCTTACAAACTCCAGCTGCTGCAGCATCTCAGCGAGGATGACCCAGATCAGCCACATAATTTGCAGAATGGGCAAAACAAAAACTGGAACAGGACCCTCAGTTCACGCAGAAGATTTTGTTCAGCGATGAGGCAAACTTTTATGTGAATGGTGTTAACAAACAAAATCACCGCTATTGGTCTGACACTAACCCACACTGGATGGATCCCTCCAAGACTGTTGGAACAACAAAAGTGATGGTTTGGTGTGGTATATGGGGAACAACGATAGTGGGTCCATTCTTCATCAATGGAAACCTCAAGGCCACTGGATATTTGAAATTGCTACATGATGATGTGTTTCCCTCTTTATGCACTGAAGCTGGCACGTTCCCTTTCCAGCAAGATGGTGCACCACCACATTATGGGTGCCAGGTCCGAGCATTCCTAGATGAACAGTTTCCTGGAAAGTGGATTGGTCGTCGTGGGCCAGTTGAACGGCCCCCAAGGTCTCGCGATCTGACCCTCTTAGACTTTTATCTTTGGGGTCATCTGAAGGCAATTGTCTATGGTGTGAAAATCTCCATCTCTCAAACTCAGCTGAGAAGACAGCTGAGTTCGAGGGATGGAGTTTGTGTACATCTGTGTGTGTGTACAAATGCTCAGAAACAAAGAAGGGGGGCATGCAAATCTACATTAAACTAATTATTCTGTTGGTCCCCTGTGTTTTGTCATTAGAATTCATTGCCAGCGAGGACTGGAGGGAGAGGAAGAGAGAAGACAGCTGAGTTTGAGAGATGGAGATTTAATAATGGGATTAAAATAAATTGGAAGTAGATAAAAATAAGGAGTGGGGAGATAGCTTGTTAAAACTTCCAGAGTAACACGTGACATACAGAATTTCAGTTCATATAATCCTCCAGTCTTCACACCTTTGCCTCTCGTGCAGGTTTGTAAGGGTGCACAGCAGCTAAAAGATCTCTTTTGTTATATAAAAGTCAAAAGTAGATATCAGGCTGCTATTGCAGGGAACTGCATACAGCAGGGGTGGGCAACTCCAGGCCTCGAGGGCCGGTGTCCTGCATGTTTTAGCTGTGTCATTGATCCAACACAGCTGATTCAAATGGCTAAATTACGTCCACAACATGTCTTGTAGTTCTTTAGAGGCCCGGTAATGAACTAATCATTTGATTCAGGTGTGTTGACCCAGAGTGAGATCTAAAACTTGCAGGACACCGGCCCTCGAGGCCTGGAGTTGCCCACCCCTGGCATACAGGGTGAGCATTGCACTGTTAAAAAAAACATCTTAAAAAAACGGTAATATTCTGGCAGCTGGGGCGCCAAAATACTACCGTAACATAACAGAAAATAACTTTCTCATGAAAATACAGTTCGTTTCAGTAATGAAAATACAGTTTGTTGCGCTAATATCACATGGGTCTTGCCTTTTCAAGTGATTTTAAACATTAAATTAGGAACATGTTAATGTGATTAAACAATGAAATAATCTATAAATAGGAAAAAAAAACATCCTAAAAAAATGGTAATATTCCGGCAGCTGGGGCGCCAAAATACTACCGTAAAATAACAGAAAATAACTTTCTCATGAAAATACAGTTAGTTTCAGTAATGAAAATAGGGTTTGTTGCACTAATTTTACATGGGATTCTACCTTTTCCAAGTGCGTTTAGACATTAAATTAGGAACATTTTAACATGATCAAACAATGAAAATGTACAGAAATATACAGTCAACAGTCAGTTTAAATAATAATGGATTGCATGCCCTGGGACAGACTGACAGAGGCGAGGCTGCCATATCGCACCATCGGCCCCTCTGGCCAACACCAGTAGGCGGTAGGTGAAGAGCCTTGACCACGGACACAACACCGCGAGTGTCCGAGCCGGGGTTCGAACCGGCACATAATACTTATGTGATGTAACACAAGCTTATAAGAATCATGTTATATACTTTTCCATAGCATTACATTTGAATTCAACAGTTCGATCTTTCAAATAACGGACAGATATTTGTGAGATCATGATACATTTGTGAATGTATTTTAATCTAAATATGCATATGTACAGACAGATACATTTAATAACCATGAAAATCATGTTTATTACATTGCAGTGATTTAAAGTTAAATTTACATTTGAAATGTGAAATCAGTCTATTTACGTAACTTTAATGATATTCTAGAAGAACAGAACAAAACTGTGAAATGCAGTAAAATACTTTTGTATTAGGATGTTTTCCTACAGTGCAGCCGCGACCTTGTGGTTGTTAGTTCACATTCATTGGCCGATGCTTAGCGTCATGTTATTATGTGTCCCAACATCCAATGGCATGTCACATTGTTTTCATGGCCACACCCTCATCCCAGGTGCAGAGGCCTATTTCTGTTCAGGAACGTTGTGAATACTTTGAGATTCATTATAATTGCAATTCCTACCTCTACATTAATTTTTTAAAAATATATAATTAGCACAGCGTGGCCGTGCAATGTTTTATATCTTTTTTTTTAGTTTTTATTCCTATTAATTATATTTTCACTTGTTACCTCTGAATTATTAAATCAGACCTAGATGACATGTAATTTTCAGCAAAATTAGAATTCAAATACTCTTTTAATTATTGATTATTCTCATTAATTTTCTATCATTTTATATATTTTTCCATAGTATTACATTTGAATTTAACAGATCATTCTCTCACATAACAGACAAATATTTGTGAAATTGTGATACATTTCTGAATGTATTTTTACAATCTAAATATGCATACAGTATGTACAAAAATATATATATTTAAAAAACAAGTAAATTGTGTTTTACTATATTTACAGTGATGTTATATTATCTTACCTTTGACATGTAAAATCACAGTCTTAAAATAGTGATGACCTTATTGCCATATTGCCAGAATAAATGATCTGGAAGCTGTTAGGCTTACTTGCAGAACAGTACAAACAGTGTTTGTTGTTGTTTGTGCTGCAGCTGCAAACTCTGCAAAATGTCCTGTGATTGGATTTTTTTTAGAGTTAATATCTTGGGTATGGTATCTTTTTATGAAAAGTACAAGAGTAAAAGTGCTTTTAATATGTGCTTCGAAGCTAAGTTTGACTGGGGACCTCAAAGCTCAATAGTCTGCATCCACAGAAATTCACTGCAGCCCATGTAATATTTGAGGCGTCATAATTTATTCCAGTCTGTCTTGCAAATACGTGTTTGTGCTGCAATGTCATGCACAAACACAAACTATTAGATCCTTAAGATCAAACCTATGTCAGAATTGTTCCATTCTTTTGGTCCACTGGAGTGTGGTAACCCATCAAACGCCACTATTGGAAACTAAGAATATTACATGAAATCGCTTGTTTGGCCAAAAATGGGTAAATGATGTTATTTGGTAAAAAACATTAAAAACTACAATTTTCATGTGTTGAGTTTAGAATGAAAGCAATTTTACCTAAATTGCATGATTTAGTACTGTCAATAACAAGGAATCGAAAAAGGTGGTTATAATGGGTTTCAATTGGCCAAAAATGGCCACGATAGAGTCAAGAGGAACAATTTGGTGTATAGTGAATATTACTGACATTATTAAGGAGCTGATGTTGAAAATTAAAAATTCTGAATAAAAAATTTAGACCATGCGAAGTTTCATTCCATTTGCATTAACAGAACAAAAATGGTTGAAAAAAGAAAAGTGAAGTGGCCACAAATGGCCAGGATGGAGCCCAGAGGGTTGGGTGAGTAAGCTAACATCACTGAATTAAGTTAAGTAAACCAAAGCTAAAGACAAATCAAAGGTGCATATAAGTTTCTTGCCTACTGAGTTTGGTTGGAGGAGCAGACTTAAAGAGTCCATCACATGGACTCTTCACCCTCCTGCCCTCTGGGAGGCGCTACAGGAGCCTCCGGACTAAGACCACCAGGTACCGGAACAGCTTCTTCCCCACAGCTGTCAGACTCCTGAACTCTGCCTCCTGACATCTGACCCACGTTAAACTCATGGACTGAACACACACACACCCACAATGGACAACTGTACCCTCAAACACACAATAATAACATGGACTGAACCACCACTCACAACCACCAGCACTTTATAGCCTCTGTAGGAATTATATCTCACTTATCTTAACTGCACTACTGTATAGCTCTGTGTAAATAATCACTCTGCACATTTGATAATTTTTAATCCTACAACTGTTTACAACTTGCATAGTTCCCATTTCTGTATAGCTGTATATCTCAGATTCTGTAAAGTTATTTATTTCATATTCTGTATAGTCTTTCATATTTATATCCTGTTCATAGCCTGTACATAGCTTGTACTCACTACAGCCTGTACATACTTATAGTTAGAGAATATTCACAACATACTTCATACCGTGTACATTATAACATACCATAATAGACCCATTTCTGTAATATACTCACATATCTATATTATTGCTAATATATATTGTAATATATCTATATCACTAAAGCACTTCTGGATGGATGCAAACTGCATTTCGTTGCCCTGTACCTGTGCATGTGCAATGACAATAAAGTTGAATTCTATTCTATTCTATTCTAGAATAAAAACAAACTGTTAAAAATCAAGATTTATTTTCGTTCCCTGTCCCCCACACATCACCACCTCCTTTATGTAGTACGGCTATGTCAGATCTTTTCTTTCTCACCTAGTCACTAGGGGTGCAACGATACACAAAATTCACGGTTCGGTTCGGTTCGATACTTTGGTGTCACGGTTCGATATTTTTTCGATACAAAAAAATGTTCATGCCTTTTTAATTTGTCATTTATTAAAATTATAAATATATATTTTAACTCAAAACTGCAGTTTTTAAATTTAACCCTAACCCTTGTGCGTGTTTTTTATTTTGACAGCGAATGCGCACCTGCGGACCACTTATGTGCAGCCCTGGTTATATAGCTCGTCATATTGCAGCCACAGAAATTCTTTTGTCCATGAAACCATGAAGCTGCACTTTCTTTTTGCCTTATAGTCTGATTTGTCATAACTTCTCCGTTTTGTGGTAAGCTTTTCTTTGGCTGTCACTTCTTCACCCTGACCTGTCTTATTTGGCTCAGCAGAACTGAAATGCTTTTACACGCTCACTCACATAAGCTCAGCGATTCTCTGCACGATCAACCTCTCACATGTTTAAGCTGCGGGAGATTTCACTTGTCATGTTTGCATAGTAAGCTAACGATTAATAAGACGATGTCAGAGGAATTGGTGCGCAAATTATCATCACTCACAGATCAGTGCTGTCGCTCTCTATACACAGTTCGCACGATTGCAAAGTGAAAGCAAAAAAACAAGCGCAAATTCAAACGCGACTTCAATATGTCACATATTGACAGTGGCTCACCGATGCCAATGACATAATTACCCAGCTACATTTCTGAAAGAATGCAAAAGCATTGACATATATTTTTCCTACAATAGCCCGACGGGCAGGGAAGAGAAAGATTTTGGTAGCCCGACTGAAAAAAATCGCTAGCTCCAGGACGTCGGGCTAGCGATATTGCGAGCCCTGTATCTGATTGAGGAATCACTCATCTTTGGAAAAGAGAGTTTATTACAGAGAAATGGCTCTTTCCAAAATAAAAGCTATACTATCCGCTTCTTCTGGGCTATATTCTCAGCAGCATAAAGAGAATCACGTGCTAACAGCTGTCTAAATGACTCGGCTAAAGTTAGTAGCATGCTTGCTTTTTTTTGTCTTTGCACTAGGATGATGTCGGCGTAAATGTGCAGTCATATTCGTTGTGTTCCCACTAGTGATTTCAGGTTAATCTCGTTGAAATGACCTTAACGCCACAACACGGCAAATCTCCGTTAACAACCTACCGCCGATCGCCCCGTGCATGGGGCTAGACGGCCAACACGTTAACGAGCTAACTGCGCTAACACACTAGTTCACACCAATGTAATTAAGCATTGCATGGCACATTCAACATACTGTTTTACTTTAGTCCATGACGCGCTTACCTTCAGGGTCATACGTCACATGAAAACCAAAATAATTCCAAACGCCAGATCTGAATGAGAGTGGGGGAGGTCCATCTTGCAAGGAGAGCTTAACTTCTGTCTCGCTAGCTTGCCCTGCGCTCTTCCTCCTGACTATGCTGTCTGTGTTGAGCGTTCAGTGGATCTGCGCTCGACAGTGCAGCCTAGGCGGAGTAGTCGAACGCAGATTCACTGAGCGCTCAACACAGACAGCATCGTCAGAAGGAAAGTTGATAAAATAAATTACAAATGTTGTATTGTTCGATACATATGCGTACCGAACCGAAAGCACTGTATCGAACGGTTCAATATCGATACGAATATCGTTGCACCCCTACTAGTCACCAAGTTTGAATACTAGCTTGTAAACAGTGCAATGTATCAACTGTTAACACAATATCAAAATGCATAGGAACCTAGCTAACTCAGTGCAATGTATCAACTGTTAACACAATATCAAAATGCATAGGAACCTAGCTAACTCCGTGTTCGGTTGTGGCTTAGTGAATCGTCCTTGCAGTTTTGGAACGTTGGCTACATTTAAGTCACCCCTGAGTCGGAATCACACAGTAAAATAAAAAATCTTCATTGCTTTACACCTACTAATATAGATGCCTTGATTTGCAATGTTGAGGGATGCTTCCTTGTTCTGCTCTGCAGCCTTCATGAGCTTTGTGTGGTGGCTCATGAACCAATCATCTGCAGGGTCTGTTAGAGTAACGCCAGCTCACAGCTCAGGGCAGCATCAGCTGCAGTCTAAGGGCTGGGCTATCCAAATGCAAACAAAATACTGAAAATACATTTTGTTGTAATACATGATTCTAATTTTAATTATTTTATTTAAGTTACAATGCATAGAAGAACAAGAATTGTGAAAGGAAGTGGATTTAAAGAAATTATATATTTTGTCTTGTGCTTGCAGGTTCATTTTACAAATTAATCCTGAGGGAACCAAATGCACAACCAAATGGAGCCAGTGAAGAGAAACCAATACAGCAGAAATCTGCTCTCTCTTTCTAGTCCCTGTCAGGATTCTTACTGCAGCATTTTGGATTAACTGTGTCATGGTCCTGAGTCTGGTGATTCAGTGTTTATGTTTTTGATTATTAATATCATTGATTCAGTTAGTTTCTGCTTATATTTTAGTGATTTTTAGATCTCAGGTTTTGTTACTATGTTCCATGTTTCACGTCGAGTCAGTTATGTTTTCTCATCTGTTCTTTCCTGGTCTCTTGTCGTGCATCTCCTGTCAGTCAGTCAGTCACTCACTCGTGTCTTCTCGTCAAGTTTGCGTCTCCATGCCTGTCTTGTGTTTCCTCTTTTACTTTGACAGTCTCGTGTATTGTGTTCAGTGTTTTCAGTTTTGCTTCCGCCCTGTCTCGTTTTGTCAAATTAGTCCGAGCTGTGTTTCCCTCTTGTTTCCCATTCCCTTGTTACTCCCTGGTGTATTTAAGCCCTGTGTTTTCCTCTGTCCGTTATCGTGTCGTTATTTCTGTTGTTGTTTTTTGTCAGCTCCTAGTCTCTAGTTTTTCGTTTTTGTAGTTTTGTAGTTTTCTGAGTTCAGTGTTTCCAATTATTATGTTTTTTCTCTTGTATTTTGTATTTGAGTTTTTACACTACAATAAAAGCTGCGTCATTTAGTTTATCCCCCCATGTCTCAAATCCTGCATTTGGGTCCTACACCCTGCCTGCCACACAGCTAACCATGATATACTGAAGGCTTTCAGGGAGTTTTAGGACTTCCTGATAGTAATGAATTACAGTAGTCCAGCCTAAATGTAATACATGCATGAACTAATTTTTGAGTTTCTGAGACAGGATATTTGTAATTTTAGCAATATTGTGCAAAGGGCAAAAAAATAGTTGTACACATTTGCTTATATGCACATTGAAGGGCATATCCTGGTAAAATGATTCCAAGATTCCTCTCACAGTGTTACTGGAGACCTCCACAGTAAATATCTGGTTAGATACCATATTTCTCAGTTTTATCTGAATTTAGAAGTAGGAAATTAGAGGTGATCTTGTAGTCTTCAAGACATTCCTGCAGTTTATATATCCATAACACAGACTAATAAGTTAAAGTTGGGTGTCATATGCATAGCAGTGAAAATGTATGTTATCATACTTTCTAAGGGAATCATATTGTAAACAGAATTGGTCCCAGCACTTAACCCTGTAGAGCCTCCTTCAGTAACCTTAGTGTGTGTGAACAGGACTCTCCATTAGATAGATATGATTCAAACCACTGCAGTGCAGTAACTACAGCGTGCTCTAATCACTGTAATAATAGCATAGCATAGCATCTTTATTTATAACGCACTTTACATCCAACAATGTTGACCAAAGTGCTACAAATATAAAACAGAGAGGAAACAGTTTAAATTACATATAAAATATCTTAAAATTAAAAATAATATAATTAATAAGAAACGTATTAAGAGACATCAACAAGTCCTGCTGTGCTAAAAGCCAAGGTAAATAAATATGTTTTAAGACGTGATTTAAAAACAGATAAGGAAGGTGCCTGTCTAACATGTAAAGGCAACTCATTCCACAAATAATGTTGAAATGATTGTGTGCATACCCATACCTGCACATATATATTCATGAGTTCCTATTTAAACAATGCGTTCTGACATACAGTAAACATATCTGTGTTTCATTCAATCTAATGCAGTTTATACCAGTTTATGTGTGTGTGTGCATGGGTGTGCGCGTGTATTTGCTGTGCATATATCTGGTTCTTTCTTTGTTTTAATTTTGGATGTGTGTCCAGTTAATCCAGCAGGATCAAGGGAGAGTGACTGGAACATCAGGGGCTTTTCTCCTCATCCAGCCAGTGCCACACCACAAACACACACACACACACAGAACACGCACCCCCCCCCCGCCCATTGGTGGTTAACATGGACCGCCCTTTCCAGAGGTCCTAGAGCCCTGGGAATAAGGCTACACTGTTCTAAAAAATCAGACAAACATTTGGGCCCCTTAAAGCCCCATACACTTTGTATAGAAGTCAGTAAAACCTCATACACATCAACCTAACGGTATGGTCAATGGAGACATTTTAAGTTTTGACAAATATGTGGTTTACAAGGTCAAAACAAGGACTTTATAAGGACTTTAAAGGGGCAGTGATGTCACTTATTAAACCTACCTCATTAGCATAAATACACCTCTGTCTATCTGTATGTGTGTGTGTGCTTATATATTTATATATTACAAAAGTATTACATTAAAATATAGAACATTTGATTTTTTAATCTGGCTTTACTTTTTTCTTTTTTTGCCTGTCCCGTTTGGTTCTTTTGCCATCAGAATTATTGTCTAAAGGCGAAGAAAGATGCCCAACGGATTTACTTTACCAAATGGACCATCCCAGCCTTGCCGCAATGAGCTATTTGATTCACCTTTTATTGTTTATTTTATTTTTTATTTTCACTTGTTAGATACAGGACAGACTTGAACGAGGAAAAGAAAGGGGAGAAAGAAAGAGGGAAAGAAAAACAGCAAGAAGAGGGACGGGGATAAAAGGCAAAGGACAAAAACCAACAAAATAAGCAGACAAAAAAAGGTACATATATCAATCCTGGATCACCTGTTGAGAAAGAAAAAAGAAAAAAGTAAATACTAAATATTAAACATTATTGTGCAGCATGCAAGATCGACAGTGCACAGTGTGCTTTGAGGTAGCAGCCAAAAAGGGTGTAAGATAAGATAAGATAAGATAACCTTTATTAGTCCCACACGTGGGAAATTTGTTTTGTCACAGCAGGAAGTGGACAGTGCAAAAGTTATGATGCAAAAATTAGAATACAATAAGAATAAATACAGTACACAGCTGTACAGAATAGAATAAAATAATATACTATATACAGTAGAATAAAATAGAATAAAAATATACAATAAGATAAAAATAGAATACGAATGCTATATACAACTGAGTAAAAATACAACGATGCCAGAAAAGATTATTGCACTTAGTGTTATTGCACATGTGTGGATGTGTGTGTTTGTTCAGTTAAAGTCTTTGTTGTGGAGTCTGACAGCAGTGGGGAGGAAAGACCTGCGAAATCTCTCCGTCCCACACCGTGGGTGCCGCAGTCTCCCACTGAAGGAGCTGCTCAGTGCTGTCACAGTCTGCTGCATGGGGTGGGAGACGTTGTCCAACAGGGATGACAGCTTAGCCGCCATTCTCCTGTCACTCACCACCTCCACTGGGTCCAGAGGGCATCCTAGAACAGAACTGGCCCTTCGGATCACCCTGTTCAGTCTCTTCCTGTCCCCAGCAGAGATGCTGCCGCCCCAGCAGACCATGCCATAAAAGATAGCAGAAGCCACCACAGAGTCATAGGTCTTCAGGAGTGGGCCCTCCACTCCAAACGACCTGAGTCTCCGCAGCAGGTACAACCTGCTCTGCCCTTTCCTGTAGAGGGCGTCTGAGTTATGAGTCCAGTCCAGTCTGTTGTTCAGATGAAGGTACCTGTAGCTGTCCACAGCCTCAATGTCCATACCTTGGATGTTCAGTGGTTGCAGTGGAGAATGCTTGTGCCTGCGGAAGTCTACCACCAGTTCCTTGGTTTTACTGGCGTTGATCTGGAGGTAGTTCAGCTGGCACCAGTCCACAAAGTCTTGAGTCAGTCCTCTGTACTCCTTGTCGTCCCCATCAGTGATGAGGCCGACTATTGCAGAGTCATCAGAGAACTTCTGCAGGAAGCACTGGGTGGAATTGTGGGAGAAGTCTGCAGTGTAGATGGTGAAGAGGAACGGAGCCAGAACCGTTCCCTGTGGGGCCCCCGTACTGCAGACGACCCTGTCCGACACACAGCCCTGAGTCCTCACATACTGTGGTCGGTCGGTGAGGTAGTCCAAAATCCAGGTAGTGAGGTGATGGTCCACTCCAGAGTTCTCCAGCTTGTCCTTCAGAACCGAGGGAAGAATGGTGTTGAAGGCACTGGAGAAATCAAAGAACATGATTCTCACAGTGCTTCCAGCGGTCTCCAGGTGAGCGAGGGAACGATGTAGGAGGTGAATGACGGCATCATCCGCTCCAATGCCAGGCTGGTAGGCAAACTGAAGTGGGTCCAGTGATGAGCTTGTTAGGCGCCGAAGCTGAGCCAGGACCAACCGCTCCAGGGTCTTCATCAGGTGGGATGTCAGAGCCACCGGCCTGTAGCTGTTGAGGTCCTTGGGGCGTGAAGTCTTTGGCACTGGTACAACACAGGAGGTTTTCCAGAGCTGTGGGACTCTTCCCAACCTCAGGCTCAGGTTGAAGAGGTGCTCCATCACCCCACACAGTTGGTCTGCGCAGGACCTGACGACCCTCGAGCTGATGCCATCTGGGCCCGCTGCCTTCTTGCCATTAATCCTCCTCAGTTCCCTCAGTTCCCTCAGTAGTTTGTGGGTGTGAGCACCCGTGTGTACACCTGTGAGCATGGACGCGCTTGTTTTTTTAAAAGGTTCCTTCATGTAATGATCTGCTAGAGGGTGTGGGGGGGCCACAGCCCCGTCCACCAGGGCATGAAGAAGGTATGGAGGAGATCAAAACTCCAGACATCCAGAGGCCCCCAGAACACAAGAGACCAAGGAAGACCAACAGAGGGGCAGCCGCGCCACTGTCCCAGAAAGAGCTGAGGAGAGTCCCAGATGAGGGCTCACTCAGCAGCCGCGGAGCAGGAGCCAGGGGGGGGGGTTGCAGTGACGTGCCCGTGAGCTCCGCTGGCAGCCAGCTGTGCCAGAGTGACCGAGCCCCAGGCTGAGAGGCCGAGGGCACCCCACCCCCTTGTGGCCCGAGCGAGCCCCAGGCAAGCAGCCACCAAGGAGTGAGCTGGTGTGTACCTGGACGCCCATCCCCGGACACAAAGAACCAACAACACACCGATGTCTGAGGGCGTCTGCCACTGGCAGGGGAAGTGGTGATAGGGGGAGATAGGCCTCCAAACCTTGATGTCCCCAGAGAGGTGGCGTCTGATACCCGACCTGACATATAGACAGACATACAGGCACACACAGATACAAACATCCATTCCCACCCTCATGCTCTCATATGCAATTACTCAACACTCACCCAACATGGAGACAAACATAGAGAGACACTGTACACACAGTCACACTCCCCAAGCGTACTCTAAGCCCTGGGTCTACGTACCCTTGCCCCTGGAGGGGGAAACTGCACCCAGACCCAGGTAGTGTTACCCTTTTCCCTGGTGTGGGGAGAAGCAGACTGCCCCGACTCGGCAGCAGCAGGGAGGCCCCACACTCCAGACCCCAATCGGATGGCAAACTCCTCCTCCTAGCCCCCCCCCCCCCGCTCCAGCAGGCCGCAGAGAATGGGGGTGTGTGAAGACTCCAAACCTCCCTCCGCCCACTCATATGTAGTGTTGATGCATGTGTGTTCTAAGGCCCATCTGGACAGGGGCCCATCATAGCAGCGCCGCCCGGCCCCACAGAGCCCGGGACAGCCCACCCGACCCCACCACAGAGAAAACTGCACCCACCCCATCATCCACTCATCTTCCAGACTACACAAGACAATAGACGCCCAGGCTGAGATCTTCCTCCACCTGCGGCCTGACTCCTCATCAGCATGTTACCTGTTGAAGTTCAGCACTTTGTCACGATGGTGGGTTTGGGGTCTGTGTTTACTCTGCATTCTTGGCTAGCTTAGCGTTAGCATGCTGTCTGTGCCAGTGTTTGCGAAGAGCTTGTGAAGTTGCATTAATAGCATAATGCAGTTGTTCCTGACCTGGAGCAGTCTCCACTTTACCAGCACACTTTCATTCTTTTGGGCAATAAAAATAAAAGTAATGTCCATATGGGCAGCACGGTGGCACGGTGGTTAGCACTGTTGCCGCACAGCAAGAAGGTCCTGAGTTCAATTCCACCATCAGGCCGGGGTCTTTCTGTGTGGAGTTTGCATGTTCTCCCCGTGTTTGCGTGGGTTCTCTCCGGGTACTCCGGCTTCCTCCCACCGTCCAAAGACATGCAGCTTGTGGGGATGGGTTAATTGAATAATCCAAATTGCCACTAGGTGTGAATGTGAGTGTGAATGGTTGTCTGTCCCTATGTGTTAGCCCTGCGCCAGACTGGCGACCTGTCCAGGGTGTACCCCGCCTTTCACCCTATGACAGCTGGGACAGGCTCCAGCGCCCCCCACGACCCTGAAAAGGATAAGCGGAAGCGAATGGATGGGATGGATACATCCTGCCACTCCACTCCCGGGTGGGGGGTCATAGTTTGGTCCCGCCTTCACTGCTACTACTGCACATTCACCCAATGTATATACTATATTTAAATATATATATATAGTGTTCTTCCTCTACCCCCCCCCAATTTTTTTGCACATGTCGAGGAGCGTGTCAGGCTACATTTCACTGTGTGTTATACTTGTATAACTATACATGTGACAAATAAAGAACCTTGAACCTTGAACCTGTTGTGATTGGTGTGGGGGTAGGGACAGGCTTAGGGCATCGGGGGGTTCCCCGGAGGCATCTTCCTTGGGGGGCTCAACCCGGGGTAGCGGTCATGTCCGGTTAGGGGCTCTGTTGGCTCTCAGGTGACAGTTTCCTCGCGGCTGCATGCAGCGGGGCTAGGGGAGGGTCTGTGCTGACGGACATGGGTTACTGACCTGGTAGCCTGGCTGCCCCTGGGTTGGTCCGGGATGGGCGTGAGGTTCTGGGGGCGCTCCGTCTCTGGGCTGGGGCCCGGGCCGGGCCTCGGGGGCTTGGGTCCTGGTTGGTGTGTTGCCGGGGTTGTGGGTGGGTGGGTGCATGGGGGCCCAGCCATGGAGCAGGGTGCTGCTGGTGCATCGAGCCACCTGGGGGGCTCTTCAACTGGTGGGGGAGATTGTCACATCTTGCAGGAACTTTCCTCTCTTCAGGAACTCTCTTTGCAGGAGGGGGAGATACAGGAGAGGTGGAGGAAGATCTCAGCCTGGGTGTTTATTGTCTTATGGAAGATGAGTGGGGTGGGTGCAGTTTTCTCTGTGGTGGGGTTGGGTGGATTATCCCGGGCTCTGTGGGGCTGGGGGGCGCTGCTGCACTGGGCCCCGGTCTGGATGGGCCTGGGCCCCCTTTCCCTGGCGGGTCGCGGAGTATGGGGGTGCCTACTGGGGTCAGCGGGGGAGCTGGCCCCAGGGAGGGGTCACTTGCCCCTCCCTTCCTTCCCTCCCCATCTCCAGCTGCCTCCCCCTTCCCGCTCCACCACAACCACCCACACATGCAGGACCTTGGAGTAGGGGTATGTCACCAGGGTGCAGAGGAGGCTACCCGGGGGGGGGGGGGGATACACGGAATCCAAATTACCACCAGGGTGTACACCTCACCCCTGGCGTTGTTGCCCACCTCTCAATTTTAAATACACGTAGACATTGAGGGCTAGCAGGAGGGACCATGCGCTTACCTGCTGCTCTCTGGCAGGTAGCTCCATGCCCTCCTGGGTTTTAAATGCACCTTAGAACACACATGCATCAACACTACAATGAGCGGGTGGAGGGAGGTTTGGAGTCTTCTCTCACCCCCATTCTCTGCAGCCTGCTGGAGCGGGGGGGCTAGGAGGAGGAGTTGGCCGTCCGACTGCGGTCTGGAGTGTGGGGCCTCCCTGCTGCTGTGGAATCGGGGCGGTCTGCCTCCCCCCACCGCAGGGAAAAGGGTAACACCACCTGGGTCTTGGTGCAGTTCCCCCCTCCAGGGGCAAGAGTACCTAGACCCGGTTCGTAGAGTATGCTTGGGGAGTGTGGTCGTGTGTACAGCGTCTCTGTATGTCTGTCTCCACGTTGGTTGAGTGTGGAGTAAGTGCATATGAGAGCACGAGGGTGGGAATGGATGTTTGTATATGTGTGTGCCTGTATGTCTGTGTCTATATGTCAGGTTGGGTATCAGACGCCACCTCTCTGGGGACACCTCAGGCCCTCCAAGGTTTGGAGGCCTATCTCCCCCTACCACCACTTCCCCTGCCAGTGGCGGACTCCCTCAGACATCGGTGCGTTGGTGGTTCTTTGTGTCCGGGGATGGGCGTCCAGGTACACACCGGCTCACTCCTTGGCGGCCGCTTATCGGGGCCTGGAGCCTGGGGCTCGCTCGGGCCACTTCGGAGGTGGGGTGCCCCCGGCCTCTCGGCCTGGGGCTCGGTCACTCAGGCACAGCTGGCTGCCGGCGGAGCTCATGGGCACGTCACTGCAACTCCCCCTGGCTTCTGCTCCGCGGCTGCTGAGTGAGCCCTCATCTGGGACTCTCCTCAGCTCTTTCTGGGACAGTGGCGCGGCTGCCCCTCTGTTGGTCTTCCTTGGTCTCTTGTGTTCTGGGGGCCTCTGGATGTCTGGAGTTTTGATCTCCTCCATACCTGCTTCATGCCCTGGAGGACGGGGCTGTGGCCCCCCCACACCCTCTAGCAGATCATTACATGAAGGAACCTTTTAAAAAAACAAGCGCGTCCATGCTCACAGGTGTACACACTGGTGATCACACCCACAAACTACACCCTTTTTGGCTGCTACCTCAAAGCACACTGTGTTCTGTCGATCTTATGTGCTGCACAATAATGTTTAATATTTAGTATTTACTGTCATATTCCCATATATCATTGTGATGTTGTTTATTCTATTACTCTTGTTCTCTTCTGCTTGTTTTCTTTTTTCTTTCTCAGCAGGTGATCCAGGTGATTGAGATCATAAGATGGCGCCGGTGAGGTCGGCTGCCGTCACGACTGCTCCGACCACTTTTTCTTTGTCTTTGTTTTTTAAGTTAGTTTTCAGCGTTTCTAAATCGGCAAAATCATCACCATTGGGTACATTAGGTATGACAGTGACACTCTTGTTTCTATTGGTATACAATGTACTCACAATTCGAAGTTTTTAACTCTGGATCCGAGCTGGCCGAGTGAGATCTCGAGGGAGAACAAAGGGAAGCGGCGGCGGCCTAGAGGGAAGCGAGCCGGCGTCAGGAACAGGCTGAGAGCTCGTGCACACCGCACACCTCTGCCTAGCATCCTGCTCGCCAACGTCCAGTCACTGGAGAACAAGCTTGACGACCTCAGGGCCAGGATAAAGTTCCAGAGAGACATTCGGGACTGCAATCTCCTCTGCTTCACCGAGACATGGCTGAACCCAGCGGTGCCGGACCACGCCATCCAGCCGGCCGAGTTCTTCTCGGTTCACCGCATGGACAGGACACGGGACTCGGGGAAGTCAAGGGGAGGCGGCGTGTGTTTAATGGTGAACAACAACTGGTGCAACAGTGCGAACGTTGTTCCTCTCACACGCTCCTGCACACCAAATCTGGAACTACTGTCCATCATGTGTCGTCCTTTTTATCTACCTCGGGAATTTACATCGGTCATTGTAAGTGCCGTTTATATTCCACCACAAGCGGACACGGTCACCGCCTTATGCGAGCTGCATGAGGCACTCACACAGCACCAGACACAACACCGGGACGCTGCGCTTATTGTGACGGGGGACTTTAATAGCGCCAACCTCAAACGCGCAGCGCCGAAATTTTATCAACACATCACCTGCCCCACCAGGGGTTAAAGGACACTGGACCACTGCTACACTACGGTCAAGGACGGCTACAAGGCACAATCCCGCCCCCCGTTTGGCAAATCTGATCACGCCGCCATCTTCCTCATGCCAAAATACAAACAAAGGCTAAAACAGGAAGTTCCGGTTCAGAGGAAGGTCGCGCGCTGGACGGATCAATCGGTGGCCGCGTTACAGGACGCACTCGATGACGCAGACTGGGGCATGTTCAGAAACAGCTCCGACGATGACGTCAACGTGTTTACGGAAGCGGTTGTGGGATTCATCGGGAAACTAGCGGATGATACCGTGGAGACAAAGACTATCACGTTTCCCAACCAGAAGCCGTGGGTGGATAAAACCATCCGCAACGCTCTGAGATCCCGCACCGCTGCCTACAACACGGGACTCATGACGGGGGACATGGACCCGTACAAAGCCGCGTCATATAACGTGCGGAGGGCGGTGAAAGAGGCGAAGCAGCGCTACGGGAGGAAACTAGAGTCACAACTCCAACAGAGTGACTCTAGGAGCCTGTGGCGGGGACTAAGGACAATAACGGACTATAAAGCACCAACAACCGGTATGACGAACGCGGCCGTGACTCTGGCAGACGAGCTGAACACTTTCTATGCTCGCTTCGAGGCTGCAGCTAAGGTCTCCAACAATGCTAGTGTTAGCGGCGCTAACGGCTGCAGACAGGAAGATACTGCCAGCACCGGAAACGTGCTCGTCATCTCCGAGCATGAAGTAAGGAGAGCCTTCAAGAGAGTGAACACCAGGAAAGCAGCAGGACCAGACGGCATCCCAGGTCGTATCCTAAGAGACTGCGCATACCAGCTAGCTCCTGTGTTCACTGAGATATTCAACATCTCTTTATCTCAGTCGGTGATCCCCACATGCTTCAAAGAGTCCATCATTGTTCCTGTCCCGAAGAAACCCCACCCTGCTTCTCTCAATGACTATCGCCCTGTAGCCCTCACCTCAGTAGTGATGAAGTGCTTTGAACGCCTGGTCAGAGACTTCATCATTTCTTCACTACCAGACACACTGGACCCACTACAGTTCGCTTACCGTCCAAATCGTTCCACAGACGATGCCATCTCTCATCTCCTCCACACATCACTCACTCACTTGGACACTAGAAGGGGGAATTATGTTAAAATGCTCTTCATAGACTACAGCTCTGCATTTAACACCATAATTCCCTCCACACTCACCACCAAGCTGGAGCATCTGGGACTCAGCTCATCTATGTGTCAGTGGATCTCCAACTTCCTAACTGGCAGACCACAGGCAGTAAGGATGGGCGGACATGTCTCAGCCTCCACCACTCTCAGCACTGGAGCCCCCCAGGGGTGTGTTCTGAGCCCCCTGCTGTACTCTTTGTACACATATGACTGTGTGGCCACTACCAGCTCCACCACCATCATCAAGTTTGCTGACGACACCGTCGTGGTGGGCCTGATCTCTGATAACAACGAGACGGCCTACCTGAAGGAGATTAGGAATCTGGAGAACTGGTGCCAGAGGAACAACCTCCTTCTAAACGTCAGTAAGACAAAGGAGCTGATAGTGGACTTCAGCACTAAGCAGGAGAGGAACTACCAGACCCCCGTCATCAACGAGTGCCCAGTGGAGAGAGTGGACAGCTTCAAATACCTCGGAGTTCACATCACGCAGGACCTGTCATGGTCCTGTCACATCAACACCGTGGTGAAAAAGGCCCGACAGCGTCTCTACCACCTCAGACGCTTGAGAGACTTCCAACTGCCCTCCAAGGTGCTCAGGAACTTTTACTCGTGCACCATAGAGAGCATCCTGGCGGGAAACATCTTAACCTGGTTCGGGAACAGCACCATGCAGGACAGACGAGCTCTACAGAGGGTTGTGCGGTCAGCTGAGCGCACCATCCGCTCCGAGCTCCCTGACCTGCACTCAATCTACAGCAGGCGGTGCTGGACCAAGGCCAGGAAGATGGTGAAGGACCTCAGCCATCCCAACAACAGACTGTTCTCTCTGCTGAGGTCAGGAAAGCGATTCTGCTCCCTGAAGGAAGCGGTGCCTGAGGAAAGCGGGGAGGATCATCAAGGACTCCAGTCACCCCAGCCATAAACTGTTCAGACTGCTTCCATCAGGAAGGAGGTTCTGCAGCATCCGGTCCCGTACCAGCAGACTGAGAGACAGCTTCTTCCATCAGGCCATCAGACTGCTGAACACGTCATAGACACCTCAGCTTCACTACTGGAACTTCAACATTATGCACTCCACACTGTATATAAATGCCACTTGTTTTGCACATATTCAACTCTGTATATTTTATATATTTTATTATTATTATTATTATTATTTTATTTTATTTTTTTACTATTTAATTTGTAAAAATGTGTATACACACACACACACACACACACACACACACACACGTAGGAAAATATTTAGTATACACATCCAGAAATGCATACACTATTATATATTGTACATATATTTATTAGTTTCAGGTTGGCCATTCTTGTATTTTGCTCGTTTGTGTTGTTGTGTTTGCACATCTCTGTTGCTTGTGGGGCTCGCACACAAGAATTTCACTCGCATGTGCTGTGCCAGTGTGCCTGCACATGTGATGTGACAATAAAAGTGATTTGATTTGATTTGATTTGATTTGAAGACCAACACAGAGAGACTGAGGAGGAGCTTCTTCCCGCAGGCGATACGGTCTCTCAATCACACCACCACACAGTCCTGACCCACACATATGGTTCTTACACACACACTGGACTTTCTGGACTTTGGTTTTGCACAACACTGGTCACTATATTCTTCATTTCCGGTTAATACTTGTACAGCTGCTGTTATTGTGTATATATTTATTTATATTTAGATTTCTTCATACATTCTTATATAGTTCTATATTGTGTATTGTGTATTTTGTTGTACAGTTATTTTATTTTCAACTTTAATTTATATATTTATCTTTATCTTATTCTTCCCAGTTAAATTTACCCTTCATTCTAATTTGTGTTGTACAGTTATTTCATTTTTAACCTTAATTTATATTTTATTCCTTCCTAGTTAAATTTACCCTTTTTAATTTTTCATATTTATTTCCTTTCTTATTCATAGCCTTTTCCTTTTTTGTTTTCTTTAGGTCACGAGCAGTTGTCCAAGCATTTCACTACATATCGTACTGTGTATGACTGTGTACGTGACAAATAAAAATTTGAATTTGAATTTGAATTTGATATATGCATTTTTTTCTTTTTTTTTTTCTGCCCGTTCTGTTGGTTTTTGTTTTTTGCCCTTCTCCCCCGTCCCTCTTCTCAGCTGTTTCTCTTTCCCTCTTTCTTTCTCCCCTTCTTTCCCCCAGTCAAGTCTGTCCCGTATTCAGTAAGTGAAAATAAAATAAACAATAAAAGGTGAATCAAATGGACCATTACGGCAAGGCTGGGATGGTCAATTTGGCAACGTAAACCCGTTAGGCATCTTTCTTTGCCTTTAGACAACAATTCTGATGGCAAAAGAGCCAAACGGGACAGGCAAAAAAAAAAAAAAAAAAAAGAACCCCCCACTCCCGCCCTCCTCTCATATTCCCTTTCCATACATGACTGCCACGGCTTATAAACAGTACATTTCCAAATGTACTGGGCACAGAAAGCAATTTGCAGGAAAACCAGAGTGGCGAAACACCAACTACTGGTCGATAGAGTAGTCGCCCATGAGACTGTGGACTTCCTGGACTGACTAAAAGAAAGCCTATTGCTCAATGCCCCACACATGGATCCTGGAATGCCTAGAACTGTACAAGATCATTGGGACCCATAGGGCCTTCAACCAGAACATCAATGCGGGGATGTGTCGAACAACACTACAGGTCAACTTCAAGCCAACAGCACAAGTCACACTCAAGTACGGGATTTACCAAGTAGATGCTCTGTCCCCACTGCTGTTCTGCATACACCTGAACCCCCTCAGTTAGATTACTGACAAGACCTCCACCCCAGAGAGAAGGGTAACATCTCCTGGGTCTAGGTGCGGCTTGCCCCTCTGGGGGCGGGGGTACCTGGACCTGGGATATATAGTATGTTTGGGGAGTGCGACTGTCTGTGCAGTGTCTATTTGTGTCTGTCTACACGTTTGGTGAGTGCCGAGTATTTGGTTGTGCATATGGGGTGGGAATGCACATTTGTGTCCGCGTGTGCCTGTTAGTCTGTGTCTATATGTCAGGTTGGGTCTTAGACTCAACCTCTCTGGGTACATCTCAGGCCCTCCTAAGTACGGAGGCCTATCTCCCCTCACCACACTCCCTGCCGGTGGCTGATGCCCTCAGACGTTGGTGTGTTGGTGGTTCTTGTTGACTGGGGCTGGGCGCTCATGTATGTACCGGCTCACTCCTGGTGGCCGATTGGCGGGGCCGGGCGCCTGTGGCCCGGCTGGGCCCCTTCCGGGGGGCGGGTGCCCTCAGGCCTCTGGGCCTGAAGCTCGGTTCCTTTCTGGCACAGCTGGCTGCCGGCAGAGCCTGCGGGCACGCCACTGCAACCCCCTCTGGCCTCTGCTCCATAGCTGCTGGGTGACCTCTCGTTTGGGGCTCTACTCAGCTCTTCCCAGGAGGGTGGCACGGTTCCCCCCCTTTTGGTGGTCCTCCTCGGGTCCTCGTACTCTGGGGCCTCTGGATGTCTCGGGCCTGGATCTCCTCCATACCTGCTTCATGCCCTGGGGGACGGGGCTATGGCTCCCCACACTCCCTAGCAGATCGTTACATGGAGAAACCTTTGGAATACAAGCATGCTGATCCACACAGGTGTGCACACAGGTGTACACACGGGTGTTCACAGACGCGGACTACAGCTTTCTTGGCTGCTGCCTCAAAGCACATTGTGCGCTGTCTATCTTGCGTTCTGCACAATATCGTTTATTATTTAGTATCTACTGAAATCTACTGCTAGCTAGTTTATTGTGATGGTGCTGTATTTATTATGTTGCTTTTTTTTGTTTGCTTCCTCTTCTGTTTTTTTTCTCCATACAGGTGACCCAGGTGTTTTGTTTGTTTTTCTTTCTTCCCCCCTTTCTCACAGTCTCTTCTCCCCTCTGGTTTTCTTTCTCTCCCTCTCTTTCTTTCATTCTTTCTCCCTGTCCTATCCCCCTGTCATATCTGTCCCGTTTGTAGCAACCGAAAATAAAATAAACACATAATTATAATAAAGGTCAATCAAATGGACCAATATGGCAAGGCCATGATGATCCACTTGGTAAAATAAATCTGCTTGGCATCTTTCTTGGCCTTAAGACAACAATTCTGATGGCTAAAGATCCAAACGGGACAAAAAAAGAAAAAAAAAAGATTACTGACAAGACTGGCTAGGGATACCAACCATAGAATAGAGCTACTGTCTGTCATGAATCGCCGTGCGGCAGGCAGGAGTAGGACCCAAAATGCAGGACTCACAGGCACGAGGGGATGAACTCAAAACTCAGCTTTATTTGCCGGCAGAACCAAATATACAAACTTAAACTAAACTGGGAAACCAAACTAAGAACTCACAGAGAGACACAGGGAGATCCACACACGGCATGAGGGACGACGTCACACTGAACAGAGGGAGACGCAGACAGAAATACACAGAGGGTTAACGAGGGAAGTGGGAACACACGGGGAACACAGGTGACACTGATAATCATAACGAGACAGGGCGGGGTGAACTGAACACTGACGGGAGAGGTGAAACAGGAAGTACAGGAGGAGAGAGAGCACGAGTAGAACCCCAACGTAACAGGCAGGGGAGACATGGAATAAACACGAAAGGGGACGAGGGCTCATAAATACATAGAGGGTACACAGGGGGAAGAGAGAGCACGGGGAGAACTTAGACATAATGGGCAGGGGAAGCATGGAATAAAATACAAACATACAAGGAAACTAAGAACGCTGGGCCAACATGGCCCAGGACCATGACACTGTCAGCTTGGATGACATGAAGCAAGGAGTGAAAAAGACCTTGATTCACTGATACACACCACAAGGATCTAGAGCAATGACATCGGAATGTCATCCGGATTGATTAGCCTCTTGAGATAATGAGCTGGTCAAACAAGGCGATAGAAGTTACTGACATCAAGAAGAGGAAGCTCCTGACTGTGCATGGAGGGTTTTGCCCCACATCCAGGACCCTGAGCCTGTAAGAACAGGATGAGACAACAAACATCCAGGAATACATCAGGAAGATGGCCACAACTGAGTGGTGTCCCCTCCTCTTGCGGGGGAAGGGTGGAGCAGTGGGTTCAGGGTTTGGTTCAGGGGAGACTGACCAACACAGGTGTTGTCTTTCATCTAATCATGCCTGTCCTATTTGAGTTGCATGTCAGGACCTGATTGGAGAGGTGCAGTGTGTGATGATCAGGAGAAGGCAGCAGGAAAGCTGCGCAAACAAAAAGTGACAAGAAAACGCTAAAAGACTCACCCGCTTGCACCAGTATGTGTGTCTGGTCCTTTTGTACCACACATATCGTCCCAGTATACACCATTGTTCCTGTAAACCATATACCTAGGTGACTGCACACATACACACAAATCCAGCTGTTAAACTGACTTGTACTCTCAGGTCAATGTCAGATTGCTGGTTAAGGCTTCTAAATCTGAGTTGTCAGTTTTCATCTGTAGCCAATAAAGCACAAAAGAAAGTAGCTATAGCTGGCAATACCATACCACCTTTACTCATAAAGCACTTGAAAATAAAACTAAGGTTCCTGCTCTTACTGCTACCTGTCCTGAGACGGCAACAGTCGCACATTGCCTTGGACTTGGTGACGAGCATCCCGCCATCGACAGGTAACACCGCAATTCTTACCATCATTGAATGAACTTTGTGGTATTACACAAGCTGCCCACTGCCTTGGAGACCCCAAAGTTACTAACCCAACGTGCGTTTCAACTACTTGGCATTCCTGAGGACATTGTCTCCAAACGCGGGCCCTAGTTCACGTCACAAGTTTGGAAGGAGTTCTGTTCTGGGCTGGGGGCGCAAGTGAGTCTATCTTCGGGGTTTCACCCTCAGACAAATAGTCAGGCAGAGTGGGCCAACCAAGAACTGGGCTGTTCTTCGGTGTTGCGCCTCCTCCAACCAAACCACTTGGAGGGACCAGCTTGCATTGGTGGAGTACATAATTCAACATCCACTGGGGTCTCACCATTCAAAGCATCCCGGGGGTTCCAATCTCCTCTGAGGAAACCGGTTTCCTAACTCAGGTTAAAAGCGTGATTATTAATTGAGCGGTAGATTTGTCCCTGCCTAATTAATTTAATAAATGTTCTATCTGTATTTAAAGACTCTATGAGCTAAAATGAAGATACTTAAAAGAAAAATATAAACTTAAGATGAAAACACTTTCTGATGGAGAGAGACATCAGAAAGTGTTCATCCAGCAGCAGCAGGAGCAATATGTCAAGATCAGGGTTTTAATAGTTTTGCAATTTTCATTAGTTTTTATTTTTATTTAGTTTTGACTTCAGATTTTCAATTTTATATCAGTTTTAATTAGTTTTTACCAATTGTTTGCTAGTTTAGTTTAGTTTTTATTTTTTTGAAAATCCTTAGTTTCAGTTTAGTTTTGATTAGTTTCAGTTATAGTTTTAGTTGTGTTTGCAATAATTAAGTCTAACAAAATCCCAGTTTCATCATATCAGTCATTGACTTCTGCTTATCCTTGGGTATGTTGCTATTCCAGCTACCATACCCTGCACCCTGCACAGGTCGCCTGTCTGTCGCAGGGCTAACAAGCAGAGACAGACAACTCACATTCCCACCTATGGGTTCTTTAAATAAATAAATAAATAAGAAAGAAAGAAAGTGTACTTTATTGGTCCCCGTGGGGAAAATCCCTCTCTGCATTTAACCCATTCACTTAGTGAAGCAGTGGGCAGCCACTGGGCGCCCGGGGAGCAGTGTGTAGGGACAGTACCTTGTCCTAATATTTGTGTACAGCGCTTTGTGATTGCCTGTCTGCGAAAAGCGCTTAATAAATAAAGTTTACTTACTTACTTACCTTGCTCAGGGGTACCTCAGGGTAGCTGTTCAGGGGAATCGAACCCCCGACCTTCCGATCATGGGGCCACCACTCTACCTACTGAGCTATCCCTGCCCTAAAAAAGTGAGGGCTTCTCTTTATGAGAAACCTACTAGACAAATATCTAAGAGCAAAGATTCCTTATAAATAAATAAATAAATAAATAAATAAATAAATAAATAAATAAATAAATAAATAAATAAATAAATAAATAAATAAAGCCAGATGAACAACCATTGATACCAGGCAACTATAAAATGTATATCTTGGCCCCAATGAGACTATAACTCTTGCAGCACCGGGTGTTCATAATTTTGGTTCAAGTGAATTGATAAACATTTTGAAGGCAATTGACTCACACAGTTATGTAGATGTCCCCGTCCTGTTGTCTCGGGATGCATCACGCTGCCTTGCCTGGGGTTAGCTTCTGTTTTCTGGGGGTGAGGGTTGAGTGTGCTCCCTTCTCAAGGTAAGCTAGGTTAGCCTTCTTGTGTGAGCTTTTCAAGTGCACTTTAAGGTTTGTGGGATTTTTTTCCCTTTAGAAATGTCCCTCATAATTTGTCTCTTTCCACTACAAGACACTTG
This sequence comes from Maylandia zebra, assembly GCF_041146795.1. NCBI lineage: Eukaryota > Metazoa > Chordata > Actinopteri > Cichliformes > Cichlidae > Maylandia > Maylandia zebra. The sequence goes on along the minus strand of NC_135168.1, from coordinate 2,784,778 downwards.
CTTTATCCAAAACACAGTCATATTCAAAGTAATCCTAAATAGGACTCTGGCGCTTTCTCCCGACTTTTCCTGACATGATTCTGCGCGTGGACGGAGCAGCAACACAGACGACTCGACTAACGTGCTGCCACCTGCTGGCATAATGAGACACAGCAAGAAAAAATCTGGAAACTAAACTTCATTTTCACCCTTGGCTATTGTAGGACACGCACACATCAATGAAAACTAAACACATTTTTGCTATAAATTCAGTTAATTTTAGTTTTGTGAACACTCATTACAGTTTTAGTTAGTTTTCCTTTTTTTGTTTTTATTTTTATTTCCGTTAACGAAAATATTTTTTCACTTCTAGTTTTCGTTATTTCGTTAGTTTTCGTTAACGATAATAACCTTGGTCAAGATAATCCATTTTCACTTGGCAAATGGCCTTTAAGGTGAAGTTAAACATGTCTCTGACCAGATTTAATTTAAGTCCTCATTTAGACCTGGATTAGCGCTAGGCTTAATTCAAGAAATTATATTATTTAACTCCAGACTAGAAAAGTCTGACACTATTTTAATTAATGTCCTAGAAACACAGTTCAATAAGTTCTTATTTAAAATGGGATTTAGTCTACAGTAGGGGGCAGACCAGTGAAAGAAGTGTAACTACACATTAAATCGCTGCGATATCTTAATACAAGACAGAAAAAATAAATAATAAATAAATAATTAATGGGGAAAAGATCACTGTGTTCTAATGCATGATAAATCACAATTTTGGTAGGGCAGAGAGACCGGGAGAGCTATAGGAACAGTGACTGTTAAAGGCAGGCTTCAGTCAGTCTAAGCTGTATTTCTTCCCATGACTGTGTTGTGTCATCATGTGATGTATGAGCAGAGATTTATGAAACACATCTGCTGCTGTATTGAATTTGACTGTTCTGAAGACCAATAAAGAATATAATATTTACTGTACAAACAACAGCAAGCTGGCTCTTTGCTGTGTGTGTTGAGTGAATCAGTATCTGTTATTAGGTTATACAACATACACACACATTCATGCAGAGCCCACTGTAGAAGTCATTACTACAGTGTGCTCTGTTTCACTCAATGTACAAGTGCCCATGTATTTTGGGTATTTGTGTATAATTTTGCTGAGTCACATATCACACAGATATTCCTGTTTATCTGTTTGTCTGTCTATCTGTCTGTCCACATGTGTGTGCATCCATGTGTGTTTGTGAGTGTGTGTACATGCAGTAATGCGTTGCTGCTTGGTCGTTTAGCTTGTTGACACTTTGGGGTCAGAGCCATGCAGGGTGAATGGTGTTGGCTGACAGCGTGGAACCTCTTCATTATCCAGCCATAATGTTCTCATTGCCGTTGGCTCCTCAGGCCCCCTCCCCCACCATCATCCCCTTGCTGCCACCATACTCACACACACACACACACACACACGCACGCACCTTCACCCTCAATCATTCTTCTTCTGCCCTTTCTGTATCCATCCCTCCTCTCCTCACCTGGTTATTTCTCCCCCTGTGCTCCCATTCATTCCTGTTGATTCATCCTCTGGCTCCCTCCATGTCTTCTTTATTGTCTCTGTCTTTCTCTTGCTCTCTCTGTGCATTTTGTTGTTTTCTCTTTCCAGCTTTCTGACCCCATTCCACTGAAATTATTACTTTTTCACTTTTTCATGCTTTCCCCTCCTGTCATTTTTACCTTCATTTATAAATTTGCTTTGATTTATTGGCTTAACTGCTGTGACTTTTTGAAAGAAACTAGTTTGCCAAAACCAACTTTGCAAAAAATATCTAATAATACTTTGCATTCACATTCTATCATCTGCATGGCCACAATCTGCAGAAGGAACTGAAATGATCAGACTTGGTTACCTTGGGAGAGTTTAAGTCTGTCTTAAAGGAATTAATTTGATCTGTTATTGTATATTTTACACATGTTGGTATGGGATATTGTATTTGTTTTAAATGTTATATACTTATGTGGTATGTGTATTTTGACTTTTGTTGCCATGATGCCAAGTCTCTCTTGAAAATGAGATTTTTAATCTCAATGAGATTTTTTACCTGGATAATTAAAGGACTAATAAATAAAAATCATGGTTATAAGTTGGATAATTTGGTACAGAGAATATGAATAATGGCACGTGATAGGCAAAATGTAAAATCATCTTCATTAAACATAGAGTGTGTAAAATGTCACCATTGCATGTCAGATTATAGATTCCAACTAATTGAATTTGGTTTTCCTGTTGGTATAGACTGGTATAGATGGTCTCAATGAATACAGACCTATAGCCCTCACGTCAGGAAGTGTTTCGAGCGGGTAGTGTCTCAGCACATCAGAGACTGACTACGTCCCTCGACCCCTCCCGTTTGCTTACAGAGTAAATCTGTCACGGCCAAGGCCACACAAGACAGGTTGACTCAGAGCAGGACTCACACAGAAAAGCGGGACTGCGTGGTTTACGAAGCTTTATTTACAAGACAACACAGTAATGCAAGAAATCAAGACCATGAACTATGAACTAAAGTCCAACTCAGCCCTCATCGCTTCCCCCACTGTCACTCAGCATTTGATCCCTAGCACGGCTGCATTCTCAGCCCCTACTGTATGCCCTGTACACATATGACTGTATACCAACCCACCCAATTGCCATTGCCAGATATGCTGATGACACCACAGTAAGGGGTACTTGACCCCTGTTTCAATCCAGGGGGTCAGTGTTGACATTGTGGAGGACTATAAATACCTAGTTTATTGACAATAAACTGGACTGGGCTGCAAACACCACAGCACTTTACAGGAATAGAGTCGTCTCTATTTTTTGAGGTGACTGAGGTCCTTCAGCATCTGCCAGAAAGTGCTGAGGATTTTCTATGAGTCTGTTGTGGCCAGTGCGATCCTCTATGCTGTTGCATGCTGGGGGAGCAGGCTGAGGGTCGCAGATGCCAACAGACTCGATAAACTGATTCGTAAGGCCAGTAATGTTGTGGGGACAGAGCTGGACTCCCTCAAGGTGGTGTCGGAGAGGCGGATGCTGTCCAAGATAAAGACAATGTTGGATAACACCTCCCACCCACTCCATGACATGTTGGTCAGTCACAGGAGCTCGTTCAGTGAGAGACTGAGATTACAGAAAAGCACCACTGAACGACACAGGAAATCTTTCCTGCCTGTGGCCATCTCCCTGTACAACGCATCCACTTAACACACTGTTTACGGCAACAGCTACACCCTTTTTGCACATGTTCTTCCTTTTTCAGCTATTTATTAATAAGTGACCTTTATGCCATGTTCCCTCTAAGCTGCGCGCGTGCGCAATTGTGCACTGCTGGCACGTCTCTGCGCACACACACAAAAAAAAATCTAACCTGAATTGAAATTAAAATTAATACATTAACAATTCTGTTTTGCAGTGTTAGTCAGTCAGTGACTGGCTGCTCCTGTATGGGATTACAACGATGCTACCTTATCCCATAGTCCAGCCAATGATGTGATTCACATTCGTATATACGCAGCTGATCAGCGTCGGTGACAGGCTATGACAGCGTCCTTATGTGCCGACACCGGTGTTTTAGCAAAGCGGCTGATGTGGAGTGAAGCCACGTTAATGACAACGTGTACAACCATTGGAGATGTGAGCAGGACAGACGGAACAACTGACGGACAAAGTGTGGACTTTATACCAGTTTTTAAATTGTGTTGATCGGCCACGTAAAACCAGAGTTATGATAAAATATCTGCAATGTTTGGTTTTCTTCCTGAATACTGTCGTTGTTTATATTTCCTACGGTAAAAACGTCGTTTTATAAGGAAAACGCTGGAAAGCCTGTGATCAAAAACAACACCAAAAAAACACCACCCTTTCCTATTGGTGGAAAAATGTACCATGTCTACCAATCAAAAAATGATATGGCAACATGGCATCTAGTTGTTTAGGGAGGGGGAAGTTTTAGGAGTGACGGCGGTGTTTTGAGATGTGAGATATTTGCGACGTTTAGCGCAAATCTTGTGTAGTTAGTGTGTAGTTAGTGTGTAGTTAGTGTGTAGTTAGTGTGTAGTTAGTGTGTAGTTAGTGTGTAGTGTAGTCAGTAGTGTTGTTGTGTGTCAGAACAATGAGGCGCCTGCTGAGTGTTACAGGTGTTACAGCAGTGACACATCTGCTGCTGTCAGGCCTGCAGGTATCAGGCTGTTGTTCTCCTTCATCTCATAGTGGACAGAAATTATTTTTGGAGCGGCACAAATAATTTGTGTGGCATCAGATTTGATGCAGAACAGCTGATTGTTCTGTAAATAGTTTGAAATGTTTATTTAAAAACGCCTTGGCTGCATTTTTAGGTAAACAGCTGCAAAAAACTTTGTTGTTTGCAAAACTCAGTTACTTTTTTGAAGAAGTAACTATATAATTAATTACCCAACACTGGTCATTATATACTGTATTTTGCAGACAGAGTTACAGACTCTCTCCCAGACCACAGACTCATAATATAAGTCAGAGCTTTATTTAAAAAAAGAAAAAGAAGAAAGTTGTGTTTTCAAAATTGGAGTTCAAGTTATTTTTCCTTCCAATAGTGTTAACATGCTACACAGGTCATCAACAAGATTTTTTTTTAAATTTTCATCGTAAGTGGGCTAAAGCAGTTAATCAAAAGTAGTCTAACATAAATGTAAATGCTGTAATTTGATTATTTTAATAAACATGTAACTTGGATGGATTCGATGCTGGCGTGACGACAGGGCACACGTCTGCTGTCGCTCACAGTGGTCCAAGGGACGCTCAGGGAGTTTGTGTGTTCGCTCAGACACATGAAACATCAGAGGGAACATTGCCTTTATGTATATATATATATACACCTGTATATATTGTGCTATTCTTAGTTAGTGTATTGTCTGTCTTTGTTAATGGTTGTTTATAATGGAGCACTGTAACGAAAAAGAATTTCCCCTAGGGATCAATAAAGTATTCTGATTCTGATTCGGATTAGTTTGGGCTCACCTCTGATGAAAAGGGTGCAGGCAGAGAGGTTGTCCCAGTGGTGCTCAAAAAATAACCTGAAACTGAATGTCCTTAAAACAAAAGAACTCATAATAGACATTAAGAGTGTGGCGATTATATCATTTTAATATCATGTTTATTCTTTTATATCCTTTTTATTAAGCTTTGAGTAATGGCATTTGATTAAAACATTTATTCAATATATTACACATATAGTTTCAATCATGTTATTACTAGAGATGGACCGATCCGATATTCAGTATCGGTATCGGTCCGATATTGACGTAAATTACTGGATCGGATATTGGAGAGAAATTTAAAATTTTTATCCGATCCAGTGAATATCACAAAAGCACCTCAAAAACTCGCTAGCATGGTATAACCCAGGTCATGACCATAGCACATCAGAGCAGTATGCGTCACGTGATCGAGCGGTTATCGTGTGGGAGAGCTCAGAGCCATCATGTCAGCAGTGTGGATTTATTTCAAACTAAAAGACAAAAAAAGCAAGACTGCCGAATGCAACTTATGCGATGCAAGTGTTTCGCAGGGTGGTAGCAGTGTGGGGAATTTTAACACCACAAACATGATTAAACACTTACAGAAACAGGGGGGACACGGAATTTAGCCTGGCCTCCAAAGCTAAGCAGAAAAGTGTACCGTATCAACAAACGCTTTTGGAAAATATTCAGAGACGTGAGAAATTCCCTCCGGAAAGCAATAGAGCGAAGCTGATAACGGAGAAAATAGTTGAATTTGTTGTGCTTGATGACCAGCCCCTTTCCGTTGTGGAAAATGATGGTTTTCGACGCTTGATTGAGCATTTAGAGCCTCGCTACATGCTGCCAAACCGGCATTTCATCTCGGAGGAAGCTATCCCAGGCAAGTACAAACAGGTGCGCAAGTTCATCTCCGAAAGTTTGGAAATAATTCCCACGTTAAGCATGATGACTGATATCTGGAGCTCGGACGTTTGTCCGTTGTCCCTGCTAAGCCTGACTGTACACTGGATAGACTCGAGTTTTACAATGCAAAAAGCAGTGTTGCAGGCCAAAGAGTTTCGTGGTTCACACACAGGAGAGTCCATCGCTGCAGCTATGGAGGAAAAGTGCAAACTTACCTTAGTGAGCCAACCATTCAACGCTCAGATAATCCACTGCTGTACTGGCAAGCCAACAAACTTAGATTTCCCACTCTGGTTTCTACAGCAGCTAAATTTCTCTGTGCACCTACCACAAGTATTGAGAGTGAGAGACTCTTCAGTACAGCCTCCATTACCATTGATGAAAGGAGAAGCAGACTGACAGCTGAGAAGGTTGAAATGTTGATCTTTCTGAAGAAGAACCTACCTCTCAAGTGAAAAAAAAAAAGTTACAACTGCATTATTACAAGAATGTTGTTTGCTCTGCTAAAATTGCACTTTTTTTCAGTACCAAAGGGGTTCTGAAATTTACATAAAGTTGCACTTTTATTTACTTGAATTTTACTTTAAATACTTCAAGATTTAAAGTTCTGCATAATGGTGCGCACTTTCAGGATGGATATTTTGATAGTGGTGACAGCTAAACAGTGCTAAAGTTTAAATAAAGAGATGCATTGTTGAAGTGAGCAATATTTTGGGTGCAGTCTTTTTCTTGCATTCAAGTATAAGAGAATAGCTTTAGTGTTTTGTCTTTTTAAATTTGACTTTGAACTTATACAAAAACAGTTTAAAAAATAGATATATCGGATTTATATCGGTATCGGCAGATATCCAAATTTATGATATCGGTATCGGTATCGGACATAAAAAAGTGGTATCGTGCCATCCCTAGTTATTACACATATTGTAAAATGTGCTCATAGAAGAGTTGGCCTTCTGTCTGTAAGAGGTTACAAGCTGTATCTGGCGAGGTGAGAGGTGAGACAGAGTGCAGTGAGGTCGAGACAGCTTGCCTGCATAGACAGACAGTATATAGATTCATTTCTAGGTAAGAATTAAGACATATTTAGCTTGTAACTGCATTTTGTGCCTGCATAAGCAACAGCGTTTTTTGTAGAATGTGCTTCTGATGTTCCAGAGATAAGCGAGAAGAAGATCGACAGGAAGCACCTGGCGTGGAGACGGAGAAAATGTCTTTTTGAGTGTGTGTCAAAGGTTGTCAACAGAAGAGCTGTGGTTACTGTAACTTATGCATGTTATGTAGAGGCGGCGTGATACCCTGACATATAAAAACATTTTAAGTATGCTTTCTTGTGGGATTCATGCTGAGGATTGTGACGGTGTATTTCCTCCACACGTGTGTTTAATAAAATCATTGTTTTGACGCACTTGGACCTGTGGTCGTTTGTCTCTCACCTCAATCACGAATCGGGACAGGAGGCACAGACAGATCCACTTTACTCTCTTTATAAATGTAGATCAGGACCCACAACACAAACGCCCTGATAAAGAGGGCCAACAAAGGCTGCACTTCCTCCGAGGAAGAATAACCTGGACTGGAAGCTGCTTCTGCTCCTCAGTGGGGAGAAGCCTGCCAGCAATTGAGAAAAACTGTAAATATGCCTGTTCTCAGTGTTAATCCTGCATGTTGTCAAAGGATACCTGCTGAGCTCAACTTCACTAAAAAGAACAGACAACACTCTCTCTCCCTCTCACTCACATAAACACATTCAACAGTGTGAACATACAGTATAAGAGTTCCTGAAAGAGAATCCTTGAATCCATCCTTCAGACAAGCTGACAGCAAGATGAGGAGAGAAGGTGGAGGACGATAGGGAGAGATAATGACATGAAGCACAGGATGAATGGAGGGGTAGATTAGAGAGGAGGACAGTAAATTGAAAGTATTGAGTTATTGGGAAAAGAGTGGAGGGTTTAAGAAAGAAGCATCCCCAAGTGAGTCAAGTTGGCAGTCGAAAGAGGAAAGAGACAAAGAGAGGCGAGAAAAATAGGGTTCGGGCTGAGGAGTGGAGAGTATGTGGAGAAATGTTAGAGAGAGGATCAGAATCCTTTTATTGTCATTAAATATCAAATGTTCAATGAAATTAGAACCAACGCCATGGTAGCAAGATTTAACAATAAAAACAAATAAATAGCTAGCAATAGAAACAAATCTAAAACTACAAATTATACAATCACAACTATACAAATGTAAAACAGACAGATAAGAGAGAGAAGAGAGACATGATGATATATGGTTATACCAAAACTAGAGGGCCAAAGTTGAACAAGGGAGGATAAAAAAAATCGAATCAGAGAAACTTTATCAATCCCAGAGGAAAATGTAGTCGTCATAGCTGCGCATACATACAACAGACAAAGTGATTGTATAAAATGAAGCATAGAAATAGAGATATAAATAAATGTATACATAAAAAAACACAAATATTAACATTTATGTTTCTGGGATATTACAGATTAAGTGTACAAGTGTGTAAGTATACGTTGCATACATAGTGACAGTGCTAGCAGTCTTGCCAGAAATCTGTCACTGAGGGTGGCGAGCTTCATGCTGAAAATAGACTCGGCCTTCCTGATGACTTTATTCAGTCTGTTTGCATCCTCTGCCTTGATGCCTGTACCCCAGCACACCACAGCAAAAAGAAGAGTGCTTGCAGTACTGATAAAACAGATGCAATAGCATGCTGACTGAGCTGAAGGACACTTTTTGCAGGCAACGTGTCTGTGTTGGCAGACCACTCCAACTTGTCAGCTAGTTGGACTCCCACTTGTAGGATGTGACTATTTCCACATTGGTCCCACCAATGCAGACAGGGCAGGGTGGGGATTTCTTCCTGCCAAAATCCACCTCCAACAGCTTTGTTTTGGCCACATTCAGGTGTAGGGGATAAAGCGGTCAATCAGACCTCTGTGTTCCTCCTCTTGTCCCATCTCCACACTCCAGATAATGGTCGTGTCATCTGAATTTCTGGAGAAAACAAGTTTATGTGATGTGCTTTAAGTCGACCATATAGATCGTGAAGAGAAATGTGGACAGCCAGCCAAATTAGCCAGAAAGCTATGATGGAAACAAAGAAACCAGCACATGACACCAAGTGTTAGTGGTTTAACACCATTTAAAGTAATACAGCTGTTCTCCAGGGAGGACAAAGAAGTGGAACCATAACCCTTCCATTTTATGAGACAAATCAAAGAAGTAACGGCAGCTAACATTTTTCCTCCAAACAACAACACACAGGAGGCGAACTGGTGAAGCCTGGAGTCTGGGTCAAAGCGATAAGGAGAAAAACATGATCACAACCCTGGTTGGAAGGCCCATATCAGGTACTCTGTGTCATCTGCACCCACCTATAAAACCACAATGTTAAATTCACTTTTATACTCTTTTTATGGGAATAGGCAAGGTTGGGACCTGCACGACTGGTTTAACATCAACTATTACATTGCACAAGCCACTGACCCTTACCACAAGCACTGGTTTGTTAACCATACCACTGGAAGGGCTAATGTGTGATGATTTTGTGGGGATTGAAGGCTGAGAGCTAAACTCCCTCCTGATTGGAAAGAAACCTGTGCACCAGTTTTGCCTTTTAAAATGTTCACCTTCTTGGACTTTAAGCAACTAACCAAAGCCATAAAGGACCAAAAAAACGTGAGTTAATATCCCCAGACTCTGGAGGTGTGTTTGTGGACATGACTGGTGTTCAATGAGGAGTGCCCAACAAATATAAAACTAGAAGTCAAATAGCTGTTGGGTTTGAGTCACCCTTTTTTGGTGACTATAACAATTAATAAAAATGGAGATTGGATCAATTATCTCTACCACAACCAACAAAGATTCCCAAATCACATCTGGGATGCTGTGAATGGGCTTTCTGAACAACTGCATGCAACTTCTGTGATGGCTTAGGAGAATAGATTGGCTTTGGCAGAAAGGGGTGGAGTATGTAGAAAGTTCAAAGGTACCTGTTGAACATTTCTCCCTAAACACTGCACCTGATGGAACAGTTGCTAAAGCATTAGAAGGGTTCACTGCCCTTGCCTGCCCTATGCTTACTATTAGCATTATGCTGTAGAACGCTGTTTAAATGAACTGTGTTCTTTGAAGGAATATGCAGGTAGGTCACGTCTGTCCTGTGGATGAGTGTAGATTGGTTCACATAAATAAAAGATGTGTAAAAAGACTTGGCAGAATCCCCCCACCCCCCAGTGAGCACTTACATAAACTTTCTGTGTTGCTTCCTGGCAAGTCAATAAACATGTGAAACTCGCTTTGTCTCCCTGTGTGCCTGTGAGGTGGCATGGGATGGTCTTTAGGACTGCAGGTATCTCCCTGGGAGCTGGAGCCCTACAGCTGTGGCTGTGTTTCTGCCTTGGTTGCTGGTGGTGGGGCCACTGAGGCGTGAAGTATGAAAAACAAAGACACTGCTTTTTGTCTCTATTGTGGGTGGCTGTACCTGAGATGGTAGAGCATCTGCTAATTGGCAGGTTGGTGGTTCAGTCTCTGGCTGCTGCAGTCTTTATTTTCTTTTTTCAGAGTGTGCACCACAGCCTGCTTAGAATAACAGGATAAAGATGTGTTGAATAAAACAGACATGTGATCCAAGAAGATCAGCATCAGCATTGGGAGCATCAGATATTTCAACATTAAAAACAGGAATACCACAAGATACAACCAGATATAGATTGTGTCCTTGCTTTTGCATGGGAGTCATTATAAATTATACAAAATTAAAGCTTTGATAAGATTAATAAAATCTTTTACCAGAGGGTTAGAAGGACAGTATGAAAGAATATTTAGGTCTCCAATGAAAGGTGAATGAAAAAGAAACACCCAGTGCATCATGGGAAGCCCCCAGCAGCAGGTTCAGATCAGGTGAACAAGGAGGCCATGTCATTAGTTTTTCTTCTTTTAGACCCTTTCTTGCCAGCCACGCTGTGGAGTACTTGGACGCGTGTGATGGAGCATTGTCCTGCATGAAAATCATGTTTTTCTTGAAGGATGCAGACTTCTTCCTGTACCACTGCTTGAAGAAGGTGTCTTTGAAGAAGCTCATCTTTGATGATACCAGCCCAAACCAGTACTCCACCTCCACCTTGCTGGCGTCTGAGTGGGACTGGAGCTCTCTGCCCTTTACCAATCCAGCCACGGGCCCATCCATCTGGCCCATCAAGACTCACTCTCATTTCATCAGTCCATAAAACCTTAGAAAAACCAGTCTTGAGATATTTCTTGGCCCAGTCTTGACGTTTCAGCTTGTGTGTCTTGTTCAGTGGTGGTCGTCTTTCAGCCTTTCTTACCTTGGCCATGTCTCTGAGTATTGCACACCTTGTGCTTTTGGGCACTCCAGTGATGTTGCAGCTCTGAAATATGGCCAAACTGGTGGCAAGTGGCATCTTGGCAGCTGCACGCTTGACTTTTCTCAGTTCATGGGCAGTTATTTTGCGCCTTGGTTTTTCCACACGCTTCTTGCGACCCTGTTGACTATTTTGAATGAAACACTTGATTGTTCGATGATCACGCTTCAGAAGCTTTGCAATTTTGAGACTGCTGCATCCCTCTGCAAGATATCTCACTATTTTTGACTTTTCTGAGCCTGTCAAGTCCTTCTTTTGACCCATTTTGCCAAAGGAAAGGACGTTGCCTAATAATTATGCACACCTGATATAGGGTGTTGATGTCATTAGACCACACCCCTTCTCATTACAGAGATGCACATCACCTAATATGCTTAATTGGTAGTAGGCTTTCGAGCCTATACAGCTTGGAGTAAGACAACGTGCATGAAGAGGATGATGTGGACAAAATACTCATTTGCCTAATAATTCTGCACTCCCTGTATATCATTCGGATCATCTAATTTGGAAGGAACTACTCCCTCTTCCACCTTTCATAGTCATATGCGAAATACGGCTGTATAAATGTGTCGCAGCCCCTGGCATGCACACTCACAACATTGGCTGAGCGTAAACAGTCATGTGTGGACGTATTTTACCTCCACAAACAGCCAAGATGCGGTTTGCGATACATGTGGTAAGATAGTGAGATGTTGTGGCAACACCACCGACCTCGTCAAACACCTCAGAGTAAATCATATCACAGAATACGACGAGCTTATGTTGAGGCGAACTGAAGAGGAGGACAGGGACAGGTGCTGCTAGGGAAGACAGACGTCCCTCGTGGAGTCCTTTAGTGCTGCAGGCAGGCGATATGCTCAAATAGTGCACACCTTCAGGATTTTTTTATTTCTATATGATTATTCTGCATTATTAAGCAATAAGAACAAGTAGTCTGATGTCCTGTAATCAGTATGAAGCTATATTATTATATTATTATTACAATTACATAGTGTTTCATCGGATTTGAGGTGTTACCTCCTTTGACAGCATCACAGTATCAGCTTAAAGCACTTGTTGCTGCTGAGTTTGCATATTTTGCTGTGAAGTACAGCCAGACTTTGACCGCTTCGCCTTGGGCATTTTTAATCTGTAGCTCTGCTCTAAAAGAACGTACCTGGACCCGCCTACTATCTTTGGAAACGTAAAATGATTGGCTAGAATTCAAAGTGTATCACATCTGAGGAAATAAAGCACCGAAATGTGCGCTGCTTTTCGGTCTGGTTACTACCGTTTATGTCAGAACCGGTGCCATCATGGCACCGGATACCGGTACCCATCCCTAGTGGAGACACATGAGGACACAGCTGACACACATGAACCTAATGACGGGACAGGGGAGGTGAAACTAAATACAATGAACAAAGAACACCAGAGTCTTTCAAAATAAAACAGGAAAGTTTCTTTACAGATTCAAATTTGACCCTCTCACAGGCCACTTCATTGCTGACAAACAGAAATATCTCACTTTATATTTTTCAGAAAACATTCAATAAAGGAATTCGGTGTGGTGTGTGTAGCAGTCTGAAATTTACACAGACTTGCGATTGTCCTCATTACAGTAAATTTTACAGCCAACAACCCTTTCAAATGTATTAATGCCATTAAAGCTCACTGGTGTCTGATTACTTAGACCCCGTTTTTGTTAAATTTATCTACGGAAGGTTTCTGCCTGAAGATCGTGAAAATGTGGATTCAGAAGGTGAGCCAGACTTATTGCAAAACATAAATGAGTTTTTGGGTTATGGACCATGCACAAAAAACACCTTTTCTTCAACTTTTAATCACTTCATTGTGTTAAGTATCTGTCTAAGCAAACGTTTAGCGCTACCAGAGAGGGGGATCTGACGATCTGTGCTCTGATACTCAAGCGACCCGTCGCACATTACTGACTAATTAGACTGTACAGTTTCAAATTTTCAATTTCAGACTAGTTATGCCCCCTTAGCTCTAACTGTACAAGGTTGCCAGAATGAGCTTACGTGCACTCCCCATAACACCTTCATAATATTCTGCATAATTGGGTATATTGTCTGGAGGTGGAAAATTCTAAATTTGTCTAATTTCCATGTTATTGAATTTATTTCTGACATCTACAGTAGAGTGTGATGAATCATCACTGTGACTCTGTTCTGCATTTCCACCTTGTTAAAATGAATCAGCTACTCAGAGGGTATATGAACATCTCCCGCTCTTTGTGCCAGCTCCTCTGAAGCTTGATTAATGGCTTTAATGGAAAGGATCAGCTGAAATGTTTTGTGACAGTGTGTTTTGAGCCTCATTATCGTTTGACTGCATCTGGGGTACTTCTGTCTCCACACCTGAACAGTGACAGCTATTTTGCAAAACACTTCGTGGTAATTGAGCTAAGGCAAAATTGAGGTCGTTACGATTGTTCACAGTGGGGTCATTGTTTTGTGAAAGTGTGTTGTCAGAATCAGAGCTATTGAGTTTATCATGGCTGGAGCTAAGTTTCTGATTTCTGATTGATGTCCTCTCCCTCCGACTCTGTTTTCACTCACAAATGTAAAATAAAAAACTTAAAAAACCCCCAGATAATTTATTCTTATTTTAACATTGAAAAGACACAGACTGTACGAAACAACAAAGAGACATACTGATGTCTGTTATTCCTCTTCTTCCTCCTCCTCCTCTTTTTGACCTTCCCGTTCTTCACGTTCTGAGACGATTAAAGTTCCCCCCTAAATAGACAGTGAAGAGAAAAAGGAAGTAAGTAAGCCAAGTTAAAACACCCCTAGAATGGGATTCGTTCATCTAGGCCTCTGAGACTCGGAGGCCTCTCTCGCTGGTCATTGCGTGGCCTGAAAGTCAGGTGGCCTAGCTCCTCCAACAATCGGTCTCTTTCCGAAACTGTTAAGTGAATATTTTTGTGTCCCACGACGGGGGCTGGTGGTGTTGGTGGTGCTGGACCCACTTCTGAAGACAGCGGTGAGGCTGACTAAAGAGAAAATAATCCAAATCCAAGAAATCTAAACAGTTTTAAAAAACAAACAAAACATTAAAATAATGTTATTGTTATTGTCTAAAATTATACACATTCATCAGAACAATTACAAACTCACCGATATCTGGAATGGATAGAGGGCTGGAAAAGACTTTACTTAAATCAGAGTCTAAAAACGAATAAAGAAAAGAAACAAGTTTAAAAACATTTAAAAATAAGACACGAGCAAAAATGCTGTGACGTACCAGAGGAAGCCATGTTATCTGGCCGAGAGTTTAACTGTTTTTAACCTGAAGTCTTTTATATATTTTAAAGTGTATAGTAGTGTGAAGATGCACCTGACTCTCTTGGGGATTTTTGCTCCGATACGACCCTCTCACCCTGAGGTGGAGCATGTGTAAGTCTAACTTTGATTCTGATTTTCCTTTTTTGGATTAAACAAACACAAATAAAACAAATGAAAGCCTTCCAGCGGAGCATGCAGCCTCCAACTCCCCCCCCCATCCTCACTGCCCTCTGTTGTTACAAAAGCAGCGGTTTAATTAAGAATAACGTTTTTTTTTTTATCATGGTTTAACACATAGTGGTCGAAACAGGTGACATTTGTGGTCATAACTTCTTTTTTGTCTAAAATGACATCTGCGCTTCAGTTGTTTTCACTTGCACATGCTAAAGCTTATGATACAATAAGTACTAAAAGGGACTAAAACATTAATCTATGAAAATTCTAATTTGAATAAAATAGAGCAGTTCACTCCTCCTTGAATCGCTACCTTATCGTGGTGGAGGGGTTTGTGTGTCCCAGGGATCCCAGGGGCTATGTTGTCTAGGGGCTTTTGCCCCCTGGTAGGGTCTCCCATGGCAAATTGGTCCTGGGTGAGGGACCAGACAAAGAGCGATTCAGAAGACCCTTATGAAAAGGATATCGAGGGAACAGTTTACCCTGCCCGGGATAGGGTTACCGGGGCCCCGCCCTGGAGCCAGGCCCGGGGAGGGTGCCCGAGGGCGAGAGTCTGGTGGCCGGGCCTTAGTCCATGGGGCCCGGCCGGGCACAGCCCGAAGAGGAGCCATGGGCCCATCCTCCCGCAGGCCCACCACCCGCAGGAGGAGCCATTGGGGTCGGGTGCATTGTGTGTCGGGTGGCGGCCAGGAGCGGAGGCCCTGGCGGACTGACCCCCGGCTGCCAAGACTGGCAATAGGGACATGGAATGTCACCTCTCTGGTGGGGAAGGAGCCTGAGTTAGTGCGTGAGGTTGAGAGGTACCGGCTAGATATAGTCGGGCTCACCTCTACGCATGGCTTGGGCTCTGGAACCAGTCTCCTGGAGAGGGGCTGGACTCTGGCTCAGTCTGGAGTTGCCCCTGGTGAGAGGCGGCTGGCTGGGGTGGGTATTCTAATATCCCCTCGGCTTGCTGCCGGTATGTTGGGGTTTTTCCCGGTGGACGAGAGGGTTTGTTCCCTGCGCCTTAGGGTCGGGGAGCGGGTCCTGACTGTCATCTGCGCTTATGCGCCGAGTGGCAGTTCAGAGTACCCAGCCATCTTAGAGTCCCTGGGGGGGGGGGGGGGGGGGATGCTGGAAGGTGCTCCACCTGGAGACTCTGTTATCCTGCTGGGAGACTTCAATGCTCACGTGGGTAACGACAGCGAGACCTGGATGGGCGTGATTGGGAGGAACGGCCTCCCTGATCTGAACCCGAGCGGTGCTTTGTTATTGGACTTCTGTGCTAATCACAGTTTGGCCATAACGAACTCCCTGTTCGAACATAAGAGTGTCCATAAGTGCACGTGGCACCAGGACGCTCTAGGCCGTAGGTCGATGATCGATTTTGTAATCGTATCACCAGACCTGCGACCATATGTTCTGGACACTCGGGTAAAGAGAGGGGCTGAGCTGTCAACTGATCACCACCTGGTGGTGAGTTGGATCAGGTGGCGGGGGAGGACGCTGGACAGACCTGGTGCACCTAAACGCGTAGTGAGGGTGTGCTGGGAACGTCTAGCAGAGGCCCCAGTCCGCGAGATCTTCAACGCACACCTCCGGCAGAGCTTCAACAGCATTCCGAGGGAGACTGGGAACATTGAGTCCGAATGGACCATGTTCAGCGTCTCCATTGCCGAAGCTGCTGCATTGAGCTGCGGCCGCAAGGTGGTTGGTGCCTGCCGTGGTGGTAATCCCCGAACCAAATGGTGGACACCAGAGGTGAAGGGAGCCACCAGGCTGAAGAAGGAGTCCTATCAGGCTTGGTTAGCCTGTGGGACTCCGGAGGCAGCCGACAGGTATCGACAGGCCAAGCGGAATGCTGCTCGGGCAGTGGCTGAAGCAAAAACTCGGGTGTGGGAGGAGTTCGGAGAGGCCATGGAAAAAGACTTTCGGACTGCCTCGAAGAGATTCTGGCAAACCGTCAGGCGTCTCAGGAGGGGAAAGCGGTGCTCTACCTGCACTGTGTATAGTGCTGGCGGAGCGCTGCTGACGTCGACTGAGAAAATTGTCAGGCGGTGGAAGGAATACTTCGAGGACCTCCTTAATCCCACTGACAAGTCTTCCGAGGAGGAAGCAGAGTCTGGGGATGAGGGGAATGACCCGCCAATTTCCGGGGGCGAGGTCACTGAGGCAGTTAAACAACTCCTTGGTGGCAGAGCCCCTGGTGTTGATGAGGTCCGCCCCGAGTTCCTGAAGGCTCTGGGCTGTCCTGGTTGACACGCCTCTGCAATGTTGCATGGAGATCAGGGGCAGTACCTGTGGACTGGCAGACCGGGGTGGTGGTCCCCATCTTTAAGAAGGGGGACCGGAGGGTGTGTTCCAACTACAGGGGGATCACACTCCTCAGCCTCCCTGGGAAAGTCTATGCCAGGGTGCTGGAAAGGAGAGTTCGTCCGCTAGTCGAACCTCGGATACAGGAGGAACAATGCGGTTTTCGTCCTGGTCGCGGAACACTGGACCAGCTCTTTATCCTCTCAAGGATACTCGAGGGTGCATGGGAGTTTTCCCAACCAGTCTACATGTGTTTTGTGAACTTGGAGAAGGCATTCGACCGTGTCCCTCGGGGTGTCCTGTGGGAGGTTGTTAAAGTTCGTTCAGTTTGGGTAAGAGAAGAAAAGCAGGCTGAGTCCGAGTAGGTGACAAAAATAGTGATCTTTATTGTACACACTTTGCGCAGTCAGTGTGGGAAGACAATCTGCAATACAATCCTTCCTCGAATGGACCGTCTCGCCTCCTTATATTGCCATGATGACATCACAGTTAGATCTTTACTGGAAATGATAACAATTGCCCACCTCTCAAAAAGTTCTCCTTATATGGACATCAACTGCTACTTTTAGAGAAAAACAAGTGTGTATTATATTGTGCATTTTGTGAAAGTATATCTATCAGAAAAACTGTCCTCAGACAACCTTCCTACTCTTACTAAGTGTGTGTGTACGTGCGTGTCTTACATAAGTGTGTGCATGTTGTTACAGGCCTGAGTACGTGCAGAACTGCCTGTTACACAGGGCTGGTTCCAAAAGGACCCACCAGTCCGAGCGGTTAACTGCTTAAGCAAATAGAAAGAATCATACAGAACAACAATAGACTGACTAGAGTACTGATAATCTGCGTGCATTAATATTTGCTCAGAGTAACATAGATGTGATTCAAAGATTATTCTGTCAACTGATTCAACAATGGTAAATGATTAATCAATGATAATTCTGATTATAACTGTGGTCATAAGAATACAAAATAAAATATCTCCTGGGCACAAGGTGTTGCGGGAGTATGGGGTGTCTGGCCCATTGCTACGGGCCATTCAATCCCTATACAACCGTTGCAAGAGCTTGGTTCGCATTGCCGGCAATAAGTCGGACTCGTTCCCGGTGGGTGATAGGCTCCGCCAGGGCTGCCCTTTGTCTCCGGTTCTGTTCATAATTTTTATGGACAGGATTTCTAGGCGCAGCCAAGTGGCGGAGGGCTTTTGCTTTGGTGGCCTCAGAATCTCATCTCTGTGCTCATTCTGTTGGTTTTTGTCTTTTGCCCTTCTCCCCCATTCCTCTTCTCAGCTGTTTCTCTTTCCCTCTTTCTTTCTCCCCTTCTTTCCCCCAGTCAAGTCTGTCCCGTATTCAGTAAGTGAAAATAAAATAAACAATAAAAGGTGAATCAAATGGACCATTACGGCAAGGCTGGGATGGTCAATTTGGTAAAGTAGATTCGTTGGGCATCTTTCTTTGCCTTTAGACAACAATTCTGATGGCAAAAGAGCCAAACGGGACAGGCAAAAAAAAAAAAAAAAAAGAATCTCATCTCTGATTTTTGCAGATGATGTGGTTCTATTGGCTTCATCGGGTGAGGGCCTCCAGCTCGCACTGGAACGGTTCGCTGCCGAGTGTGAAGCAGCGGGAATGAGGATCAGCACCTCCAAATCTGAGGCCATGGTTTTCAGCTGGAAAAGGGTGGAGTGCCCACTCCGGGTCGGGGATGAGTTCCTGCCCCAAGTGGAGGAGTTCAAGTATCTCGGGGTCTTGTTCGCGAGTGATGGGAGAAGGGAGCCGGAGATCGACAGACGGATTGGGGCTGCAGCTGCAGTAATGCGGATGCTGCACCGGTCCGTCGTGGTGAAGAGGGAGCTGAGTGTAAAAGCGAAGCTCTCAATTTACCGGTCGATCTACGTCCCTACCCTCACCTATGGCCACAAGCTGTGGGTAGTGACCGAAAGAACGAGATCGCGGATACAAGCGGTAGAAATGAGCTTCCTCCGAAGGGTGGCTGGCCTCTCCCTTAGAGATAGGGTGAGAAGTTCGGCCATCCGGGAGGGGCTCAGAGTAGAGCAGCTGCTGCTCCACATCGGAAGGAGCCAGCTGAGGTGGTTCGGGCATCTGACAAGGATGCCCCCTGGGCGCCTCCTGGGTGAGGTGTTCCAGGCATGTCCCACCGGGAGGAGGCCCCGGGGCAGACCCAGGACACGCTGGAGAGATTATATCTCTCGGCTGGCCTGGGAACGGCTGGGGAGAGGGAGGTCTGGGCCTCTTTGCTTAGGCTGCTACCCCCGCGACCCGGCCTCGGATAAAGCGGATGAAGATGGATCGATGGATGGATGGATAGAGCAGTTCACATGCAAAGGTCTTTAAAAAAATCTCCTGACAGTGATACGGTAATCAAAGTATAAAGTGCTCAGCTAATGTGTGGCGATCCTTAGTCTGGTAAAATATCTGCCACAGTCATATGCAGGAAACAAATACAAACACAACTCAGCTCCATCTGTAACCAACTGTTCATGTTTTACACTCACATAAGGACTTTAAGGACTGTTAGGAAATCGTTATGCATTGTTCTACATATTCACTCACATTCATACACACATGTATCTATTGCTGACACATTGTTTTCTACATCTCATATGTGTACACTCTTGGTCTGTAAATGACACACTGCCTTTCAACACCACAGTACAGTTGTATTGTTGCTATAGTAAACTGTCAGTTTAATTTGAACTGATTCGATCAAGCATAACAATGATTATCTCTTCACTGTTGCACCTGTTGGTATTTTAGGGAGTGAACATTTTGTCCCCAAAGCTGATGTGTTAGAAAAGTAGGAAAAAACTGAAAAAATTTAGTTAGTTAGACAAGGGACAGGTTGTTGGACAAATGTATATATATATATATATATATATATATATATATATATATATATATATATATATATATATATATATATATATAGCCTGCACCTGGCAAGACCCAAGGTGCAGGCTGTGTAAAGATGCCCCAGAGACAATCCAGCACATAACAGCAGGGTGCAAGATGCTAGCAGGCAAGGCATACATGGAACGCCATAACCAAGTGGCCGGCATAGTGTACAGGAACATCTGTGCCGAGTATAACCTGGAAGTCCCGAGGTCAAAATGGGAGATGCCCCCAAGGGTGGTGGAGAATGACCGAGCTAAGATCCTGTGGGACTTCCAGATACAGACGGACAAAATGGTGGTGGCTAACCAACCGGACATAGTGGTGGTAGACAAACAGAAGAAGACGGCCGTAGTGATCGATGTAGCGGTTCCGAATGACAGCAATATCAGGAAGAAGGAACACGAGAAGCTGGAGAAATACCAAGGGCTCAGAGAAGAGCTCGAGAGGATGTGGAGGGTGAAGGTAACGGTGGTCCCCGTGGTAATCGGAGCACTAGGTGCGGTGACTCCCAAGCTAGGCGAGTGGCTCCAGCAGATCCCGGGAACAACATCGGAGATCTCTGTCCAGAAGAGCGCAGTCCTGGGAACAGCTAAGATACTGCGCAGGACCCTCAAGCTCCCAGGCCTCTGGTAGAGGACCCGAGCTTGAAGGATAAACCGCCCGCAGGGGCGTGCTGGGTGTTGTTTTGTTATATAGATATAGATATATATAGATATATATAGATATATATAAATATAGACATATGGTAAATTTATGTTTGCACCTTTCACACAAAGGGGAAAAACCACTTTATTGTAAAAGTATCCATGTGCGTGTGTCAGCTGTAAAAGATGCGTCAGTGTAACTCCGCAAAGCCAATGCAGATAGCTGTATGCGAGCCTACTTGTGTGTCCATGTATGCGTGAGTGAACTGTCAGTAGTCACAGCACTGCCAGTACTTCATATCCACAGCTCTCTCTTCATCTCTCTTTCTTTCTCCGTGCGTCTCTCGCACCTGATCATTTGTTGCTGCTTGACAGTTCTCATTATTGCCTTGGCACTAGCTCAGCATGTCCTGCCAAAGCAAGACACTGAAATGGAATTTGAAAAAGAGGGAGTGTGTAGAAGACTGTAAATGAAGAAAGCTAGGAAGATGCTGACAGAGAGAGAGAGAGAGACAGAGAGAGAGAGGGGGGGATCAGGACAAAGGGGGAAACAAATGAGAGAAAAGCAGAATAAGACAAAGTAAGAGAGGAGTGTTGGATGCTGCTGCACAATTAAAAGCACTTACCTCTCCCCAGAATGACAATGAAGCAGCAAAAACAATGCTGACAGAGGTATTAACATGGACATATTTACCTCTACACAGACAATCAGACAACAACACTGACACTGCTAAGCATGGAGAGGACCACACTGTTGTCACAGCAGTCCCATTCAAACATTAAGGGGAGAAACAGCAGCAGTAAAGGCCTTGATGCTAACTGAAGGTGGTACCTGTGTGACTGTCTGTTCTTGTATTTGAAGTTTCTGTCAGCAGTACTCACTTCTTTGTCTACTCATTCATGTTGGCAATTGATCACCATCTTTCTTTTTCAGAAGCAAGATGAAACTCAAAGAGGTTGCAGTGCTCATTGAGCAAAAATAAAAGCCCATTTACCATACAATGTGTTTGAAATGACCCAAAATGAATTTTACTCCCTATCAGAGTCGCTTGTGTGTTTTGCATTGACACAACAACAGTCTTAGAAGATATCTGAGTCTTTAATTCATACTGATGAATGCATCAGAGAGAAACTTGGGGTTAGCATCTTCTAAGGATATTTGGTGTGCAGACTGGAGCAGACGGGGATCAAACCACCACCCATTAATAAATGACCTGCTCTACCTCCTGAGCAACAGCCACCCCTTCATCATGTGTTACACCTGACTAATTTATATTTCCTGTGCAAACCAGAGGTATAGTGATGTGCTGGTCGCGAACGAAACGGCTCTTAGAGCCAACTCTTTGAAGTGAACGACGTGAGGCGTGGGTTTTTTTTCTTTCTCTCTCTCTCGCACTTTTTCCCCGCTTCACTGCACGCGAGCCTTGTGCTTTGCGCTGAGCAGAGAGGGGAGGGGCGGTAGTTACACTCGCAGTAGCACAGGAACAGAGCGGGAGGGAGAGAAAGAGAGCCAGGGACAACAACATCACATTAGAAAGGTATAGTAATCACCCACAACTATTTTCAGTTGCAGATGATAAAGGATTCAGAAAGTTTATTCATGCAGGTCCATATAGAATAGAATAGAATAGAATTCAACTTTATTGTCATTACACATGTCGCAAGTACAAGGCAACGAAATGCAGTTTGCATCCATCCAGAAGTGCTTTAGCCATGAAATAGATATATTACAAAATACATATTAGCAATAATATAGACACATAAATATATTACAGAAATGGGTCTGTTATAGGTACGAGGGTACAAAATATGGGTCTATTATGGGTAAGTTATAATGTACACGTTATGAAGGAATGTTATGAATATGCTATAACTATAAGTATGTACAGGCTGTGAACAGGATATAAATATGAAAACTATACAGAAACATGAAATAAAAAAACTATACAGAAATGTGAACTATGCAAGTTATAAACAGTTGTAGAATTAAAATTGTCGTATTGTACAGAATGATTATTTATACAGAATTATAACAGTAGTGCAGTTAAGATGTGAAATATAGAGAATGTGCATTTTCTTTTTGTTTTCATATTTTAATTTATATTTATTTATAAATATTTATATTTATTTATTAATTTATTAATTTATTAATTTATTTATATTTGAGCATGCAATTTATTGAAAACAATGCTTAAACTGAAATAGGCTGTTTCAAGATTAGATAAGATAACCTTTATTAGTCCCACCTCCTGCAGCTCCATTGTTTCACTGAAGAAAAAAGCACCCCAGACCATTATGGTGCTCCCTCCACTGTGGGGCGTAGAAAACATCTCAGGTGGGATCTGTTTGTCATGCCAGTAACGTTGGAAACCATCAGGACCATTAAGGTTAATTTTTCTCTCATCAGAGAAGAGAACTGTCTTCCTCCTTCCAGTGTCCCGTGTTTGGTGCTCTTTTGCAAAGTTCAAACAGTTGGTTCTGTGGCGTTCAAGGAGAAGAAGCCTTTAAAGACATTTTTTGTTTTTTAAGCCCTTCAGTCTCAGATGCCGTCTGTGTCACGCTACTTGGTCATGTGACCCAGTGTTTGAGTTTTTATGTATCTCTGGTATTCATTTGTGTTCTAGTTTAGCTCATCTAGTTAATTTCTAGGTTGCAGTTTAGTCCTTTGTTTCTTAGTTCTTTTTGTCAACTCCCCCTGTACTAAGTCTCCCTGGTCCATGCGTCTACCTGTCATGTTACATGTTTGTGTGGTCCTAGTTGTCAAGTTCGTGTCATGTCTATGTCTCCATGTTTCCTGTTTTATTTTGAAGGAGTCTGGTGTTCTTTGTTCATTGTATTTAGTTTCATTTCCCCTGTCCTGTTATTAGGTTCATGTGTGTCAGCTGTTCTCCTTGTGTTTCCACTTCCCCTGATCATCCCTGTGGGTATTTAGTCTCTGTGTCTCATTCAGTCTGCGTTGCGTCGTCTGTGTTACATCCCTCATGTGATGTCAGGTTAAGTGGTTTCAGGATTGTTGTGCAGTTCATGTTCCTGTAAGTGATTCATGTATTTCATAGTTTTGTCATGCACTCAGGTCCTGTTCACAGTCATTGCCAGTCCTCCTAGTTTTGTCATAGTTAAGTCATTTTCTTAGTTTTCAGTTTTCCCAGTGTAGGTTCTAGTTTAGTTTCGTCACTGCCCTTGCTGCTTTATGTTGCCCCTGTATCAGCCATAATAAAGGCTCGCCTTTTGTTAATTCCGTCTCCCTGTCTGTGTTCACACCTGGGTCCTCCATACACTCCCCAAACGGTCTGCCACAGCAGCTCGTGACAGAGATTATTCAGACAGTGGAAGCGATATGCTGCAAGTGGGTGTAACGTTCTGGGGAGGAGGATAATGGAGGAGTTACTCCACCCGTTGCGGGTGACCGTCACTGTGTTTCCCTGGTTATGGGAGGCGCTACCTCCCTTGATCTCTGATTACCTCCGCACCATCCTACAACCCCGTCCTCAGCAGCAGCTGCCCAGTGCGTGGGCTGTGTCACCACAGCCCCGACACTTATTGGTGGTTTAAGGTGGAGCTCCAGGTTGCGGCTTGACTAGTCAATCAAGCTTCTTGTCATTAAGTCCAAACTGGCTGCAGTGTTAAGATTAGGAATGGAAACTGATAAAAGAAGAATTTTATTATTGATATCACTTATCTATTTGATTTTTTATCAATTTCCTCAAGAAAAAACTCTATGCTGATTAAACCGGCATTGATTCTTCTATTTAGACAAGTCTATTAGATCAGTGGAAAAAAAGAATGAGAAAGAGAATCAGAAAAAAGTCTATGTGTAGCTACGGATCAACTCACTCAGCAGCCATGGAGTGGTGTCTGGTTGCAATAAAGCTGCTTGTTGACATACAGCTAATCGATTGCAATGACAGCTCAGGAGCTTCCTTGAATTAACTTTTTACGGATTGGGAACAGGACATTTGCTTCACTCCAGGAATTCTCTGGGAAACTGGTCATTAATGCTGAAGTCTGTTCCTTCACAGCTCACAAGAATGACCATGCCTTGGCCATGATGCGCTTATCTCTGCTCCATGTAGATACCCTTCATATCCTTGAAAGTTGCAATCCAATACAACAAAAAATAGCACAAAAAAATATAAAACCAAATTTTAAGTCCACAGTTTTTGCAGAGATTGATCCCTCTAGCATCTCTGCTGTAATTTCTAAAGTTGAATACTTAGATCCAGACTTTTTTTTGCTTATTTTGCAGGAGACGAATGGAAAAACCTCAAATGTTCCTTTTAGACTCATTTGCTCATGTGAATTCTCTCCTCTCTCCTCCCTCTCTTTGACGCTCATATCACACGGTTACATCTGCATCACCCTTTTTTAAGTCACATTTTGTTGCTTCTCTCTCTCTCTCTCTATGTGACCTTTCACATACATGATTCCTGGCTTCTATCAGACACTGGTCTCCAACAACTTCTCTGGAACAGTTTCAGTGTATCCTCGTCCGAGGTTCCCTCACCAAATACTCACGTCTTGCCATTGTTTGCTCCCGTGTTTTCAATGAAACTTGTAAAATCTCATTAACACTCTGTGTTATGTCTGCATCCGGATCCACTCCCATGTACTGGGCTTCCAGCCTTGACAGGATTAAACCAAGCTTATTAGACTGTCCCTGACCCGACCTAGAACAAGCACTGTGTGGAAAAGTTAAAAATCTCTGCCTTTCTTCAGTATTATGCATCATAACTGCTTTAAAAGCCTCAACATCTCTCTGACAGCTGGAATTAAAACAAAAATTATGTTTACATCAGACAAGTCTTTATCCCTCAGAAAAAGAAAATACTAAATTTGGCATAAGAAACAGATAAGAAATCTAGAACCTGTTATCTAGAATGGAAAGTTTATTTTATTTGAAGAACTTATATCAAAATACGGAACCAGCAATTGTAAATTTCACCCCCATTTTTTGACATAAATTAACTGTGGTATATCACATCTGTGGAAAGCTGACACACCCAGACCTGATTACTGCCACGCCTGTTCTTATAACTTAAATAGCACCTGCCTGACAATGTGGAGTACATGAGAAGATCCTCAAAAGCCAGACATCATACCACTATCCAAGGAAATTCAGGAATGTATGAGAAACAAAGTGATTGCGATTGCTGAGTCTGGAAAAGGTTATAGACCCATTTCTAAAGCTGTGGGACTGCAACGAACCACAGTGAGAGCCGGTATTCACAAATGGCAACAACATGGACCAGTGGAGAACCTTCACTTGCCTCAGTTAAGGTCAGTGTTCATGAGTCTACTATAAAATATATCTATATCTATATGTATACGTGTGTGTGTGTGTGTGTGTGTGTGTGTGTGTGTGTGTGTGTGTGTGTGTGTGTGTGTGTGTGTGAACTTGGAAAACAAAGGAAAAAGCAGGATGCTATACAGCTAGGATTTCCAAATGTATTAAACAGAAAAATATAATTCCTAACAGTATTGCTTCTGACCAAGTTAGTTCAGGTGTGCAGGAAAAAGGGGGCCTCGGGCTATTCTTGGATCTGCTGCACATTGCTTAATTTGCTAGCTGGGTGGACTTGTTTTCCTCTGAGGGGGTGAAGACTAAATTAGAAGTGCAATGGAAAACTCCAAACACTGCATCGCATTGGTTTTAATATACACTACTAAGGTTTTAAAACACCCCGATTTTTCCACTTATTTAATGCAATTCAAGTAATTCAAGTTAATAGCTTGAAATGGAAAGGGTAAGGGTAAGTGGTTAACTACCAGAGACAAAAAAAGTGTCATGGTCCTGGGTCGGTGATAATAAACTAAAAGCGCTGGGTCACCGACCCAGCGCTTTTAGTTTATTATCATTTTCTAGTTTATTATGATGATTATTATTGTTCGAGTTCTGTGTTATATTCGGTCTGCCTCTGAGTCTGCGTCTGTGTCTCTGTCTATGGTGTCACCCGTCTGTTTGTGAATCTGTCTGTTTAGTTCTGTCTTGTTTGGTTCCCCGTGTCTGAGTTTCCTGTTTTATTGTGAAGGTCTCTGTCTGATGTGAGTGTGTTCAATTTACGTTTCCCCTGTCCCGTCAGCTCTGATTTCTCCCAGCTGTGTTGCCCTCCTGTCTCTCATCCCCTGATTACCGGTGTGTGTATTTAAGCCCTGTGTCTTCTCCTGCCTGTTGCCGGTTCGTCTGCGTTATGCCCAGTCAGTCTGCGGTGTTCTGTGGTTCACGGTGGTCTGTTTGTCGTCTGTGTCTCTCTGCCTCTCTGCCTCTCATCCCTTTTTGTATCATCCCAGGTTTGTGGTTTAGTTCTCCCAGTTTAGGTTTCTTTAGTTTATTGTTCCCCCTCGTTGCCTGTTTTGCCACTTCCCCTCTTTGTAAATAAACTTCACTAGCATTTCATCCACTGCTTGCATCTTGGGTCCTTCTTCCTCCAACTCCACACGGCTCGCCTCAGCAGCCGTGACAAAAAGGTAAAGTTACCCAAAATGGAAAAGTAATGTACATTTCAGAATTGTACAAAAAGGCCTTTTATCAGTGAACACAACATGGGTTAACAATTTAAAATCTGTTCTGCAGCAATGGAGGTTGATCAACCTTTGAAAGCTGCTGCTACTAATCCCTACAGGTAGATTGCTTCCAGCCCCCTCTGTCTGCATAAAAGCAGTGTTGAACACACTGTGGTACCAGACCCTCGTGTGCATCAGTTGAGCAGTATTGTACTGCAGAAAGTAGAGTGTTGCTACAAAAATGGCAAGAAAAAGGAAATGAACAGTGGAAGAGAGACAGACCATCATAACACTTAAAAATGTAGGTCTGTCCTACAGAGAAAATGCAAAGAAAGTCAAGGTGTTCCAGCAAGAAAGCTGTCGCTAAGTCGCCAGAATAAGACAAAGAAGCTTGTGTGGGCCACCAAACACTGCCATTGGACTACTGAAGACTGGAAGAAGGTTTTATGGACTGATGAATCAAAATATGAAATCTTTGGTTCGTCACGCAGGATCTTTGTACGCCGTGGAGTAGGTGAAAGTTCCACAGTGTGTGGCATCAACTGTCAAACATGGAGGAGGAAGTGTGATGGTCTGAGGCTGTTTGCTGATCCAGGGTCAGTGACTGGTACAGAGTGAGAGGCTCCCTGAACCAGAACAGCTACCACAGCAATCATGCAGCACCATGCAGGATCCTCTGGTATGCACCTAGTTGGTCAGGGCTTCATCCTACAGCAGGATAAAGACCCAAAACCTAAGTCCAAGGTATGGTAGAACCACCTCAGGAACAAAGAACAAGATGAGCTTGGAAACATGGAGGTCCAGTACAGTCTCCAGACTTAAACCCCACCAAGCTGGTTTGAACTGGACAGAAGAGTGAAAGCAAAGCAGCTACAAGGTCCACATTCATGGGAACATCTGTTACAGATGTGGGAGAAGATTTGATTTCTGTTGTAGAAAGAAGCCACGGCTGTGTTCAGCTGTTATATCTGACAAAGATATAACATAATGCAGCAGTTTTTAAGTGCAAAATGTCAGACATTGTCACGGCTGGCGGAGGGAGCCGTGTGGTGTGGAGGAAAAGGAGGACCCAAAATGCAGCAAACTGATGATACGAGTGACGTTTATTTACAGGGTGGTAGTGGCAAAAACAGGCAATGAAGCATGAGTAATTACAAACGGAAACCTGAACTGGGAGAAACTAAGTGACAAACCTGGGACCATACAAAAGGGGTGCGGGGCAGAGAGACGCAGAGACAGGAACACCATAGAACGCAGACGAGCCGACAACGAACACAGACCGACACCCACTATATATACACACACACACACACACACACACACACACACACACACACACACACACACACACACACACACACACACACACAAGGTAATCGGGTAATCGCACACAGGAGGGAAGAACAGCTGATCTGAATACACATGATGACTGGAGGACACAAGCTGAACACAATGACAACAGACACAGACTTTCAGAACAAAACAGGAAATCTAGAACCCGAACCGGACACAAGGGGGGAGGACACAGAATAACTAGAACAGAGGGAAATAATCACAAAACACAAAACGCTGGGTCAACGACCCAGGACCATGACAGACATTGTGTTGTATTACTAGTGATGAACGAGCTGATGAATGAATGAATGAGACATTATTACTGTCATTTCATTAACTTGGGAATAATGACAAGCAAATCTCTGACATCCAATTTCTGAGATAAATTTTGATGTCTTATTGCAGCCTAAAGTGGAAGGCTTCGAATAAATCAGGATCTTGTGGAAGAAGATTTGAGCAGGAGATTAATAGGTGAGGGTTGTACCTGCATCACTGTACCAGTCTGCTTTGGTAAATAGAGTATTGAGCTAGTGAGCTGTCAGTTTACTAGTCCATCTACATTCCTACTCTTACACATTACCATGAGTTGTGGGTCATCCTAAGCGATAGATTGAGAAGCTTGGTCATTTGGGAGGTATTAGCGCAGCTCAGCTACACCACAACATTGAAACTTGGGAGCCAAGTCAGGAAATGACTAAGATGCCTCCTGGACGCTTTCTGGGAGGAGACCCAGTACATGTCCGTCAAATAGCTTGGGAACATCACCAAAAAAATTTAACAGTGGACCACTGCTATACCATATGATCTATAGCTCAAAGTTGAAGCTATGGTTTGAATTGAACAAAACAAATTATACTTCAAAGTTACTGCATCCAGTTCGGTTTCGATTTATTTATTTATTTATACAGTGCCAAACACAACAAGAGTCATCTAAAGGTGCTTTAGACCCAACAAGAATACATACAGAGAAAACCCAACAATCATGACACCCTTATGAGCAAGTACATTGGGAAGGAAAAACTCCCTTTTAATAGGAAGAAATCTGCTTCACCCCATCAGCTGTGGCTGATGGGGTGAAGTGGTGAAAGACAGGATAAAGACAGGCTGTGGAAGAGAGCCAGAGATTAATAATAAGCAATGAATCAATGCAAAGAGGCGTATAAACACATAGCGAGTGACTGGTGGATATAGCACCCCTCGACTTGATCATTGTAAGATTTCTAGTCGTGAAAGACATCACCAGCAGAAGCTGACAGCTTTCATTTAAGCATAATATGTCATGATCTGTGAACAGATGAACTGACAAAGGCCTGAGGAGGACAGGGACAATATAAACACTGAAGGCTGATGAGGGAAGTGAAAACACATGAGAACACAGCAGGAATGAATTATACATAACGAGGCAGGAGAAACAAAGCAAAACACACAGGACACATGACTGTCAAATTAAAACAGAAAACACTGAGAGGCAGACTACATACTGCATCTCTGTATGGTTCTCCAGCTGCACCATGGCACACAGAAAGGCACTTCAGAGGGTCATTAAGGTTCGAGCTCCGACAGTCTCGGTCGTTGTGTCCTTGGGCAAGACACTTCACCTGTTGCCTACTGGTGGAGCCTCGCCTCTGTCAGTGCGCCCCAGGGCATCTGTGGCTACAATGTAGCTGCCATCACCAGTGTGTGAATGTGTGTGTAAATGGGTGGATGACTGAATGTAGTGTTAAGCACTTTGGGGTCCATAGGGACTAAGTAAAGCGCTATACAAACACAGGTAATTTACCATATACCATTAATATGGCCCAAAAAATCATTGAACACCCTCTGAAGGACCTGTACAGCATTGGCTGTCTCAAGAGGGCAGGACTGCACACACCCAGGACACCGGATGTTTAAGTTGCTGCCGGCTGCTGAGGTCCTGGACAAACAGACTCAAGGACAGCTTTTACAACAGGTCAATAGCCCTAATCAGTGCTAACAGCTGACCTGATTGGCTACCTCCCTGGACTTTTTGGGGCACAATAGTAATGTGCAATAAGCATTCACTCATTCTTTTATTTATTTATTCACTTGCTGGGCCGTGTCCTCATTTTATGTTTGACAGTGTTTTAGTAGGTAAAGGTGAATGGCTTGGGCATGAATTGAGCTGCGGTTTGGGGACTGGCGGCGGCTCCCAGGCCTGCCAGATCCCCTTGTACTAAATAGAAGTGAAGAAGTTAAAGAATTGAAAAGGGCAGGGAGGGTGGGCCACGTAGACTAGAATGAACAGCTTGCAGAACTGGGGGAACCTATATGGATGAGAACTGGAAGGAGCGTGTTTGGAGGCGCGGTCCCACTCCTGAAATTCTGATACTTTATCTCCAGTTAAGTCATTTCTTTTCTGCTCATACCTTTTCTTGAACTTTTGAAAAAAAAATCCAATTTGAAATCTACTGTGTTGTGTTTTCTTGTGCTTGGTGCTGATGTGGGACAGTTTCCAATTTCATTGTACTATTGTACTTGGTATGACTGTGCAGAGACATTAATAAATTAAACTCAATACTAAACCTGTATAAACTTGAACTCAAATCATTACTATAATACAAAAAGTCACAAAAGCACAAACTCAAAATTCTAGGTCAAAAGACCCAGAACCATGACATTATATTTAACATTACTTTTTGCACAATGTGAGGAAGTAGAGAGACATCACCCAGCATAAATGTTATATTTTATACTGGTTTTCCTTCTTTGATAGTACATCTAGTTTTAACTGACTTATAGGGACTGGACATGTAGGAATTCAGGCAGGCTGGGTGGTTTTTGTTTTCGCTTTTAGGTGTAATTGTGCCTGGAGTGCAAGAGCCACTGCCGGTTTGTCATTGTACGTCGTACTAAGCCCAAAGTCTGCCTGTTGATACTTTCTACTCTTTACCATTCTCCCTAGACTCACCTAGTTTGCTGTCACTATTTCAGACCTTGTTGATAAATCTAATCAAATAATGATTGTGTGTAAGGATTTGTAACAATTTAACTCATTGTTCTTGTAACTTTTGGGAGAATTATAGCATGTTTTTGCTTATATTTTTGGTTGATCTTTCAGATGTCTTACAGTCAGGATTTATTCCATTCTTCAGGCGTTTAATCTGGAACATATCTGTTTTAGCATCACAGTCCATTTTGATTGATTTTGCCTTGAAGAAAAGCTGCGTTTGCATGAGATTTCAGGTTTGTGAAATAAAAGGCCAAGCTTTGCTGGTGTAGAGGTTTCTGTCTGGATACAAGCCAAATGAAGTAAACTCTGCTGCATTAAATATAAACTATTGTCAACATGTTTTGTGGGAATTATCTCCATGCACACTGCTGCCTTTCTGTCTGTCAGTAATCCTTTAGCCAACCCTCTACTCTGCTGCTCTCTTTCATCTCTCCCTGTCTTCCTGTTCAGTGCATTTGGTGAGCTCACTGTGCTTTTAAGTGCAGTTTGATTTTAAGACAGAAAATGATGTAAGCGAAAGCAAGTAAAAAAAAGGTTCTGTACATTATCTGTTTTCTATTTCACTTCCTTCTCTCTTGCTGTCTGTTTTGATAGCATGTATGCCTCAGCTTTCCACCACACAGAGGACGAGGTGTTGATTAGGTGATAAGTAAATTTTTTTGTTGGATTAATGTTGAGGATAATTAAAGAGAAATCTGAGGTATCAGTGAGCTGTGATGAGCTCCATCACTCCACCACCAGCTCTTTATATTTTACTCTGATACACAATCAGTTGTGAGGACAGTATATAGTTCAGACTGGGACTACTTTGTGATGAGATGGGAAGGCATAGTGCTTAGCTTTGCTTAACAAAAAAAGCAAAAACTTTGATTAAAATTATATAATCTGAGTAAAAAAAAAATCTGAAGTGACTAAGATTTGTAACAGGCAGTGTCAATGCAAGAAACAGTAATTCAGTAAGAAAAATTTAGTTTAATGAACTGTTAGACCTTCAGTCAATTAAGGCTGAAACAGTATTTTTCACTTCACTTTTTTGTATTGTAAATGTCAACTTATTTTCAGTTTGTTATTATTATTATTGGTAAAATATTACATATTTTTATAATAGTGTTTTTTATAATTATGTATTCGTACATCAATCCAACGAGAGCTGATTAATACATTTCAGTCTGTGTGGGGCACTGGTGTTGTGATTGATTAAATCTGTGCTACATTTGTAAATATTATTTGTTGTATGCTATTTTAAAAAAACTTAGCATGACCTTACACTGCTCTGTTAAAGTTGTGTTGAAATGTATGATTATATTTAAAGTCCAATTAATTTTTTACCAGCTACAGATGCGTACATAAGGTTTTAGCACTATATAATCAAGAGGAAATATTTTAGATCATTAGTTAAGAAAACTGCTCTTACCAGCAGCTGCTTTGTTTCACAGGTTTTCCAGATTCTACGGGGAGATAATTGTGTTTTTTTGTCATTTAATATGATAACATCAAGTGATCTATTAATCCTTTTCCATATCTTATTCATGTTATTCAAGGCAACGAATAATTTTAATGCTGGGAAAATTTAGTGGTGAATAACAAAACAAGGAAATTACTGCTGTGCAGCATGTCTGTGAAAGTTCTCAGTCATCCAGGTCATCGTAGTCAAAGGAGCTTGGAAAGAAAAGCGTCTGGACTTCTTTAAGTTGCTTGAAGACGTTTCACCTCTCATGCAGATCACTTGATTAGATATCTGCTCTTAGCATCTACTAGAGCATCTATATGGGACATTACGTCCTTTACAGATGCTCTAGTAGATGCTAAGAGTGGAACACTTGACATTTTGGCTGAAGGTTTAGGCCGACAGAGTTGTTGTCTCCATAAACTCAAATTTCAGAAAATACAATCAGGCATTTAATTACAGCCAAGTGTAATTAAAACAAAAATAAGTTACACCATAGTCGTTCTCTTAGCATCTACAGAGACATCATCAAATACATGGGGCCTTGGAGAGCTGGTGTCCATCCTTTACACCTCATACACTCACTTACACCAACACATGCACCCAACATGTCACCTCTAAAACAGACGAGCAGGAGTGAGGGGGGGCAGGCAGGGCTTTCTACACCCCTGTTTCCTCATCCTATTCGCAGCTCAGCTTGGCAGCTCCTCACGGTCTCTGCTGGCTCTGGGTTCATCCACATGTCGGGGAGGGGGGGTGTTGATTAATGTGTCTTTTTGCAGTTTCACGGATTATGAAACTGGAATTATGCTTCATGACAAATGCTCGTACACAGATGCTCACATTCTCTCTCTTTCTATCTCACACACATACACAATCACAACAGGGTGTCTTATGTTTGTGCTGTTTTTTTAAATTCTGGCTGCTATTCTTGTGTCTTACTCATATTTTCCTAATTTTGATGGCAGATTTTCAGAAAAACAGGAAAATCTTTCTCAATTTCTGTGTCGTGGTGTCTGTAATGGGGTATCAGCAACAGTTTTTGGTTGGTCACAACAGAGTCTGACTGGGAGGTTGGTGACGGCTCTGGACTTTCATTTTTATACGGCCATTCTCAGTCTTTATCAGTGGTAAAAATTATAAGATGGGAGTGAAAAGAATTCATGTCTCAAACATGTGTGTGCGTGAATGAGTCAATTCAGCTTATTGAAACTTTATATTTCAAGGTAACGACCCCACAATAATACAGCAAAATCACCAACAATGAGACAATTCTTCAGTGAGATGATCCCCCATGAGCAGGAAACTGGCAACAGTGGGAAGGAAAAACTCAATTTTAACAGGAAGAAGCCTCCAGAAGAACCAGGTGCAGGGAGGAGGGCAAACAGTTTATAAGGTTTATAAGGGGTTCTCAGATTTTGGGGGTTTTCTCTGTATTATTGTAAGATCTTTAACGAACAATATAAAGTTCCCCAATGTGACTATGTTGTAATGCTGTATAAATAAATATATAGCACTGTTTGTGCTACATAAATAAAATTGATTTGAATTGAAATCATTATCTCATTTATGAGGTAACACTTTGCATGATGAGGTGTAATGAGCTTTATGACCTAGCAGGGGCCAGCCCTTCCACTGGAAGAGCTTTGAAGTCATTATTAATTTATTATTATTGATGTCCTAATACAAAGTGTAATGCATTTTGCAAGTATCAGTCAGTTCCATTTCATTGCCTTTTGGAGAGTGGGGCAGAATTTAAATTGGGCAGAGAGGAGAGGAATTGAATTAGTGGTTACTACAGAGCAACGAGGAGGCAGATATGATCAAGAATTATTGTAAGCAGCACATTGTTGAGCACCACGGATAGGACCAGGTTTTCTTCACCATCATCCACTACATGTGATGACATCCCATGTTCCAAAAGGCTGCTGCAGCTGTAATTGGCAATCATGCCTCTACCTACAGTGATGGCGTTTTTCCATCTGTGATGATGATGACTGTTGCAGCTGCAGTGTAGACGACATCTCTGGTCAAGATGGAAAGGAGACACACTGAGAGAATTGCATTTCTACCTGACTGATTTTGGTAGATTGTATCACAATGGATGCTGTGTGCATTTAAAGCATACATTAATGGGCTTTCTGTTATCTGGATTCCCGTGCATGGATTACATATTAATAGGTTGTTAAAAACACAACCTTGCACCTTTTCCTCTCCTGCCTCTATCGCTGTCTTGTGTCTCTTAGGGCTCAAAAACATTGGGCCATCAACTCTTAATGTTGAAAGACAAAACCTACTGCTGTGCACTTCAGCTACTGCTATATTGTTCTCATACTGTAAAGCGAGTGAAGGAACTGTGTGCGAGTGTTATTGTTGTCTAATGGTTAGACTTAAGGGCTCAGATGAAAATTCAATTACTGTGGCTTGTTGTTGTTCACAGCCCATGGCCACAAACACACACACATGTGTGCACACACAACAGTGCAGATCTATACACTGTCAAAAGATTACCCACACACACTCGATATAATGGCCATAGTTCATTGATTCAATGAAATGTAAATGCCCTCAGCCCACAGATAAAGGAACACATACATAGGCACATAAAGCCTCACATTCAACACACAATCTACAACAAAGTC
The DNA here is from genome assembly GCF_041146795.1 of Maylandia zebra. Classification (NCBI taxonomy): domain Eukaryota; kingdom Metazoa; phylum Chordata; class Actinopteri; order Cichliformes; family Cichlidae; genus Maylandia; species Maylandia zebra. The sequence goes on along the minus strand of NC_135168.1, from coordinate 2,749,267 downwards.
ATTTGAGAACCCTGAAGGAGCAATATCCAAATCTGCCAAAGAGAAAAGAATGATAATTCTATTGAGAGTCAATCTTGGGGCATTTTGTGATTATGGTTATTTATTTGGAGCCGGTACAGTCAGCTTCAGAATGAATGCAAATATCGATCTCTTTTAGATATCAAAACACCTGCAGGCCTCAAATCATTCCTCGCAGTCTCTCTCCGCAGCACTCATTTACTAGCTCCATTTCATCTTCTCTCTCTCTTCTTTCTCCACCACGAGCACTTTAGCTTCATTTCATCTTTACTACTTCCTCATTTTCTTCTTAGATGGGTCAGTTAAGGGAGAAAACTTTGTTGCTCTGTTTAGACAGTTGTTTGTGTGTAACTTTTACATTCTGGTCTCCCTCCGTAGGGAGGGATACATTTGATAAAAGAGTGGACTGCAGGGTTTTCCTTTTGTGAACACAAACGCCTAAGATGTTGATGCCTTTAATCTGGAGCAAAGCACTGGATGTTTGGCCTGATTATTCTTCCATGAATTGATTGAATAGTCTTGAAAATATTCATCGAACATATTCTTGGCCCTCAAAAGATGATACCAGATAATGTGTCATAGCATCCAAACAGTTTGTTGTTATATCATCTAGGTATGTTGAGACAAAAATTATATCCACAGCTGGCATAGCGGGGTTAGTTTTGTGCTTTCACCACTTCTGCCTTCTGTTTCTATACATATAAAATTTGTTGATTTTTCTACTACCTTCCTAAAGAATTTGTGTCCAATAGAGGCATTAGACCAGTAACTACGCAGACACTCAGATTTGTCATTTATTAGTTATTAGCAATCAATCTCTTCTGTTAGTTTGGATTAAGTATCATAAACTGCATTTAAGAGATGAAAATAGAGCTTTCAATCGCTCCCCCAAGTTTTAAGTAGATTGCAAACCCAAACCTCGATGGACTTTACAAACAAGAAAATGAACCTTTATTTAGATTCAGGTAGCAAATCGGAACCATTATAAAGGCAGGAAAACTGAGGGCTTATTTTGTTTTCTCTTTTCTAGGCTGGGTGGGCAGGCTGAGCTTCTTCTCTGCCTCTGCTTCCGCCACCATGGTGATGGAAAATATACACTAAAGATATTAGAAGGCATCCTAAATGACTCTGATCTTCCACTTTACATAATTTTTATTGAACAAAAAAACATCAGTACTGGAAAACTCCTGTCTTTTCATTATTGAACATAGATACAGAAAATCAGTCCCACCACAGCCATCAGGCTTTTTAATTCTCATACAGACAGACGAGTTATGTCAGACATATGAATTTCCCAACAGTCCTCCAACCACTAGCTCCCCAAGCCTTAAGTAAGATCTTCACTCTCTCATTTCAATATATGCTTTATTTTACTGGTAACCATGATAGAGCAATCTGGCAAATCTCTGGACCGAGACGCAGACTTTAAAACACTTTGCGCAACAATTTCCCATCAGGGAGATATTCTAGGTGAATAGGTTCACAGTGCCCTTGCACAGCGACTGATTAGATTATCAGCACTGGATAGCACACTCCAGGCAATACAAGCCAGACTCTCCCCTGCTTCTGCTCAAGGATCGCCGATCCCAGCCGTAACTCCCACCACCAACCTGGAAGCACGTCGTCCTTCCAGCTTATAATTTTCTCAGCTTGGGTGGGCCAAATTACAGATCATGTTCATGAAGAATTTCAGGGGAGAGTCACTCGCTGTTTCATGTCACAATGAACCAGAAGAACAGTAGAAGACAGCCACGTTCAAAGTGGGCACATGCACCTCCAGAGTCTCTCTGAAGCCGAATCTGACAATTTTGTTACTGTTGGACTTTTGTACATAAAATATATAAACTAGTTACCCAGCAGTGCATATAAGTGCAACTAAAATAATTAATTAGTTAATCAATGTCTGATTTGCTTTTTGATTTTAGATTGAGATTTTGCCATTGCTGTGATTCTTATACATGATACACTGATTTGGTGAGTAAACGTTTGTTCTTATTCAAACTATTTTTGCGTCTTATCTCTATTTAGCAACAGATTTTGAACTAGCTAGCCAGTGTTAGCCTAGTTTTCATATTGCAGATGCTCTCTGTGCTTGTTTACTTAAAAAACAAATGCCACAGCTTTAAAAACCTTCTATAAAAATCTCTCAGTGAATCTTACTGTTGTTGGTTTGAAACAGAAACGCGAGCAGCTACTAGATAAAAGCACAGGTAGAACTTTTTCAGAAGGTGCAGCTGTTAGGGGGCGGGGCTTGTTTTCAATCCATATGAACTTTTATAACATATGAATTTATGGACATATGATTCTTAACCCCTGTATTTATTGTAATGCTTTGTGGTTGCTTTTGAACATCTGTGGTGTCTACTAATGTCAAATCTAGCCTTTCTTTAACAACATAAGCAAACTGCTTTTATATTTAACCAACATTTATTTAATTACACTTTTTTTTTTTTTGCCTGTCCCGTTTGGCTCTTTTGCATCAGAATTGTTGTCTAAAGGCAAAGAAAGATGCCCAACGGATTTACTTTACCAAATTGACCATCCCAGCCTTGCCGTAATGGTCCATTTGATTCACCTTTTATTGTTTATTTTATTTTCACTTACTGAATACGGGACAGACTTGACTGGGGGAAAGAAGGGGAGAAAGAAAGAGGGAAAGAGAAACAGCTGAGAAGAGGGACGGGGGAGAAGGGCAAAAGACAAAAACCAACAGAACGGGCAGAGAAAAAAAAATGCATATATCAATCACCTGGATCACCTGCTGAGAAAGAAAAAAGAAAGCAAGCAGAAGAGAACAAGAGTAATAGAATAAACAACATCACAATGATATATGGGAATATGACAGTAAATACTAAATGTTAAACATTATTGTGCAGCACATAAGATCAACAGAACACAGTGTGCTTTGAGGTAGGAGCCAAAAAGGGTGTAGTTTGTGGGTGTGATCACCCGTGTGTACACCTGTGAGCATGGACGCGCTTGTTTTTTGTTTTTTAAAAGGTTCCTTCATGTAATGATCTGCTAGAGGGTGTGGGGGGGCCACAGCCCCGTCCTCCAGGGCATGAAGCAGGTATGGAGGAGATCAAAACTCCAGACATCGAGAGGCCCCCAGAACACAACAGACCAAGGAAGACCAACAGAGGGGCAGCCGCGCCACTGTCCCAGAAAGAGCTGAGGAGAGTCCCAGATGAGGGCTCACTCAGCAGCCGCGGAGCAGAAGCCAGGGGGGGTTGCAGTGACGCGCCCGTGAGCTCCGCCGGCAGCCAGCTGCGCCTGAGTGACCGAGCCCCAGGCCGAGAGGCCGGGGGCACCCCACCTCCGAAGTGGCCCGAGCGAGCCCCAGGCTCCAGGCCCCGATAAGCGGCCGCCAAGGAGTGAGCCGGTGTGTACCTGGACGCCCATCCCCGGACACAAAGAACCACCAACGCACCGATGTCTGAGGGGTCCGCCACTGGCAGGGGAAGTGGTGGTGGGGGGAGATAGGCCTCCAAACCTTGGAGGGCCTGAGATGTCCCCAGAGAGGTGGCGCCTGACACCCAACCTGACATATAGACACAGACATACAGGCACACACAGATACAAACATCCATTCCCACCCTCATGCTCTCATATGCACTTACTCCACACTCAACCAACGTGGAGACAGACATAAAGAGACGCTGTACACACGATCACACTCCCCAAGCGTACTCTACGAACCGGGTCTAGGTACCCTTGCCCCTGGAGGGGGGGAACTGCACCCAGACCCAGGTGGTGTTTCCCTTTTCCCTGCGGTGGGGAGAGGCAGACCGCCCCGACTCCGCAGCAGCAGGAAGGCTCCACACTCCAGACCGCAGTCGGACGGCCAACTTCTCCTCCTAGCCCCCCCGCTCCAGCAGGCCGCAGAGAATGGGGGTGAGAGAAGACTCCAAACCTCCCTCCACCCGCTCACTGTAGTGTTGATGCATGTGTGTTCTAAGGTGCATTTAAAACCCAGGAGGGCTTGGAGCTACCTGCCAGAGAGCAGCAGGTAAGCGCATGGTCCCTCCTGCTAGCCCTCAATGTCTACGTGTATTTAAAATTGAGAGGTGGGCAACGACGCCAGGGGTGGGGTGTACACCCTGATGGTACTTTGGACTCCGTGTATCGTGCCCACCCCCAAGATCCTATATGTATGTGTAATGAGAGTGTGAGTACTTTGAAGTCTAAGTTGTGGGATAAAATTGAGGCAGAGGCAGCCAGAAGGGGACCGGGGGGGGGGGGGGGGGGGGGGGGGGGGGTAGCCTTCTCTGCACCCTGGTGACATACCCCTACTCCAAGGCCCTGCATGTGTGGGTGGTTGTGGTGGAGCGGGAAGAGGGAGGTAGCTGGAGATGGGGAGGGAAGGAAGGGAGGGGAAAGTGACCCCTCCCTGGGGCCAGCTCCCCCGCTGACCCTAGTAGGCACCCCCATACTCCACGACCCGCCAGGGAAAGGGGGCCCAGGCCCATCCAGACCCTGGCCCATGCAGCAGCGCCTCCCGGCCCCACAGAGCCTGGGACAGTCCACCCAACCCCACCACAGAGAAAACTGCACCCACCCCACCATCCACTCATCTTCCAGACTACATAAGACAATAAACACCCAGGCTGAGATCTTCCTCCACCTCTCCTGTATCTCCCCCTCCTGCAGAGAGTTCCTGAGGAGAGGAAAGCTCCTGCAAGCTGTGACAATCTCCCCCACCAGTTGAAGAGCCCCCCCGGTGGCTCGACACACCGGCGGCACCCCATGCACCCACCCGCCCACAACCCCGGCAACACACCAACTAGGACCCAAGCCCCCGAGGCCCGGCCAGGGCCCCAGCCCAGAGACGGAGCGCTCCCAGAACCTCACGCCCATCCCGGACCCACCCAGGGCCAGCCAGGCTACCAGGTCATTAACCCACGTCCGTCAGCACAGACCCTCCCCTAGCCCCGCTGCACGCAGCCGCGAGGAAACAGTCACCTGAGAGCCAACAGAGCCCCCAACCGGACATGACCGCTACCCCGGGTTGAGCCCCCCAAGGAAGATGCCTCCGGGGAACCCCCCGACGCCCTAAGCTTGTCCCTACCCCCACACCAATCACAACAGTGAAGGCGGGACCAAACTATGACCCCCCACCCCCACTAGGTGATGGAGCTGATCAAAGGAGCCCAGAGCAATTGATCTGATGTGGTGGCAGAGGCTGTATCAAGACTAATGTAATCAAATAGATAATTTCTATATTGGTTAGAATTAAGATTATTTTTATTTTTCCAGTTCATGAGGACTGTTTTCTTGGCTATGCATAGGGCAGTGAAAACCATATGGGCGATATTCTTTTCTGAAGTGACATTATCTAAGCTGCCCAACAAACACACTAAGGGGGAAGTTGGAATGTTACATTTCAGACACTTCGATAAGTCTTCACATATCTCGCGCCAGAACTTCTGAACTGGTGGACAGAACCAAAGAGCGTGGATATAATTGTCTGGTGAATTGGTTTGGCAGTGTGAGCAGTTGTTGGTAGACGTAAAGCCCATCTTGAACATCCGATGACCTGTATAGTGCACTCTATGTAATATTTTGTATTGAATTAATTGAAGACTGGGATTTCTAATTAGATGAAAGGTTTTTAAGCAAATCTGAGACCAGAAGTTTAGGTCTAAGTTAACTGATAAATCCGCTTCCCATTTTGCAATAGGAAGTGATATTGATTCATCTGTTTTAGAAAGCATTCTGTATATTTTGGATAGTAATTTGGGGGGTTTAAGAGTAAGAAATTGAACCACACTTGGTGGTGTTTGTAGTTCAACTTGACCCGGTTTAAATTTCTTTTTTACTATGGATTTAATTTGTTGATATTCTAAAAATCTTTTCTTGTTGATCCCATATTGTGTAACTAGTCCGTCAAATGAAATAAATTCTGTTCCTTCTAGTATATGTTCTAAATATTTGATTCCTTTACCACTCCAATCTGAAAAGTTTATCATATTATTGTTTTGTAATATGTCAGGGTTGTTCCAGATAGGTGTACGTTTGCATGGGATTAATGAAGACGCCGTCAATTTTAGAAACTCCCACCATGCTGTCAGAGAAGAGCTGATGTTGATGCTTTTAAAGCATTCATGTCGTTGGATGTTTGAGCTGATAAATGGTAGGTCTGAGATCTCTAGATTATTGCAGAGTGCTTGTTCTACATCTAGCCAAGGTTCATCTAAGAGGGTGTAAATGGTAAATGGCCTGTATTTATATAGCGCCTTACTAGTCCCTAAGGACCCCAAAGCGCTTTACATATCCAGTCATCCACCCATTCACACACACATTCACACACTGGTGATGGCAAGCTACATTGTAGCCACAGCCACCCTGGGGCGCACTGTGTTTTAGCCATCCTGAGATAAACTGAAGCCTGTTGGCTAAGAAGTAGTGCTGAAAGTTAGGCAGTTCTAGTCCTCCTTTATCCTTGGTCTTTTGTAGTGTTTTTAAGCTTATACGTGGGGGTTTATTTTTCCAAAGGAATTTGGACATACATGAATCTAGAGATCTGAACCAATCTTGTGGCGGTTTAGTTGGGATCATTGAGAATAAATAATTTATTTTTGGTAAGACCATCATTTTTATAGCGGCAACCCTTCCCATGAGTGATATGGGTAGACATTTCCATCTAGCCAGATCATCTTCTACCTTCTTTAAAAGTGGGATATGGTTTAATTTAGTTAGATCTGCAAGCTTGGGAGAAACATTAATACCTAAATATTTTATATTTCCCGATTGCAGTGGTGTAGAAGAGGAATTATGGAAGGAGCAATTAATCGGTAGGACTGTAGATTTTGACCAGTTAATTGAGTAATCTGATATTCTTGCAAAAGAGTTTATCAATTCAATCACCCCAGAGATATTGGTTTGTGAATTTTGGAGAAAGAGTAACACATCATCCGCATAAAGGCTGATTTTATGTTCCACGTTCTTGCATTTTATGCCCTTAATTACTGAATTCTGTCTAATTGCTGCTGCTAGTGGTTCCATAAAAATTGCAAACAGTGAAGGGGAGAGTGGGCATCCCTGCCTGGTGCCCCTCAAGAGACAGAAACTGGAAGATGTCTGGTCATTTGTTCTGACACAAGCTGTTGGGGAATTATATAATATTTTTAACCAGTTTATGAAAGAGGATCCAAAACCAAATTTGTGTAAAGTTGCAAATAGAAATTTCCAGTTAACTCTGTCAAATGCTTTTTCTGCGTCTAAAGAGAATATTGTAGTTTCTAGGTTTTTACTGTATGAGTAGTCTATCAAATTAAGTAATCTACGTGTATTTGTTGATGAGTGCCTACCTTTTATGAAACCAGTTTGGTCAGGATGAATTAAGAGGGAATTTGTATTTGTGTATTTAATTACACTTTAAATAATTTGTTTTGTTAAAAATTGTGTTTAGATACAATTTGTGAACGTCCAAAGCCATAAACCAGATTAGTGGCCTGTTAAATGGTTAAAATGTAGGTTGGCTTTTTAGTTGAAAATCATTTAGCGTGTCCTTCTAACCAAATAAGTTAAATTAAACAGTTGAATCATCAGAAACATTTTGCAGTAATGTTAAATATAAACACTGCCACGTTTCATCAGGTCATTGTGCTTATTTGAAACTTTATATATTGACAGTTAGCTCTTAACAAGCATGTAATAATTACATTTAATATAGATGGTCCCTTTTTTAAACACATATCTCTTTATGCTAAACTGACAATGGCAATACAACACATTTAAACACAGTAGTAGATGCTGTTTCTAAATGACTATTTTTATTCATAAGTACTGTATGTGTTAGTCTAATTTGGCTGTATGAGGTGTGCATTGACCTTCTGTGTTTTAAGTTATAATGGCTGCACAGACATTAAAAATCAAATCAGCTCCTAAATAATTTTATGGTTTTTCTACGTCTGCTTGCTTCTTACTGTCTTTGAGGCTGCACCAGTACTCCACACATTACATCGAACTCTCACAAGTCTAGAAAAGGAGCTGTTGGACAGAAAGATATCAACTAAATATACAATTTAAATGTGATACGTTTTTACACACAAGCACAAGCTACAGTGGTGGCGATACACTTGTTTGTTGTTCAGCAGAACAGTGTCTATTATGTTTTGTTATACTTTTTTGCATTTGAAAATAAAAGTTGGGTTAATTTTAACTCCATTATAAGAAGTGTTGTTAATTATTCTTTTTGAATCATACTTACACACAGTGTTTATGTTGAGTGTTGTATTAGAAATATCTTTAGTTTATGGATGATAAAACATAATATTTTATCAGCAAACAGGAACTAGGAAGAGGCCTCTAGGAAAGTTGAAACATCCAAATACCTGCAGAGGGTAAGGTAAGTCCCGAATAGTCAGCTGAATGGGAAGAAAAAGATCCAGGCAATTAACACCTACACCCTGTCAGTCGTCAGATACCCTGCTGGGATAATCTGCTGGCAAAATGAAGAGAGAGAAGCCAATGATATCTTAGCAGCTCCCCCTAACCCAAATCCAGCACTCTGAGTCTGCATGTTAGCAGAAGGAAGGAGGACGAGAACCAGTGAGTGTCAGAAGCAGTTGAGTACATTAGTACATAGGGATGGGTACCGGTGTCCGGTGCCATGATGGCACCGGTTCTGACATAAACGGTAGTAACCAGACCGAAAAGCAGCGCACATTTCGGTGCTTTATTTCGGTGCTTTTTTTTCCTGAGCTGTGATACACTTCTAGCCAATCATTTTACGTTTCCGAGGATAGTAGGCGGGGCCAGGTACGTACGTTCTGTTAGAGCAGAGCTACAGATTAAAAATGCCCAAGGCGAAGCGGTCAAAAGTCTGGCTGTACTTCACAGCAAAATATGCAAACTCAGCAGCAACAAGTGCTTTAAGCTGATACTGTGATACTGTCAAAGGAGGTAACACCTCGAATCCGATGAAACACCTGGCGCCGCATAGCGTTTTTTTTAAAAGCCCAGAAATGCGCCGTATTTGATAGCTTGCTGCGAGACCTCACACCGAGCGCATCTACTGCGGGTGGGTTGCCTGTTATGCAACATCCCCCCAAAACACGAAGAGGAGAGTCCTGGCCCCTAGCCCTGCCAGTGTAGCAGAAATGATGAGGATGATGATGCAGCAGCAGCCGTTCTTCTCTGCGTGAGTAGCTTAATGTTGTTCGTGTGTAATTTACGTTGAGTAGGCTAACCACGTTATTACATTAATGCATGTAAGGTGAACTAGCAAACATCATCATAGCTACATGCGGCTGTCTTCTTGTTTGATGGCAGATACTCCCTTCACCCTGGCCAAAAAGGCTAAAATGACCAAAGAAGAAGTGGAAAACAGTTAAACATGAGAGGTTTTTGGACAAAGTTTGTGTTTTTTCCACTGCTTCCAGCCAAGAGTGATACCATATATGCCCCATAGCTGCAGAAAAGGCTAACATTGTTATCTTTTTACGAAAAACAGCTGAACATGAGAGGTTTTTGGACCAATTTTGTGTTCTCCATTCTTTAAGCACCGGTTTGAGCACCGTTTGAGCACCGGCACCGTTTCAAAAGTACCGATTTGGCACCGGTATCGGATAAAACCTAAACGATACCCATCCCTATTAGTACATCAGTAAGATGGCCACAGATCTGCCATGATTAGTGCCTCTGTTCTAAGCACGAGGTCCATAGAGGCTGGGGTCTACCAAACTAGAAAAGATCCCAGGTGCAGGGTGCACAAAGATGCCAACGAGACAATCGACCACATAACAGCAGGGGGCAAGATACTAGCAGGCAGGCCACACATGGAACACCATAACCAAGGTCAAAATAGGATACACTGCCTAGGGTGGTTAATAACAACCAAGCCAAGATCTTGTGGGACTTTGAGATATGGATATCTCAATACCACTGTGAGAACCAGCACCAAATGAGATCTGGTCAGTCTCGTCATCTAGTCAACATGCCCTCCTTAATACCGCACTAAAAAGTTTCCAACAACATCTATTAGAAAATGAATCAAAATTCACCTGATCATCTGTAAACCAAAGAATATGAGAAAAAAAAGAAAAATCATATGAGGAAAGTTCCCAAAAACAGACTATAATTTGTGCTCATTCACTAAACTATAAGACACTCAATAAATGTTCATCGAGCATGCAGTGTGAGAGAGATGGAAAGAAAAAAATGGGAAACAAGAGGGAGAAATAGACAGCAAGCTGGGTCAGTGCTGACAGGAGAGAGAATGGTTTAAGAGTCAGAAAGATGTCAGCTGGATTTGCCATGAATTTAAAAAACGTTGCTCAGTTCATGCCTGCTTTTAATTTGGTAAAGCTAGTGTGACACTAAATATGATGCAACCACAACTGTATGAACACATGACACTACTGACAGGTGAAAAACATTTGTGCAGACAGGATCACTAGGATACCTTCAGGTGTAGGAACCACCAGGTTGCAGTATAAGAAAAATACACTTGCCTGACAATATTTTGCATTAAACCATTTATCAATTTTTGTTGTTCATTTACTGAAGATGTCGGAACATCATTCTGTCCCAAATTAGCACCTGGATAAACAAGTGCACTTCAGTTCCCCAAATTTTTTGTCCAGTTCGTTGAGTTTCCCCAATCTAGTGTAGCTCTTTTCCTTTTAATTTAGTATCCAGTTTATCCTTGTCCAGTCAGGTCTTTGGTTATATCCAGTCCAATTTGGCATCAATTCAGCCAAGTCTAGTGTTGTTGTGTTTAAATATAATAATAATAATAGTAAAAAAAATATTATTATTATTATTATTAATAATAATAATAATAATAATAATAATAATAATAATAATAATAATAATAATAAAATAATTAAGGGATCATGCACAAAAGTAAAAAATAATTTAGAGTAATAAAGAAACAGTGATACAGTTAGAGAAATTGAAAATGAGCAGAGGAGTGTGTAAGGAGATGAAGTGAAAGATGTATGATGAACAAAAGTTTGTTTATGCCATAGTAAGCTAAGGAGTCAAGTAGACAGTTTGTAAGTGGATGTGAGTGATAAAATAGTAGCAATCATCAGCATGAAAAGAAGTGTTTATGAATTATTTACAGGCCAGAGGGATTTACAGTACATGCAAGCTGACTTAGCTAAGCCCCTGCTTCCTCTGCATCCTCTCGATCTCATTATTATCCATTCCATTTAAACCACGTCCCTTTACATTTACACAACATCATCTTCAGCTTTTTATGGCCTCTTTATGCCTTCCTTCTTTTGTCTACCCCACTAAATCTCTAACTCATCTTTGTTCAGCTAATCTCTTCTCTTCCTTCAAACTTTTTCATCCTTTCTACCTTTCCCTCTTTTTCTTAACCATATCTCTGTTTTTATAGACAGCTAAGGCCTTTTAATTATTTTATCTCATTTTCCTGATGAGTTTATGGTATCAGTTGCTAGTTTCTGTTGTTAGCTAGTGTCCTGTTTCCCGGTTAGATTCACTTCTTGCTCGTCATGTCTAGTTTTAAGCACAAGATAGAAAAAATACTCGGCTTGAAGCTACAATACCTAGATCAGTGCTACAGTAGTAAAAACTGTCTTTTAGATACAATCCAGTCTGAATTCAAACTGGAATCAAGATTGACTGTTTATATAAGATACAAAGAATTCCAAAAAGAAAAGGTATACAATAACACATGCATTGTTAAAATACTTATACTGTTCATGGGACAATATATAAAACTATTCATATATATATGAATATATAATTCCTCTCTCACCCCTGAGGGCAGTCTATCCTTCAAGCTCAGGTCCTCTACAAGAGGCCTGGGAGCTTAAGGATCCTGTGCAGTATGTCTTTGCTGTTCCTGCGCTGATCTTGACAGAGATCTTGGATGTTGTTCCTGGGATCTGCTGGAGCTACTTGGACTCAGTGCTCTGATTACAACTGGGGCCACTGTGGCCTTCAGCCTCCACATCTTCTTCAGTTCTTCTGTGAGCCCTTGGTACTTCTCCAGTTTCTCGTGTTCCTTCTTCCTGATATTGCTGCTGTCATTTGGTATAGCTACGTCTATCCTCTTCTGTTTTTCTACCACAACTATGGCTGGATGGTTGGCCATTACCAGTCTGTATCTGGAAATCCCACAGAATCTTAGCTTACAGTCAAAAGTTAGGATAAACCTTCTCAGTAAATATTCTTTTGTTTATTTTCATGACCATTTACATTGTAGATTCTTACTGAAGGTATCAAAACTATGAATGAGCACATGGAATTATGCATTAAACATACAAGTGTGAAATAACTCAAAACATGTTTTATATTTAAGATTCTTTGCAACAGCCCCCCTTTGCTTTTATTACTGCTTTGAACACTCTTGGATTTCTCTCCATACTCTTTATGAAATGGTTTCCAACAGTCTTAAAGGAGTTCCCAGAGATACTGAGCACTGATTGGCCCTTTTTCCTTCATTCTGCGCTCCATCGCATCCTAAAAAAATCTCGATTGGGTTTAGGTCAGGTGACTGTGGAGGCCAGGCCATCTGGTGCAGCACTTCATCACTCTTCTTCTTGGTCAAATAGGCCTTACACAGCCTGGAGGTGTGTTTGGGGTCATTGTCCTGTTGAATAATAAAGGATGGACGGGATGGCATGTCGCTGCAGGATGCCGTTGTAGCCATGCTGGTTCAGTGTGCTTTTAATTTTGAATAAATCCCCAGTAGTGTCACCAGAAAATCACCCTCACATCATCACACCTCCTCCTTGCTTAAAGGTGAGAACCATGCATGTAAAGACCATCTGTTCTTCTTTTCTGTGACACACAAAGACACGGCAGGTGGAACCAAACCAGCTTCTCATGTTCCTTCTTCCTAATGTTGCCGTCATTCAATATCGCTAGGTCTATCACTACAGCCGCCATCCTATGCTTGTCCACCGCTAATATGTCCTGACATAGTGGTCCCACAGGATCTTAGCTTGGTCATTGTCGACCACCCATTTTGACCTTGGAACTTCCAGGATCTGATCTTGGGCAGAGCTTAGGTGTTGATAGCCCGGATCTTGTTCTTACCATTCAGCTGACTCCTCAGGACCTTCCTGACCATCTGCAGGTGCTTGGTGGTTGCAGCTTTTCTAGTGGCCCCTTGTGGTTCCCATTTGCCTGTGGGATTCCCAGGTAGTTGTGGCTGTCCTTGATGTCTTCATTGTTGCCTTCTGGTAGTTCGATCCCTTCAGTTCTGACTACTTTCCCTCTCTTTGTTATCATCCAACCACACTTCTCCAATCTGAACGATATTCCGATGTCATTGCTGTATATCCTGGTAGTGTGGATCAGTGAATCGATGTCTCGTTCACTCTTGGCATACAGCTTGATGTCATCCATGCATGAAGTTCTAAATTTCTCATAGTTATATTCCTCACAACATGAATTAATACCAGTTTTCATCAGATTAAAAAACAAACACACAAAAACAACAACAACAAAACAAAAACAAAACAACAACACAACCATCCACTACCTTCATTTTTACAACAAAGCCAAATTACGGTGGCCCTGAGAGGCCAAACGGACTGCAACTTCAGAAAGCACTTGCAAAAAGAAAAATGTTGAAAAAAGAAAACACCTGCAAAAAGAAAACATCTGCAAAAAGAAAAACCCTGCAAAAAGAAAAATGCTGCACTGCAACTTCAAGAAAACACCTGCAAAAAGAAAAACGCTGAAAAAAGAAAAACACTGCAAAAAGAAAAATGCTGCACTGCAACTTCAGAAAACATCTGCAAAAAGAAAAACGTTGAAAAAAGAAAACACCTGCAAAAAGAAAACATCTGCAAAAAGAAAAACGCTGCAAAAAGAAAAACGCTGCAAAAAGAAAAAAAACGCTGCAAAAGCACACAAAACACAATGGAAATAGGAAAAAACACAATGGAAATGTTTCTGGGGAGACAGTGACCCGACGGACCAGTTGCACGAACCAAAACATGTATGTATGGCTGTATCCCAATTCAGGGTCTGCAGCCTTAATGGTCCTCAAGGGCCGCGTACTCAAAGACCGCTAAGGCCAGAAGTGCGAGGCTTGTAGGCCTGTGAAATGGGACGGTCTAGCCTCCATCGCGCTGCTCAGGTTGCCTAGCAACCATGATACTAACAGCTGGAAACGTTTCATACAGCTTTGTTTGACAGAAATGAAGGAGAAAATATTTTGTACATTTGTTTCTACATGAGCTTTGTGTGATTTGATGAGTATCTGAGGCTGAGACCACAGTACTGTAAAACATGATTGTTGGGCTTCATTTCTGTGCTGAACAGTCATTTTAAGATTAGCTAGTAAATAACAATTAGCTAATTTTGTTCATGAGACTAAAGTCATCTCACTTTGGTAATGTAAATATAATATGGGCAATATTATAGTTATTATATTAATCATTATTAGTTATTACAGCAGTGAGTTTGAACTCCGTGTCAAATACTGAGGTGTGTTTTTTTTGCAGGTGTTTTCTTTTTGCAGCGTTTTTCTTTTTTTTTTTCTTTTTTTTTTTTGGCCTGTCCCGTTTGGCTCTTTTGCCATCAGAATTGTTGTCTAAAGGCAAAGAAAGATGCCCAACGGATTTACTTTACCAAACTGACCATCCCAGCCTTGCCGTAATGGTCCATTTGATTCACCTTTTATTGTTTATTTTATTTTCACTTAATGAATACGGGACAGACTTGACTGGGGGAAAGAAGGGGAGAAAGAAAGAGGGAAAGAGAAACAGCTGAGAAGAGGGACGGGGGAGAAGGGCAAAAGACAAAAACCAACAGAACGGGCAGAGAAAAAAAAATGCATATATCGATCACCTGGATCACCTGCTGAGAAAGAAAAAAGAAAGCAAGCAGAAGAGAACAAGAGTAATAGAATAAACAACATCACAATGATATATGGGAATATGACAGTAAATACTAAATGTTAAACATTATTGTGCAGCACATAAGATCAACAGAACACAGTGTGCTTTGAGGTAGGAGCCAAAAAGGGTGTAGTTTGTGGGTGTGATCACCCGTGTGTACACCTGTGAGCATGGACGCGCTTGTTTTTTGTTTTTTTAAAAGGTTCCTTCATGTAATGATCTGCTAGAGGGTGTGGGGGGGCCACAGCCCCATCCTCCAGGGCGTGAAGCAGGTGTGGAGGAGATCAAAACTCCAGACATCCAGAGGCCCCCAGAACACAAGAGACCAAGGAAGACCAACAGAGGGGCAACCGCGCCACTGTCCCGGAAAGAGCTGAGGAGAGTCCCAGATGAGGGCTCACTCAGCAGCCGCGGAGCAGAAGCCAGGGGAGTTGCAGTGACGCGCCCGTGAGCTCCGCTGGCAGCCAGCTGCGCCTGAGTGACCGAGCCCCAGGCCGAGAGGCCGGGGGCACCCCACCTCCGAAGTGGCCCGAGCGAGCCCCAGGCTCCAGGCCCCGATAAGCGGCCGCCAAGGAGTGAGCCGGTGTGTACCTGGACGCCCATCCCCGGACACAAAGAACCACCAACGCACCGATGTCTGAGGGGGTCCGCCACTGGCAGGGGAAGTGGTGGTAGGGGGAGATAGGCCTCCAAACCTTGGAGGGCCTGAGATGTCCCCAGAGAGGTGGCGCCTGACACCCAACCTGACATATAGACACAGACATACAGGCACACACAGATACAAACATCCATTCCCACCCTCATGCTCTCATATGCACTTACTCCACACTCAACCAACGTGGAGACAGACATAAAGAGACGTTGTACACACGATCACACTCCCCAAGCGTACTCTACAAACCGGGTCTAGGTGCCCCCGCCCCTGGAGGGGGGAACTGCACCCAGACCCAGGTGGTGTTTCCCTTTTCCCTGCGGTGGGGGGAGGCAGACCGCCCCGACTCCGCAGCAGCAGGAAGGCTCCACACTCCAGACCGCAGTCGGATGGCCAACTCCTCCTCCTAGCCCCCCTGCTCCAGCAGGTCGCAGAGAACGGGGGTGAGAGAAGACTCCGAACCTCCCTCCACCCGCTCATTGTAATGTTGATGCATGTGTGTTCTAAGGTGCATTTAAAACCCAGGAGGGCTTGGAGCTACCTGCCAGAGAGCAGCAGGTAAGCGCATAGTCCCTCCTGCTAGCCCTCAATGTCTACGTGTATTTAAAATTGAGAGGTGGGCAACGACGCCAGGGGTGGGGTGTACACCCTGATGGTACTTTGGACTCCATGTATCGTGCCCACCCCCAAGATCCTATATGTATGTGTAATGAGAGTGTGAGTAATGTGAATGTCTAAGTTGTGGGATAAAATTGAGGCACAGGCAGCCAGAAGGGGACAGATGGGGGGGGGGTAGCCTCCTCTGCACCCTGGTGACATACCCCTACTCCAAGGCCCTGCATGTGTGGGTGGTTGTGGTGGAGCGGGAAGAGGGAGGCAGCTGGAGATGGGGAGGGAAGGAAGGGAGGGGCAAGTGACCCCTCCCTGGGGCCAGCTCCCCCGCTGACCCCAGTAGGCACCCCCATACTCCGCGACCCACCAGGGAAAGGGGGCCCAGGCCCATCCAGACCGGGCCCAGTGCAGCAGCGCCGCCCGGCCCCACAGAGCCCGGGACAGTCCACCCAACCCCACCACAGAGAAAACTGCACCCACCCCACCATCCACTCATCTTCCAGACTACATGAGACAATAGACGCCCAGGCTGAGATCTTCCTCCACCTCTCCTGTATCTCCCCCTCCTGCAGAGAGTTCCTGAGGAGAGGAAAGCTCCTGCAAGATGTGACAATCTCCCCCACCAGTTGAAGAGCCCCCCAGGTGGCTCGACGCACCGGCGGCACCCTGCTCCAGGGCTGGGCCCCCATGCACCCACCCGCCCACAACCCCGGCAACACACCAACCAGGACCCAAGCCCCCGAGGCCCGGTCCGGGTCCCAGCCCAGAGACGGAGTGCCCCCAGAACCTCACGCCCATCCCGGACCCACCCAGGGGCAGCCAGGCTACCAGGTCAGTAACCCACGTCCGTCAGCACAGACCCTCCCCTAGCCCCGCTGCACGCAGCCGCGAGGAAACAGTCACCTGAGAGCCAACAGAGCCCCTAACCGGACATGACCGCCACCCCGGGTGAGCCCCCCAAGGAAGTTGCCTCCGGGGAACCCCCCGACGCCCTAAGCCTGTCCCTACCCCCACACCAATCACAACAGTGAAGGCGGGACCAAACTATGACCCCCCACCCCCACTAGGTGATGGAGCTGATCAAAGGAGCCCAGAGCAATTGATCTGATGTGGTGGCAGAGGCTGTATCAAGACTAATGTAATCTAATAGATAATTTCTATATTGGTTAGAATTAAGATTATTTTTATTTTTCCAGTTCATGAGGACTGTTTTCTTGGCTATGCATAGGGCAGTGAAAACCATATGGGCGATATTCTTTTCTGAAGTGACATTATCTAAGCTGCCCAACAAACACACTAAGGGGGAAGTTGGAATGTTACATTTCAGACACTTCGATAAGTCTTCACATATCTCGCGCCAAAACTTCTGAACTGGTGGACAGAACCAAAGAGCGTGGATATAATTGTCCGGTGAATTGGTTTGGCAGTGTGAGCAGTTGTTGGTAGACGTAAAGCCCATCTTGAACATCCGATGACCTGTATAGTGCACTCTATGTAATATTTTGTATTGAATTAATTGAAGACTGGGATTTCTAATTAGATGAAAGGTTTTTAAGCAAATCTGAGACCAGAAGTTTAGGTCTAAGTTAACTGATAAATCCGCTTCCCATTTTGCAATAGGAAGTGATATTGATTCATCTGTTTTAGAAAGCATTCTGTATATTTTGGATAGTAATTTGGGGGGTTTAAGAGTAAGAAATTGAACCACACTTGGTGGTGTTTGTAGTTCAACTTGACCCGGTTTAAATTTCTTTTTTACTATGGATTTAATTTGTTGATATTCTAAAAATCTTTTCTTGTTGATCCCATATTGTGTAACTAGTCCGTCAAATGAAATAAATTCTGTTCCTTCTAGTATATGTTCTAAATATTTGATTCCTTTATCACTCCAATCTGAAAAGTTTTTCTTTTTGCAAGTGTTTTCTGAAGTTGAAGTTGGCCTCTCAGGGCCACCGTACCAAATAGAGCAAAAAGCATGCAAAAAAAGGGAAAAAAACCCTTCTATGAAAAAAGGAGGCTTGTGTAATGCATATGAAGATTCTGTTTCTGCATGGGAAGTTGTTGAAAAACATAGTTCATGAGGAGAAAAATTATGTACGTACAAACTTTGAAATGAATTAAATTGATTTAAATCAGACCTTCTGTCATGTTATAGGAAGATACAAAACCCGTTGATGTCACAATGACTTTAATAGAGTGTTCCTTCAACCTCCATCAGTTTTGTTTCCTTTTTTTCTCTTCTTTTTTAAAATAGTGATTTTCTTTAGAAGTGGTACATTATAATCCGTCACAAGAAAATCATAAGCAAAATATGAGTTGTAATAACTTTTATAATCATAATACCTGACAATATAGCTGCTAATTTTCATGTAATTTTCTTATATCTCCCTAGAAGTCAGCTTGTTTCTAATCGGTCCTAATCTACTGTTAATACATCACAATGCATTTCAGTTAAAGCAGTGCTAATTTACACATTGTAAAACCTGGAGATCTAAGTGCCATTGCAGATGTAGGGATCCCAGCTGTATCTGAAATAAAAAGACAACCCAGCATAAAGATAACAGCAGTTCCTCCTTTGTTGTTACTCCAGGTTAGGCCCTGGCTTGGGGGTAGACCAGGTTGTGCATAGTAATCTTAGGAGCTTTGAAAGAAAAGCCACTGGACTTCTTTCAGTCCTAGCTATTTAAGCTGTAGTGGAATTTGTCCCTTAAGAGGGTTTTTGACCCACTATTGATCATGTGCCTCATCACACATGATCAATAGTAAGTCAGTGATCAATGGTAGGTCAACAACCCTCTTAAGGGACAACTTCCACTACGGCTTAAATAACTAGGACTCTCTATAATTTGGTCTTAGAACTAAAGAAGCTGCTCAGATGAGAGGTGAAACACCTTCAAGAAACTTAAAGAAGTCCAGACGCTTTCCTTTCCAAGCTCCTTAAATTACACGACTTGGATGACGGAGAACATACACAGACAATGTGCATAGTAGTAAAAATGTCTGTCTCAGTTAGTGTTGAAAGAATTTTGAGTGATTGGTAAAACTAGAAAAAAACAAAAGCACTGTATATTATATATTACACCACTATATATTATAGAAATATATTAAGCACCATTTATCATTTAACAAAGATCAGTGCTCCTACCACTCCAGTCACTGCAGTAAGCTGGGTTAATTGTTGCTTTGAAAAATGTACGAAAGTCAATAGGCTTTCATTCAACTCTGATAAGACCGTCCATTTGAGAGTCCTTATTTTTGAACACATCATTGTTCTCCCAGTGATGAGCACTACACATGGATACAAAACTCACTGGAGCCAGAAGAAACCTAATTAAAAATCTCTGAGGTTAGTTGAGATGAAAACATATATTTTAAAGTTCAAGAGAACCTAAAGATGTTCTCCAGGCAAAATAACAGGAAACAAATCCATCAGCCCATAAATACTGACTCTATTTCAACTGATGACCCACAATGTTTTTTAGAAAAAGAAGAATGTTTTTGGCTGTTTTAAGTCTTCTTCCATTTGCATTAGGCTACAGAAATTAAAGTTGTGCCACATATGTATTTTCACTTGGTTTTTCTTGCATCACTCGGTAAGGAAAGAATTTCCGTTTGAAAACAAATAGTTCAGTCACTTTTTTTTCTTTTGTGCTGCACAGCGAAGATGTCAGGCACGTAGGCAGTCAGTCAGCCAAACAGTGTTATTAAGTTTTGTGCAATGCTTCAGTTTTCCATAAAACCATAATAAAGGATCTGTTTTATGGATTCTCGTCAGGATGTTAAGCTATATCCAAATTACAGTTACAGTTCAGCTCATTAATTTTGGGGCATTAGAATAGTTGTCTCCTGTGTGTTTGTGTGTGTGCATCTGTGTGTTAAACTGACTGGTCTCTTAGTGTAGTGCTTCAGTTCTTTTCATTTATGATCAGCTTGCAGAGGCGAGCTGTTTTTGTTGATTTGTTTGTATCAATATGTAATTAGAAACCAAGAGCCACTGTAGTCTGGCCCAGGTGTGTGTGTGTGTGTGTGTGTGTGTGTAATGCCATGAAGTTCCTTTATGTGCCATAATTATACTTATGAGGCACTGACAACAGCCCTGCAGTCACTGAAGTACACAAACACACACACACATCAGATGTGCGCACACGTATACACACTCTTTTTTCCACACATAAACACACACAGGCGGTTTGCTGGTTAATGGAGCTCTTCTTTTCTTTAATGAGCGTTGCAGTCGTTCTTCTCTCCACTGTCCCCCTCATTACCTCCATCTTCACTCGCTTCTTCCCCCTCTTCTCTGCTCTTTTGCACCTGTGCCTCCCTCTTCATCTTTTACTTTTTTATTGTGTGTTACTTTCCTTCTTTCATTCATACTTTCATTTGATTGTCTCGAACAGCAACAGGGGAGCTCATGTGATGTGTTCCCCTGTTGCAGTTTTCTTCTTGCCCCTCTTCATTGGCTGTCTCAGTTCACAACCCAGTTGTCTTTCCTTATGTCTTTTCTCTGTCTCTCCTCCCTCCCTTCTTTCTTCTCACTCCATTACTCAATACAACAAATAGCATAGTGTCACAGCAACATAATTCCACTACTCCAACAATTGTGTTTTAATTTATCTAAATTATTATTAATAATAACTCTGTCAGGGGCAGCCTTGGGAGCACATCTTCAATAACAAAAGTCAGACTTTTAACTAAACACTGTTCAGACATCTAAATTCTTAATCCTCCCTGATCCTGGTTCTTCCAAAGGTTTCTTTGTGTTACAAAGGGGATTTTTCCTTCCCACTGTCACCTTGCTCAAAGGTGGTCATATAACTGTTAGAGTTTATTGTAGGTTCTTTACTATATAAAATGCCTGAGGCAACTGCTGTGATTTGATACTATATAAATAAAATTGAATTGAATTGCCTTGTTCTTTACACAGAGAAGAACCTTTCTCCTGGCATCGCTTTCAAACATCATCATCATCCAGTCTTTTTCTAACTTTATTTTCATGAACTTTAACAACTTTAATGGCCTGTAGAATCTGAGATGTAGCCCTTGAATTTTCTGCAGTTTGTATGAGAAAACTCTGAGGTTTGCATTTGGGAGTTACACCAGGGAGTCCACTGAGGCTTACTTTTCAGAGGAGCTACAGAATCCAGAAGTGAAGATGTAAAAGTATTAACAAGATAATCAACCTCTGTGGGAGGTCAGTTATCTTTTTCAGGTAGCTGCTCTGCACTGTGTTTGCACAAGGCAATGTTCACAATAACAGTGGATGAATTATAATTCAACTTTTTAGAAAGACATTTTTGGTGATGAAATCTATTCCCCACTGCTGCGCAATTCAAAATTTACAATATCATAAATTTAAACGTTATTATAAAATGTTCAGTTTCTGTGCCATTTATCAGAACAAGATCTATGGTGTTATTAACCCTCGTATGGTGTTCGGGTCTGTGAGACCAGTTTTCAGTTTTTCTCAAAAGAAAAATTAAACAATTAATTATTTTTTCAACCTGAAATTCATTGGCTTTGGCTTATTTTCTGTGAAGAACATAAATCCAAACTAATTTTCAATGACCTCATACTGTACCTCCCCCCACACATTTACATTACATACAAGGTGTTCGGGTCCACTGGACCCAGGTCTAATAAAAGTGTTGAAAGTGTAGGTCCTGTGTTCCTACACTCTGTCTTCCTCCTTTCTGGTGCTGCTGATAGTGTTTTCTTCCCCTCCTGCTCCACACAAAGTTGCAACATTGTTGAAAATTCAACTATCAACACCGTCTGCTCTTACATTCCCACACATTTTACCCTCTTTCTTGAGGGATCCAAATTTTATTTTCTCATACCCTGTCCCACCTGCAAATTAGGGGCATAATACTATAAATAAGACTTTGCCAGTGTGGTTCTTTATCACAACTGATCAAGATGGCAAAAGATTATCTGCTGCGAGGGCCATCCAATTGATTTTGGAAGAGAGAGGGGCTTCTGATGATGATGTTGACAAAGAGGTTTCAGAATATTTCACATTTCTGAAAATTCAGAGTCTGACAGTGACTTTGAAGAAGAGGATGAGGTTGAGCACCATTTAGTAACAAAACGAAGACGAGTACCCCATCTGCAGCCAGCTCCAGGACCAGAACAAGCCCACCAGACAGCAAGTGAAGAAATATGGATGTCAATAACTGGTGAAATTGAATGGTCTTCTTGGCCAAGAAATGAGCCACCCTGCAGAGCTGTTACTGTGATAAGCCAGGGCCAACACGGCTGACAGTTACTCATGTGCAGGACATCAAGTCTTCATTTGAGCTTTTCATCCCAGATTCCATCCAGAGAATTATTCTGGATTGCAGTAATCTAGAAGGTACCGGTAGGCGTGTTTTTGGAGAGAGGTGGAAGGAGACCAAATTCATCTAAGAACCCCAAAGGCCTACTTTGGGGTTTTTATCCTTGCAGGAGTTTTCAGGTCCAAAGGGGAATCCACAGAATCCCTGTGGGATGCAGAAACCGGCAAGAACCTTTCCGTGCATCAATGTCTCTGGAAAAGTTCCACAAAATTTCCAGGATTATCCGTTTTGATAACCGAGACGACAGACCAGCTCGACGGCAGAGAGACAAGCTAGCTGCCATCAGGACAGTGTGGGATAAGTGTGTGCACCACCTCCCCCTGTTTTACAACCCTGGGCCTAATGTCACCATTGATGAGCAGCTGATTTAGTTGTGAAACATATTGCTTCACGTGTAAATGTGTTGTGTCTTTCCACTCACTCCACTCGATTATAACATATTTTTTTTATAATATTTTATAAAAAAAAAAGAGAAGCACATCAATTCATAAATGTGATCTAACAAAGGTAAAGGGAAAAAAATAACCATGTTTGCTGTTCATGTGGCTTGTAATTGGGATGAAGTAAACATCTGTTGAGTAATTTAACACAAAATTGTTTGATAGTGTTCATTTGGAAAGCCAAAACTCTAGCGGGTCCACCAGACCCATGAACACTGGCTGAGTAACAAAAATATGAACACCACACAAGGGTTAAAGGGTAGGTAGGTTCTTTTACATTTTGAAAGAAGCCAATTGAGTCTAATAATATTAATATAATATTAAATAATTGATGAAATGTATTTCATTCTATGTGGATGTTAAAATAACCCACAATAATTATTTTATCACTAAATCAGATAAAAAGTTTAAGAAATCAGACAGAAAGAGTAAGGCAGAGTTAATCAAATTGTTGATCAATTATTAATTTATGTACTAGACTGGACTTAAAAGAGAGAGACATAATATTTAATAATATACATTTCACTGTTTTACTCTTTGGTGCACTTGTGGATAATATATTGTTCTTTGTAATTTCTTGTGTTTAAATCATTTTTTGCCAGTTTGTGGTTTGTTTTTGTTGGTTGAACAGATACAGTCTGTAAGGGGATGGGACTTTGGGGGGATGGCAGCAGGAGAGAAGCTGCAGAGAGGCATGTAATATGTCTTTCAACGCACATATTAAAAATATATGTAGCGTTGCTTTCTTCCATTTGCACAATATCTCTAAATTTATTACTGTTTAGGCTGGACGACTGTAATTCATTATTATCAGGAAGTCCTAAAAACTCCCTGAAAAGCCTTCAGCTAATCCAAAATGCTGCAGCAAGAGTCCTGACAGGGACTAGAAAGAGAGAGCAGATTTCTCCTGTTTTGGCTTCCTGTTAAATCCAGAATTCAAAATCCTGCTCCTCACATACAAGGTCTTAAATAATCAGGCCCCATCTTATCTTAATGACCTTGTAGTACCATATCACCCTATTAGAGCACTTCGCTCTCGCTCTGCAGGCCTACTTGTTGTTCCTAGAGTATTTAAAAGTAGAATGGGAGGCAGAGCCTTCAGTTTTCAGGCCCCTCTTCTGTGGAACCAGCTTCCAGTTTGGATTCAGGAGACAGACACTATCTCTACTTTCAAGATTAGGCTTCAAACTTTCCTTTTTGCTAAAGCATATAGTTAGGGCTGGACCAGGTGACCCTGAATCCTCCCTTAGTTATGCTGCAATAGGTGTAGGCTGCTGGGGGTTTTTCTTCATCACTATGTGTTAACAGACCTCTCTGCATTGAATCATCCATCCATCCATCCATCCATTTTCATCCGCTTTGTCCGGGGCCGGGTCGCGGGGGCAGCAGCCTAAGCAAAGAGGCCCAGACCTCCCTCTCCCCAGCCACCTCCTCCAGCTTATCCGGGGGAATACCAAGGCGTTCCCAGGCCAGCCGAGAGATATAATCTCTCCAGCGTGTCCTGGGTCTGCCCCGGGGCCTCCTCCCGGTGGGACATGCCTGGAACACCTCACCCAGGAGGCGCCCAGGGGGCATCCTTGTCAGATGCCCGAACCACCTCAGCTGGCTCCTTTCGATGTGGAGCAGCAGCTGCTCTACTCTGAGCCCCTCCCGGATGGCCGACTTTCTCACCCTATCTCTAAGGGAGAGGCCAGCCACCCTTCGGAGGAAGCTCATTTCTGCCGCTTGTATCCGCGATCTCGTTCTTTCGGTCACTACCCACAGCTCGTGGCCATAGGTGAGGGTAGGGACGTAGATCGACCGGTAAATTGAGAGCTTCGCTTTTACACTCAGCTCCCTCTTCACCACGACGGACCGGTGCAGCGTCCGCATTACTGCAGCTGCAGCCCCAATCCGTCTGTCGATCTCCGGCTCCCTTCTCCCATCACTCGCGAACAAGACCCTGAGATACTTGAACTCCTCCACTTGGGGCAGGAACTCATCCCCGACCCGGAGTGGGCACTCCACCCTTTTTCGGCTGAGAACCATGGCCTCAGATTTGGAGGTGCTGATCCTCATTCCCGCTGCTTCACATTCGGCTGCGAACCGCTCCAGTGCGAGCTGGAGGCCTTCACCCGATGAAGCCAACAGAACCACATCATCTGCAAAAATCAGAGATGAGATTCTGAGGCCACCAAAGCGAAAGCCCTCCGCCACTTGGCTGCGCCTAGAAATCCTGTCCATAAAAATTATGAACAGAACCGGAGACAAAGGGCAGCCCTGGCGGAGCCCATCACCCACCAGGAACGAGTCCGACTTATTGCCGGCAATGCGAACCAAGCTCTTGCAACGGTTGTATAGGGATCGAATGGCCCGTAGCAATGGGCCAGACACCCCATATTCCCGCAACACCTCCCACAGGACACCCCGAGGGACACGGTCGAATACCTTCTCCAAGTCCACAAAACACATGTAGACTGGTTGGGCAAACTCCCATGCACCCTCAAGTATCCTGGAGAGGATAAAGAGCTGGTCCAGTGTTCCGCGACCAGGACGAAAACCGCATTGTTCCTCCTGTATCCGAGGTTCGACTAATGGACGAACTCTCCTTTCCAGCACCCTGGCATAGACTTTCCCAGGGAGGCTGAGGAGTGTGATCCCCCTGTAGTTGGAACACACCCTCTGGTCCCCTTTCTTGAAGATGGGGACCACCACCCCGGTCTGCCAGTCCACAGGTACTGCCCCTGATCTCCACGCAACATTGCAGAGGCGTGTCAACCAGGACAGCCCTACAACGTCCAGAGCCTTCAGGAACTCGGGGCGGACCTCATCAGCAGCAGTATCAGTGACGTTTATATAGGTTTATATTAAATCAAGTGCCTTTTTACTCAATTAAATTTACTGCTCTTTTTATATTTTTTAAATATAAAAATATTGAATCATATCTGTTATTAACCTCTGTCTCTCTTCCACAGCATGTCTTTATCCTGTCTTCCTTCTCTCACTCCAGCCGTTCGCATCCAGCAATGTTCCAACAAAACCAGGCAGTAACAACTAAGGGATTTTGCCATGCTGTGCTGACTTGATCTCCAGGTCCATGCATTTGTGTATTTCCTATATTATTAATAAATACTAATTAATTCATCAAGTGAGAAGACCCTGTCTGTGATTTTCTCTGTGAAGAATGATGGCATGTTGATTTTGGGCTATTATGATCACAGCTTGCAAACCACCACTTCCTGAATGGCCCAGAATCCCTCTGATCATCATTATCTTCACTAGTTTTATGCGTGGCGTGGACAGAAGTGAGGGCAATGTTCTCTTTTGTAGCTGCAGTAGTTACCATGGCAGTGCATCTGTATCTTAGCCATCTTACCATCATTAGCTGATAAATATAGCTAAGCAAAAGCGCATCAGGCATGTACACTGCACACACGTACAATTAGTGCATGTCTACCTACTGAGCAATTTTGATACATGCCCCACAACCTGTTTGTCTCATTGCTGCCAACATTTGTCACAGCTGACTGAAAGTTAATGAATAGCAGGATACTAAAAAGTATTTATTCACTCAGATCAGGTGTCGTTTCCTTGTATTAATGATTAATCAAATAATATATTTCAGGCAAAATTCTACATTTTACATATTTTTTCCATTCAGGGCAGAATCAGCAGAGTAAGTTACACCGTGATTAAAACCATAATCAGTGATCAAGCAACACAGACAATTTGTAGAAAAATAACATCTGTTATTTGCCCTCACCTGCATTTTTACTAGCACACTAAACATATGAAATAATTGTATTGCAGTCTGTTATGATATGAGTGTAATGTAATGTGCACTGATTTCATCCATGTGGGGAAGTTTTCCATCTTAGAAATCCAAATAGCTTAGACTAACTGTTAGGGTGAATTGTTAAATGTTGCCATTGTTGTACTCAAAATTGTGAACCTTGTTTAAACTGCACGATCAAAGACATTCGTCACGATCGGGGGCGATCGTGGTTCTAGAGTTGGGCATTCGTCTTGTAATCGGAAGGTTGCCAGTTCGAGCACCGGCTCCGACAGTCTCGGTCGTTGTGTCCTTGGGCAAGACACTTCACCCGTTGCCTACTGGTGGTGGTCAGAGGGCCCGGTGGCGCCAGTGTCCGGCAGCCTCACCTCTGTCAGTGCGCCCCAGGGTGGCTGTGGCTACGATGTAGCTGCCATCACCAGTGTGTGAATGTGTGGATGATTGTGTATAGTGTAAAGCGCTTTGGGGTCCTTAGGACCAAGTAAAGTGCTATACAAATACAGACCATTTACATTCTTTTGTTTCTATTCTCCTCCTCTGCCTGTTGGAGGGTGGGAGAGGCAATGTGTTAACCGCAGGCACATTATATGTAAGGTTCTTATTTAGTAAAGAATGTTCACTTCCTGCCCTTTATAGGCTCACCTGTGTTTGTATATGGTGGACCATTAAAGGAGCTAAGCCATATATGAGGGGTGAGGGGAGATGACCCTTTGTGATCTGCAGGAAGGCCCCCCCCCCCACACACACACATACAGTGCCTTATGATGCACCACAGGGGTTTTACAATGGGTGTTTGTGAAACTGTTTGTCACTGAATAAAAGGTGGCAAGGGGACACTGGGAATGGGAATTGTCTTGGATCGGGTGAGGAGCTTCCAGCTCCAAAAGCCTGATCCGATCAGCTCCCCTTGCAAGTTGAAACCGATCGATCTCTGTTTGTCTTGCTTTGTTCACGGGAATAAGTCTCTGAACCGGCAGGGCCTGCATATTCTGTTCAATGTTATCATGTTTAGTTTTTTGGGTTTGTTTGTTTACTTGTTCCTGTTTTTAACGCTAAGATTTCGTTGTTTGTTGTATTCTCTGGCTTCTAGATTTGTTTCCTTTATTAGAATACAGTGAATTTTAGTTTCGGTAATACTAAAGCTTTTTCCCTCGTTTATCACGGGTGTTAAGTTCTAAAAATAACCCGCGATAGGTGGAATCCGCGACGTAGCGAAATTTATTTTTGACAATTATTATAGATGTTTTAAGGCTGTAAAACCCCTCACTACACACTTTATACACTTTTCTCAGACAGGCAGGAACTGTCATGGTCCTGGGTCCCCTGACCCAGCGTTTTTAGTTCCTTGTGATGTTTGTATTATTGTACTTGGTGTGAGTTTCTATGGTTTCTAGTTTCGATCCCTTGCCCTTCATGTTTCTCTATGTCCCCTCTGTTCTGTGTAAGTCTGTGTCTGCAGGTTTGAGTTCCCCTCTGTGTCTCTCGGTTCTTAGAGTCCTCTGCCTTATGGTTTATGTCTCTGTGTTTCTTAGTTGCTGTCTCCACTGTGTCAAGTTCGCGTCTCTGTGTGATCCTTCCTGTTTTACTTTGAAGGTCCGTGTCTTATGTGAATGCGTCCTGCTTTGCTTGTCTCGTCAGTCCTGATTTCTCCCAGCTGTGCCCTCCTTCTGTGTCTCATTCCCTCGTTATCCCTCTGTGTATTTAAGCCCTGTGTTTCTCTTTGTCAATGTCGTAGTCTCCCTCATGCTGTGTGTGATTCTCCCCGTGGTTCCTGGTATACTTTATGTTTAGCTTTCCCAGTTTAGTTTAGTACTGTTTTTGTGTTTCACCTTTTGCCAGCATTAAAGCTGTGTTTTTGAGTTTACGTTTTGTCTCCGTGAGTTTGCGTTTGGGTCCTCTCCTGCCTGCCACACAGCCGAAACATGACAGGAAGATTTTAATACTTTTCTCTCTTGTTTAAACCTCTTCAAAGTTCAAACCTTTGTGGAAATATAAGTCCAGTATTATAGAATGATACCAAAGATCAAACCCTGTTTTCAGGTCCAGAACATGGGAATAGAGCGGCTGCGAGAGAATTCAACATTAATGAATCAATGGTACGGAAGTAGAGGAAGCAAGAAGAATGAGTTGAGTAAAGTTTGACTTATCTGACTGTTTGGTTTCACTTAATGCGCCTTATAATGCTTTGCCGTTGATACTGTTGTGTTTGTTGTCTTCTGCTAGCGAAGATTTATGTAAATTTGACAAGCTGGACGTATTCTGTACTGTACAGGAGACACAGCACGAGATTGGCTGTAGACCATTTTCAGTCAATCAGGACGCAGAACACAATCACAATGCGCTGTATTAAAAAAAAAGCCACAAACAAACAAAAAAAAAACATGCAAAATTGCACCAAAAAACAAAACATCTGCGAAACAGCAAATAACTTTGTTATTTCTGTTTCCCCTGTGCTCTTATCATGTTGAGCATTAGTTTCTTGTTTCCGTGGTTACCAGTTTTCTCATGGGTTATATTCTGTTCTACCTGATTGTCTACACCTGTGTTTTATTTTTCCAAGGTGTCTCCACTCTGATTCCACATCGGTTATCCTTTTGTGTCTATATAGCCTCAGCTTACTTTTCTCCTTTGTGAGGTGTTATTACGATCAGTCGTAACAGAGGGCAACTGTTTTGTTTGTATTTTTTTCTGTTCCTGTGTGTGTGTGTGTGTGTGTGTGTGTGTGTGTGTGTGTGTGTGTGTGTGTGTGTGTGTTCGTGTTCCCAGGCTTTTTAAAGTCAGCGTTCCTTCCTCCTGTTAAAGTTATCGACCTTTTATCCGTTAATATAAAGGCATTCTGTTTTACATCTGCCTATGTTTGGATCATCAACCTGCATCATAACATGAATACTGAATTTTTAACTTATGACTAGGAATACTATCATAATACCCATAATAGTATTTACAATATATGTAGCCAGGTGAACTAGTACTACGCATAAAAAAGATTCAAGAAGGGGTGACTGTGTTTTTAACTGCTTGCCTGTCTACCAGAGGTATTTGTAGGGTTGTCATGGTGATGACTAGACCTCGCATTTTGGGGGTTTGCTGTCCCATTAAGAGCTGCCCTAAACCAGAGCACGCATGCACTTAAGCTTGCGTCCCGTTGTGAGCGGAAGCATTGGACAGTTAGAGGTTTGCAAAAGCTACACATAAGGGTTCTGAACGTGCGACGGGTGTATGTTTAATGGTCACGTGCTGTGAGAAGGACTGAAAAGTGGGTTGGCAGGGGAGATCACTTGCTGCGCATGTACTTGTCCTAGCACAGTGGCTGTGTAGAGAAACCAAAGTCTCTACTGTTGTCTATACTGTTTGAATTTAATGTGCACATATGATAGTTACTGTTGTTAAGTTCATTACCCTGAGGCTCAACACAAAGAGCGAGGGTGAGTGTTAGAGCTACACTCCAGAATGGGAAGCATCTATGAATACACCAGGAAGATGTACTCAAGAGCTGAAGACAGAGGTGAACAAGAACAAGTAGAAGTATCATGGCAGTCCTTTGGGATGTACTACGGACAGACAGTAAAAAGTGGCTGAAATTAAGATATCCTACGAGTAGCTAGAATAAAAACAGCTAGCACAGGGTACAGAACAGGGGTTCTGATCATGGCATCACAGGAACATCACTAAGTACAAGATCCAAGACAGTAGTCTACCACAGCAGTAGATCTCCACTTGTAGACTGTGGAAAGGTGTATATAATAGCAAGATGTAATATGTAAGTAAGTTTAGGGATGGGTATCGTTTAGGTTTTATCCAATACCGGTGCCAAACCGGTACTTTTGAAACGGTGCCGGTGCTTGAACGGTGCTCGAAGAATAGAGAACACAAACTTTGTCCAAAAACCTCTCATGTTCAGCTGTTTTTTTTGTAAAAAGATAACAATGTTAGCCTTTTCTGCAGCTATGGGGCATATATGGTATCACTCTTGGCTGGAAGCAGTGCTTAAACAATGGAAAAAACACAAACTTTGTCCAAAAACCTCTCATGTTCAGCTGTTTCCCAATTTTTCTTTGGTCATTTTAGCCTTTTTGGCCAGGGTGAAGGGAGTATCTGCCATCAAACAAGAAGACAGCAGCATGTAGCTATGATGATGTTTGCTAGTTCACCTTACATGCATTAATGTAATAACGTGGTTAGCCTACTCAACGTAAATTACACACGAACAACATGAAGCTACTCACGCAGAGAAGAACGGCTGCTGCTGCCATCATCATCCATCATCATTTCTGCTACACTGGCAGGGCTAGGGGCCAGGACTCTCCTCTTCGGGTTTTTGGGGGATGTTGCTAACTCCGGGTCTGATAACAGGCAACCCACCCGCAGTAGATGCCATAATGACACCGGATACTGGTACCCATCCCTAAGTAAGTACAGCATACACTAAAAGACACAACCAAGTGGCACACAACTAACCACCCGTTTAATTAAAATTTACCATGTCCCAATGGGAGACACCATCAAAGGTGGTTAGAACAACAGGGCTAATGTCCTGTGGGACTTCAAGTTCCACACTGACAAATAGGAACTGGCCAGCTAACTATGGAGGACCACAAGAGCAACGCGCATCGGAATAAAGATTTGTGCTTAAATAATGAATTGTAGAATAAATTCTGCATTTGTAAATTCATTTTTGAATTCCAATTTAATAAACTGCATTTCAAAAACCTTTTGAAACCACACATAATGTTAGTCGACAAAGAACAGAAGCTGCAGTTGTCATAGATGTGGCAGTAAAAGGAAATATTAGAAAGAAGCATAAGAAAACAGAAGTATCAAGGGTTGAAGAAACAGCTGGCACAGATGTGGATGGTAAATAAAAAAAAAAGGTCCAAAGTGGTCCCAATTCAATACACTGGGGGAAGTCCAGTTTGTTATATTAAGTATCGAACTTGCAACACAAACCAGAAGATGGAGACCGGCCAAGATTTGAACTTTATCACTAATAAGTTTATAAGACTATAGCGTTATCCTAAGAGTTTTCCACAAAGTAAGGTCCTTCAGAATAGTTTTCTTTTTTCTCAGTAGCCTTAACCAGTCATACAAGGCATCATGCAAGTTTAGGTTTTTCCACAACCAAATGAATATCTTATTAACCTGTGACTGCTATCATTATGCATGTTTTACTTGAGATTCACACTTTAGGTTGGTCCATGTTTTAATTTACATTTGCAGCTGTAGACTTGTGAATATTTCACACTAAATTTTCTTGGTATCAGTAAATTTACAAGAAATATTCACAAGTGCACATTGAGTTCAGTTAAAAAGATCATGGGCTGTCACATCTAAGTT
This sequence comes from Maylandia zebra, assembly GCF_041146795.1. Classification (NCBI taxonomy): domain Eukaryota; kingdom Metazoa; phylum Chordata; class Actinopteri; order Cichliformes; family Cichlidae; genus Maylandia; species Maylandia zebra. The sequence goes on along the minus strand of NC_135168.1, from coordinate 2,717,267 downwards.
TATGTGGTGAGTCATGCATCTGCAAGGTTTTCTTTGGCACTTGAATATTTTTTTCTTTCCTTCTGCATAGAGCAGGTAACTTCTGTGTTTATCTGACACTATCTGACACACAAGAGTGTCTTTTCTGTACAACCAGCCAGCCACAATATGTTATTAAGCATTGCTTCAGTATTGTAAGAAAATAATAAAACATTGAGTTTATCGACTGCATTCCAGTTGCAGAGCATATGTCCATATTCTATTTGCAGTTCTTTTCTTTATGTGGTTGGATGCTTAAATGATTGGATAGATGGTTGGTTGGCTGTTATGCACTGCAGATCAGCAGTATTGAGTTAGTTGAATCTGGTAGAATCTATTCTAGTTCTCTAGAATTTCAAGTGAATGTGCAAATAAAGCTGACACTATCAGCCGGCTGCACACCTGGAGACACAGAAAGAGAAGGGGTGAGAGAGAAAAGGTAGAGACGAGGAGAGAGGGGTGAGATGATGCTTAATGTGGTGTGTAATGCTGTTTTTCTGTCTGTGATTGGCTCCATTTAACCCCAAGCAACCTTCTCTCTCCTCCCCTCCCCACCTCTTCACTAGCCAGGTGGATCACTGTCTGAGCTGCTGCCAACCTATAGGCTAAACAGATTGTATATTAGGAAGCATACTTTTGCAGTTATCTCAACCTGCTTTTGAGCAGATATTCATTTTTATCTGTCCTCACCCATTCACTGTTACCCGACCATGCTGTGTCAGCCACATCTGCTACAAATCAGCACAAACCAGAACCCATCATAGGTCACACAGAGGGAGAGTTGGATAAGTGGAGCATAGAGGAAGAAAGGGAAAGGAGCAGCAGAAATAGAAGCTAAGAAAAGATTCCAACTTGTAACATTACACAGATCTATCAAGTGGGGAAATTTGTCCATATGAATCTCAGTAACACATATGGCATCATAAACATTTAACACCTAGGCTAAAAAAGTGAAATACTGGAAAGAGACAGGTGTGGTATGCTGCAGAGCCATTCAATAGTGCCATGAGCAAGAAATCATGATCTGATAAGGTGGATTTTTTTCCCCTATACGTAGAGTACCCTGCACCGTCAGCAATCATATTCATAGTGGCTTAATATCCCAAGAATGTGGGTGATTAAACATTCGTCATGCTGAACTGATCATTTGTAGCAAAATTTTAAATGGTCCCAAAAAGAAAGGGATTCCATTTTAAAATCTATCAAAAATATGCTCACAGCCAGAGGGCAGAAAACATAATGGTATCATGATAACATTTAAATTCAGCTCTGCTTGCCATAGAAACAATTATGGTTTTAGACAGATTTCAATGGAACATCCATGACTAGCTGCATATTGACAACTGGTGGATGGGGCCATAATAACTGCCCTAGGAGGTGAGTTCTTTTGTTTTTTACATCCATCTTGATACTAGAGTTATTGGTAAGGATACTCGATGCTACTTAGGGATGGGTATTGATAAGATTTTCACGATTCCGATTCCATTTTCGATTCTGTTTAACGATTCGATATCGATTCTTTTTTAAAAAGGAGAACACTAAGGTCGATTAGCTTAGAACTACAGTGGGGGCAAAAAAGTATTTAGTCAGCCACCGATTGTGCAAGTTCCCCCACTTAAAATGATGACAGAGGTCAGTAATTTGCACCAGAGGTACACTTCAACTGCGAGAGACAGAATGTGAAAAAAAAATCCATGAATTCACATGGTAGGATTTGTAAAGAATTTATTGGTAAATCAGGGTGGAAAATAAGTATTTGGTCACCTCAAACAAGGAAAATCTCTGGCCCTCACAGACCTGTAACGTCTTCTGTAAGAAGCTTTTCTGTCCCCCACTCGTTACCTGTATGAATGGCACCTGTTTGAACTCATCATCTGTATAAAAGACACCTGTCCACAGCCTCCAAACTCCGCCATGGCCAAGACCAAAGAGCTTTCGAAGGACACCAGGAAAAGTATTGTAGACCTGCACCAGACTGGGAAGAGTGAATCTACAATAGGCAAGCAGCTTGGTGTGAAAAAATCAACTGTGGGAGCAATCATCAGAAAATGGAAGACATACAAGACCACTGATAATCTCCCTCGATCTGGGGCTCCACGCAAGATCTCATCCCGTGGGGTCAAAATGATCATGAGAACGGTGAGCAAAGATCCCAGAACCACACGGGGGGACCTGGTGAATGACCTGCAGAGAGCTGGGACCAAAGTAACAAAGGTCACCATCAGTAACACACTACAACGGCAGGGAATCAAATCCCGCAGTGCCAGACGTGTTCCGCTGCTGAAGCCAGTGCATGTCCAGGCCCGTCTGAAGTTTGCCAGAGAGCACATGGATGATACAGCAGAGGATTGGGAGAATGTCATGTGGTCAGATGAAACCAAAGTAGAACTTTTTGGTATAAACTCAACTCGTCGTGTTTGGAGGAAGAAGAATACTGAGTTGCATCCCAAGAACACCATACCTACTGTGAAGCATGGGGGTGGAAACATCATGCTATGGGGCTGTTTTTCTGCCAAGGGGACAGGACGACTGATCCGTGTTAAGGACAGAATGAATGGGGCCATGTATCGTGAGATTTTGAGCCAAAACCTCCTTCCATCAGTGAGAACTTTGAAGATGAAACGAGGCTGGGTCTTCCAACATGACAATGATCCAAAACACACCGCCCAGGCAACAAAGGAGTGGCTCCGTAAGAAGCATTTGAAAGTCCTGGAGTGGCCTAGCCAGTCTCCAGACCTCAACCCCATAGAAAATCTGTGGCGGGAGTTGAAAGTCCGTGTTGCTCGGCGACAGCCCCAAAACATCACTGCTCTCGAGAAGATCTGCATGGAGGAATGGGCCAAAATACCAGCTACTGTGTGTGCAAACCTGGTAAAGACCTATAGTAAACGTCTGACCTCTGTTATTGCCAACAAAAGTTATGTTACAAAGTATTGAGTTGTATTTTTGTTATTGACCAAATACTTATTTTCCACCCTGATTTACCAATAAATTCTTTACAAATCCTACCATGTGGATTCATGGATTTTTTTTTCACATTCTGTCTCTCACAGTTGAAGTGTACCTCTGGTGCAAATTACTGACCTCTGTCATCATTTTAAGTGGGGGAACTTGCACAATCGGTGGCTGACTAAATACTTTTTTGCCCCACTGTATGTTTTACATCTTCTCTTTGAACAAGATAGAAATTTAGGAGTAACATGGCCTTACAAACCCAGCAGTGAGATCTTAAGAGATCCATGTCAGGGCTCTGTGTGCGGGCAGGCGGAGAGGAGGATCCAAGCGCAGGACTCGAACACAGAATTATAAATCAGAACCTCAGCTTTTATTGCTGACATGAAAACCAAACGTGAAGTGACGTGAATACAGAAACCAAAGAAACACACAGGCATAATCTGAGGGTACGACACGACACTGAGCACAGGAAAACACAGGGCTAATATACACAGGGTGGTAATCAGCGAATGGGCAACAGGAGGGAGACACAGCTGGGAGAGATCAGGGTTAACGAGACGGGGGGAACCAAGCTGCACACACTAACATAAGACAAAGACTTTCACAATAAAACAGGAAACATGAATTACTAAACAAGCACGCAGACTTGACACTGAGAGACAGACAGACAGAATGACACATGGAACGTGAACTAAACTAAACGTGAGATATAACCGAGAACAAATCCTTAAACAGAAACAAGAAACTAATAATAATAATCATCATTACTACGAGAATAAGAAAACAATCCATGAAGCAGAATTAAACCGAAATATAATAAACTCAAAATACTGGGTCCAACGGACCCAGAACCGTGACAATCCAGCCTACGGCTCTTCAATGGGGTGTCACTGGGTCCACAGGAAAAAAAATTGTAAATGTAAAATAATAAAATAAATATTCTTCTGTAGCAATAACAAAGTATAACATAAATTATTCTGTAGCAATTACACAAGAATATCCAGTAATGTCCCTGCCTACAATTAAACACATTCACTTACTGAAAATCATCTGCTGTGGCAAATGGGTGCAAGCCTTTGACCACAAACTGAGTCACTGCTCGGTGACATTCGTCTGTCCTGGCCTGAAAGGAGACGCTACCGGTAGACTGCAGCGAGAACTGCCAGCATCTGAGCCAGACTCTGTCTGTCTCATCATGGTCACCTACACTCAACAAAAATATAAACGCAACACCTTTGTTACTGCTCCCATTCCCCATGGGATGGACGTAGAGACCTAAAATTCATTCCAGATACACAATATAACCATCCCTCCCAAACAGTGGTCACAAATCAGTCCAAATGTGTGGTAGTGGGCACATCTGCTATATTGAGATAATCCATCCCACCTCACAGGTGTGCCACATCAGGATGCTGATCTGACATCATGAGTAGTGCACAGGTGTACCTCAGACTGCCCACAACAAAAGGCCACCCTGGAATGTGCAGTTTTTTGCGCTATTGGGGGTCTGGGGACCCAGAACCGGTCAGTATCTGGTGTGACCACCATTTGCCTCATGCAGTGCAACACATCGTCGCATGGAGTCTATCAGATTGTCAATTGTGGCCTGTGGAATGTTGGTCCACTTCAATGGCTGTGCGAGGTTGTTGGATATTCGTGGGAACTGGTACACGCTGTCGTATACGCCGGTCAAGCACATCCCGAACATGCTCAATGGGTGACATGTCCGGTGAGTATGCTGGCCATGCAAGAACTGGGGCATTCTCAGCTGCCATCTGCCCTGAACAATGTGAACCATGATTCATCCGTGAAGCGCACACCTCTCCAACGTGCCAGATGCCATCGAATGTGAGCATTTGCCCACACAAGTCTGTTACGGCGACGAGCTGGAGTCAGGTCAAGACCCCGATGAGGACGACGGGCATGCAGTTGAGCGTCCCTCAGACGGTTTCTGACAGTTTGTGCAGAAATTGTTTGGTTGTGCAAACCAATTGTTCCAGCAGCTGTCTGGGTGGCTGGTCTCAGACGATCTTGGAGGTGAACCTGCTGGATGTGGAGGTCCTGGGCTGGTGTGGTTACACGAGGTCTGCGGTTGTGAGGCCGGTTGGATGTGCTGCCATATTCTCTGAAACGCCTGTGGAGACGGCTTATGGTTGAGAAATGAACATTCAATGCACGGGCGACAGATCTGGTTGACATTCCTGCTGTCAGCATGCCAATTGCACGCTCCCTCATTGCTTGTGGCATCTGTGGCATTTTGCTGTGAGACAAAACTGCACATTCCAGGGTGGCCTTTTGTTGTGGGCAGTCTGAGGTACACCTGTGCACTACTCATGATGTCAGATCAGCATCCTGATGTGGCACACCTGTGAGGTGGGATGGATTATCTCAATATAGCAGATGTGCCCACTACCACACATTTGGACTGATTTGTGACCACTGTTTGGGAGGGATGGTTATATTGTGTATCTGGAATGAATTTTAGGTCTCTACGTCCATCCCATGGGGAATGGGAGCAGTAACAAAGGTGTTGCGTTTATATTTTTGTTGAGTGTAAATACACAGTAATGGCAGGTTTGTAATAAGGCAGATCGCGCTAACATAATATGCACTGTTAGTTGATTATTTACCTGCCGCATTAACGGGAGAGGACGTGCAAACGTTACCGCTGCTGCTGGGTTGAGATTCACGAGTCCGGAGCGGAATTAAAAACACGACATTCATTTAAGGTCATCGCGTGTTTTGTGAGCAAATGCTTTTGCATATTCGTAGTGTTTCCTCCCTTAAATGAAATATCTACTTTGCAAGTATTGCAAGTTGCCCTGTTGTCATCAGTTCTTGTAAAGTATAACCAAACTTTTGAGCGTTTGAGCCGCCGTGTTTCCTGTCAGGTAAATGACGCTCTGCAACGTGGTGACATCATTCGGGGCGACTGGAATCGATAAGGGAATCGTTTGCAAAAATGGCAAACAATTCCAAGGAATGGAAACAGTGGGAACCGGTTCTCAACAAGAACCGGGTTTCGATACCCATCCCTGATGCTACTCAATTGAAAGTTGTCTTGACACAATGACCCATACCTTACACAAACTGGAATCATTTAATTTAACCTCGGTGCTGTATTTTTGCTTTTTAGTGCCTTTGAGGGCATTTTTAATAGAACTATCTAACCCATAATAATATAATACGCTTTGTGGTACCAAGCGTTTGTGATCCTGTAGCTCAGGAGGCCCAAATATCATCACTTTTGGCTACAAAAAGCCAACATGCCAAACAGCCAAAACACTGTATAAATGAAAGCACTAGAGCTTCCTGTCAATTAAGAAAAATACTATTTACAGAACTAACCTTGAAGGTCCTCAGAGGATTGAGTTAAAACAGAAACCTTCAGTTACTTAATAGCTTAACTTGATAGCTAAGTCGAACCCTGAGCTTGTAAATCCAACAATTTTCAGCTTTAAAAGTAGTACGTCACGAATTTCAGAAAACACATTGTAAAATGAAAGCATTTTGTCGTGAGAAAGAACCCTTCACAAACAGAGAGATGTGTTTAGGGAAAATGTAATAAACGTTGTGGAATATTCAATTTGACAGCAACATGCTGCAGTTTATTTGCACACTGCCAGCAGTCTGGTTTGAGGACTAACATATTTTTCTTTGTCTTCGCTTCTTTCAACTTCAACCCCCACCCGCCCCTTCTCCATTCTCTTTCTCGCACCTCCTCCCTTTTCTCAGTAGAGTCCTGTAACAACATTGATTTGATTACTCTGTGCAGCTACAGTCTTTCTTTGTTATCATCCTTCATAAATGTTTAAAGAGCATTAAGGAGACACAAACAGACCAGCTGGACAGAGGGGATATCTTAATGCTTACACGACCGTTTCTCTCTTCCCTTTAGAGATTAAAAGCTTTACTTTGTTTCTTCTGCCTGCTACTCATCTTTACTCATCATCATCATCATCATCCCTCTCTCTTCCTTTGCCATCTGAATTCTGGAGATTTATTTTTGTAGGTGATGTCTAAGTGATGTGGAGATAATGGCAGTGACGAAGCCAAGTAGAAAGGTATGGAGGAAAAAAGAGGAAGATAAGTGTATAAAAGATTCAGTAAAATGTGATTAGCATTTCAAATGAGATAAAATCATTTTATTATGAGTGGATCTATCATGCCAAATAATATATATATATATATATATATATATATATATATATATATATATATATATATATTTTTTTTTTTTTTTTTTTTTTTTTTTTTTTTTTTTTTTTTTTTCTTGCCTGTCCCGTTTGGCTCTTTTGCCATCAGAATTGTTGTCTAAAGGCAAAGAAAGATGCCCAACGGATTTACTTTACCAAACTGACCATCCCAGCCTTGCCGTAATGGTCCATTTGATTCACCTTTTATTGTTTATTTTATTTTCACTTACTGAATACGGGACAGACTTGACTGGGGGAAAGAAAGAGGGAAAGAGGAGAGGAAAGTAGGAGCCAAAAAGGGTGTAGTTTGTGGGTGTGATCACCCGTGTGTACACCTGTGAGCATGGACGCGCTTGTTATTTGTTTTTTAAAAGGTTCCTTCATGTAATGATCTGCTAGAGGGTGTGGGGGGGCCACAGCCCCGTCCTCCAGGGCGTTAAGCAGGTGTGGAGGAGATCAAAACTCCAGACATCCAGAGGCCCCCAGAACACAAGAGACCAAGGAAGACCAACAGAGGGGCAGCCGCGCCACTGTCCCAGAAAGAGCTGAGGAGAGTCCCAGATGAGGGCTCACTCAGCAGCCGCGGAGCAGAAGCCAGGGGGAGTTGCAGTGACGCGCCCGTGAGCTCCGCCGGCAGCCAGCTGTGCCTGAGTGACCGAGCCCCAGGCCGAGAGGCTGGGGGCACCCCACCTCCGAAGTGGCCCGAGCGAGCCCCAGGCTCCAGGCCCCGATAAGCGGCCGGCAAGGAGTGAGCCGGTGTGTACCTGGACGCCCACCCCCGGACACAAAGAACCACCAACGCACCGATGTCTGAGGGGGTCCGCCACTGGCAGGGGAAGTGGTGGTGGGGGGAGATAGGCCTCCAAACCTTGGAGGGCCTGAGATGTCCCCAGAGAGGTGGCGTCTGATACCCAACCTGACATATAGACACAGACATACAGGCACACACAGATACAAACATCCATTCCCACCCTCATGCTCTCATATGCACTTACTCCACACTCAACCAACGTGGAGACAGACATAAAGAGACGTTGTACACACAATCACACTCCCCAAGCGTACTCTACAAACCGGGTCTAGGTGCCCCCGCCCCTGGAGGGGGGAACTGCACCCAGACCCAGGTGGTGTTTCCCTTTTCCCTGCGGTGGGGGGAGGCAGACCGCCCCGACTCCGCAGCAGCAGGAAGGCTCCACACTCCAGACCGCAGTCGGACGGCCAACTCCTCCTCCTAGTCCTAGCCCCCCTGCTCCAGCAGGTCGCAGAGAACGGGGGTGAGAGAAGACTCCAAACCTCCCTCCACCCGCTCATTGTAATGTTGATGCATGTGTGTTCTAAGGTGCATTTAAAACCAGGAGGGCATGGAGCTACCTGCCAGAGAGCAGCAGGTAAGCGCATGGTCCCTCCTGCTAGCCCTCAATGTCTACGTGTATTTAAAATTGAGAGGTGGGCAACGATGCCAGGGGTGGGGTGTACACCCTGATGGTACTTTGGACTCCGTGTATCGTGCCCACCCCCAAGATCCTATATGTATGTGTAATGAGAGTGTGAGTAATGTGAATGTCTAAGTTGTGGGATAAAATTGAGGCAGAGGCAGCCAGAAGGGGACAGAGGGGGGGGGGGGGGGGGTAGCCTCCTCTGCACCCTGGTGACATACCCCTACTCCAAGGCCCTGCATGTGTGGGTGGTTGTGGTGGAGCGGGAAGAGGGAGGCAGCTGGAGATGGGGAGGGAAGGAAGGGAGGGGCAAGTGACCCCTCCCTGGGGCCAGCTCCCCCGCTGACCCCAGTAGGCACCCCCATACTCCGCGACCCGCCAGGGAAAGGGGGCCCAGGCCCATCCAGACCGGGCCCAGTGCAGCAGCGCCGCCCGGCCCCACAGAGCCCGGGACAGTCCACCCAACCCCACCACAGAGAAAACTGCACCCACCCCACCATCCACTCATCTTCCAGACTACATAAGACAATAAACACCCAGGCTGAGATCTTCCTCCACCTCTCCTGTATCTCCCCCTCCTGCAGAGGGAGCTCCTGAGGAGAGGAAAGCTCCTGCTAGGTGTGACAATCTCCCCCACCAGTTGAAGAGCCCCCCAGGCGGCTCGACGCACCGGCGGCACCCTGCTCCAGGGCTGGGCCCCCATGCACCCACCCGCCCACAACCCCGGCAACACACCAACCAGGACCCAAGCCCCCGAGGCCCGGTCCGGGTCCCAGCCCAGAGAGGGAGCGCCCCCAGAACCTCACGCCCATCCCGGACCCACCCAGGGGCAGCCAGGCTACCAGGTCAGTAACCCACGTCCGTCAGCACAGACCCTCCCCTAGCCCCGCTGCACGCAGACGCGAGGAAACAGTCACCTGAGAGCCAACAGAGCCCCTAACCGGACATGACCGCTACCCCGGGTGAGCCCCCCAAGGAAGATGCCTCCGGGGAACCCCCCGACGCCCTAAGCCTGTCCCTACCCCCACACCAATCACAACAGTGAAGGCGGGACCAAACTATGACCCCCCACCCCCACTAGGTGATGGAGCTGATCAAAGGAGCCCAGAGCAATTGATCTGATGTGGTGGCAGAGGCTGTATCAAGACTAATGTAATCTAATAGATAATTTCTATATTGGTTAGAATTAAGATTATTTTTATTTTTCCAGTTCATGAGGACTGTTTTCTTGGCTATGCATAGGGCAGTGAAAACCATATGGGCGATATTCTTTTCTGAAGTGACATTATCTAAGCTGCCCAACAAACACACTAAGGGGGAAGTTGGAATGTTACATTTCAGACACTTCGATAAGTCTTCACATATCTCGCGCCAAAACTTCTGAACTGGTGGACAGAACCAAAGAGCGTGGATATAATTGTCCGGTGAATTGGTTTGGCAGTGTGAGCAGTTGTTGGTAGACGTAAAGCCCATCTTGAACATCCGATGACCTGTATAGTGCACTCTATGTAATATTTTGTATTGAATTAATTGAAGACTGGGATTTCTAATTAGATGAAAGGTTTTTAAGCAAGTCTGAGACCAGAAGTTTAGGTCTAAGTTAACTGATAAATCCGCTTCCCATTTTGCAATAGGAAGTGATATTGATTCATCTGTTTTAGAAAGCATTCTGTATATTTTGGATAGTAATTTGGGGGGTTTAAGAGTAAGAAATTGAACCACACTTGGTGGTGTTTGTAGTTCAACTTGACCCGGTTTAAATTTCTTTTTTACTATGGATTTAATTTGTTGATATTCTAAAAATCTTTTCTTGTTGATCCCATATTGTGTAACTAGTCCGTCAAATGAAATAAATTCTGTTCCTTCTAGTATATGTTCTAAATATTTGATTCCTTTATCACTCCAATCTGAAAAGTTTATCATATTATTGTTTTGTAATATGTCAGGGTTGTTCCAGATAGGTGTACGTTTGCATGGGATTAATGAAGACTCCGTCAATTTTAGAAACTCCCACCATGCTGTCAGAGAAGAGCTGATGTTGATGCTTTTAAAGCATTCATGTCGTTGGATGTTTGAGCTGATAAATGGTAGGTCTGAGATCTCTAGATTATTGCAGAGTGCTTGTTCTACATCTAGCCAAGGTTCATCTAAGAGGGTGTGTTTTAGCCATCCTGAGATAAACTGAAGCCTGTTGGCTAAGAAGTAGTGCTGAAAGTTAGGCAGTTCTAGTCCTCCTTTATCCTTGGTCTTTTGTAGTGTTTTTAAGCTTATACGTGGGGGTTTATTTTTCCAAAGGAATTTGGACATACATGAATCTAGAGATCTGAACCAATCTTGTGGCGGTTTAGTTGGGATCATTGAGAATAAATAATTTATTTTTGGTAAGACCATCATTTTTATAGCGGCAACCCTTCCCATGAGTGATATGGGTAGACATTTCCATCTAGCCAGATCATCTTCTACCTTCTTTAAAAGTGGGATATGGTTTAATTTAGTTAGATCTGCAAGCTTGGGAGAAACATTAATACCTAAATATTTTATATTTCCCGATTGCAGTGGTGTAGAAGAGGAATTATGGAAGGAGCATGCCAAATAATATTACAGGCACAATGCATTATGACTGCTGTGCTTGGAAATTGTTGTCTATACATTTTCTCCTGCTTATCTGTGTTAGGAGCAGCAGTCTAAGCTGAGATGCCAAGACTTCCGTCGGCTCAGCCACCTCGTCTAGCTCTGCTGGGATAACACTGAGGTGTTCCCAAGCCTGCTGAGACATCATCTCTCCAGTGGGTCCTGAGTCTGCCTTGAGTCGTTTCCCAGGTAGACATTCCTGAAAGACCTCATCCTGGTGTCATCCAGGAGATATTATTTCAGGGTCTTTTTAAAGTGCCTTGAGGCAACTATTGTTGTGATTTGTTGTGTCAGTCTGCCCCAGGGCAGCTGTCGCTACAACTGTAGCTGCCTCCACCAGTGTGTGAATGTGAGAGTGAATGAATAGTGGCATTGTAAAGCGCTTTGAGGGTCTTGAAAAGCGCTGTATAAATGCAATCCATTATTATTATTATTATTATTTGTGCTATTTGAACTGAATTGAACTGAATTCAGTTGAAGTCGGCATCCTGGTCCAACTGACTGAGCTCCACATCCAGTATCAGACACCTTTGGGAGCAAACTCATTTCTACCGTTTGCATGTGCACTTTTATTTTATTTTTTATTGTTGCCGTAGGCAAGGGCTGGAATGTAAATCAACCACCAAGCTTTGCTATAACACTTAGCTCTCTCTAACAAACCTGGAACATCAGCTGCAACTGCAGATGCTGCATCTTTCAGTCTACTGCTCCTTTCTTCCCTTACTTGTAACTAAGAATATATCATAATTAAACTATTTTACTTGGGCCAGCAATTTTTTCCCCATTTAGAGTGGGCAGTCTATGGCCTCAGGCTTTCAAGTAATAATTTTCATCCCAGCCACTTCACACGGTGCTGCAAACAGCCACAATGAAAGCTGGAAGTCGCCGTTTGAACTTATCAGAGGAGTCACATCATCTGCAAAAGGCATGACCCTAAAATGATCAAATCCAGTACACTTTGTACCTGGGGCTAGCCTAAATATTTTATTCATAAAAAATTATGAACAGACAAAAGGCAGCACTGGTGGAGTCCAGCACTCGGTTCAAATATCCTAGAGAGGATAAAAAAGGCATCAGTGTTTCACAACCTGGACAAAAACTGTGATATCACTTGTTCCCAGATCCTCGTCCTACAGAGGGCATGTCAGTGGGACTGGAGTCTTTGAAGTACTCAACCTTATTATATTCTCAGTTGCAGATATATATCCTGACTGTATACAGGAAGGCAAAAGTCATGCTCCATGTGGCCTGCCTAGTGTCCATCATTTGGTTTTAGGATTACCACCACGAAAGGTGATAATCAGCTGACAGTTAAACTCCTCTTTACACACATTGTTTGAAAGGTTAATAAGACTAAAAATGCACAGTTTAAATGACACTCCTTTTACATTTCTTTTTGCCATTCGAATCAGCCTTTTTTCTGTAATGTTTATTACATGTACACAGAAGTTATTCCAGTGTCCAAGGATCAAACATTTAATGGTGACCTTAGTGTAAAGATCTCCACTCTGGAAATTTTACTGGAAGGCAAAACCATTTCAAAGTGTAGTGTGTGTGTGTGTGTGTGTGTGTGTGTGTGTGTGTGTGTGTGTGTGTGTGTGTGTGTGTGTGTGTGTGTGTGTGTGTGTGGAGAGGGCCAACAGGCAGTGATAGAAATAGGTTTCTATGTGTCTATAGGGAAAGGGGGGAGGAACTGATGGAGGTGGATTTGGATGTAAAGAGAAGCTGAGGCTTGAATTCAAACAGGGTCATTGGTGAGAGATGAGCCATGGAGGCTGAAAATACTCAGCACTAATTCTAGAGCTGCTGCTCAGAATGACAACTTTGGAGCAGACATGACATACACGCATGCATGCACATGCAGACAAACAAGATTAGAGGTCTGTATTTGAGTCTCCTACTCACTAACATATAAAGAATCTTGCCTGTGTTCAGAGTCCAGTCTTTCTGTCAGCAGCTTGTCACTAGCAAAAATCAGAACCGACTGGCTGCTCCTCAGCAAAGAAACCCACCTGATTATTTAATAAGCCTAACAATGGACACGGAGCTTTGTGTGTTTGTTCTGGTAGTTGTATTGGTGTAAGGACTGCTTATGTTTCTGACCCAGACAAACGGCAACTTATTAGTTTGATGTTCAAAAGCTTGTTTGGGTGTTTAGGGCTGAAAGTTAAGTTAACCACCCATGACACAAATAAATGCTCACTTTTCTACTTTGTATCACAAATGACTACAAGACAGTATTTATTCAGCTGAAACCCACTTTATGAAAGCTTTTATATTTCCTCTTCCAAACACCTGGGGTTCTATCGTTGTGAATCAATGGCGCATGGCACAGACGCACAGGGCGTGGCAAGTGATTTGTGGTCATTTTTATGACCTGAGGTGCACAGTGTTGCAAACAGCATGAGATGCAGTGATAATGCATTGATGGGTTTTGCTTTTATAGGCGGGAGAAAGTGATGATACGACTGGTCATCACCACACAACTTATAAAATGAAGCTACCTGACATCGTCCGAGTGCATTAAAGACATTTAATTATCTTTTATAAGATAAGATAAGATAAGATAAGATAACCTTTATTAGTCCCACACGTGGGAAATTTGTTTTGTCACAGCAGGAAGTGGACAGTGCAAAAGTTATGAGGCAAAAATTAGAATACAATAAGAATAAATACCGTACACAACTGTACAGAATAGAATAAAATACTATATACAGTAGAATAAAATAAAATAAATATACAATAAGATAAAAATAGAATACAAATACAAATACTATATACAACTGAGTAAAAATACAACGATGCCAGAAAAGATTATTGCACTTAGTGTTATTGCACATGTATGGATGTGTGTGCTTGATCAGTTAAAGTCTTTATTATGGAGTCTGACAGCAGTGGGGAGGAAAGACCTGCGAAATCTCTCCGTCCCACACCGTGGGTGCCGCAGTCTCCCACTGAAGGAGCTGCTCAGTGCTGTCACAGTCTGCTGCATGGGGTGGGAGACGTTGTCCAACAGGGATGACAGCTTAGCCGCCGTTCTCCTGTCACTCACCACCTCCACTGGGTCCAGAGGGCATCCTAGAACAGAGCTGGCCCTTCGGATCACCCTGTTCAGTCTCTTCCTGTCCCCAGCAGAGATGCTGCCGCCCCAGCAGACCACGCCATAAAAGATAGCAGAAGCCACCACAGAGTCATAGAAGGTCTTCAGGAGTGGGCCCTCCACTCCAAACGACCTGAGTCTCCGCAGCAGGTACAGCCTGCTCTGCCCTTTCCTGTAGAGGGCGTCTGAGTTATGAGTCCAGTCCAGTCTATTGTTCAGATGAACACCAAGGTACCTGTAGCTGTCCACAGCCTCAATGTCCATACCCTGGATGTTCAGTGGTTGCAGTGGAGAATGCTTGTGCCTGCGGAAGTCTACCACCAGTTCCTTGGTTTTACTGGCGTTGATCTGGAGGTAGTTCAGCTGGCACCAGTCCACAAAGTCTTGGGTCAGACCTCTGTACTCCTTGTCGTCCCCATCAGTGATGAGGCCGACTATTGCAGAGTCATCAGAGAACTTCTGCAGGAAGCACTGGGTGGAATTGTGGGAGAAGTCTGCAGTGTAGATGGTGAAGAGGAACGGAGCCAGAACCGTTCCCTGTGGGGCCCCCGTACTGCAGACGACCCTGTCCGACACACAGCCCTGAGTCCTCACATGCTGTGGTCGGTCGGTGAGGTAGTCCAGGATCCAGGTAGTGAGGTGATGGTCCACTCCAGAGTTCACCAGCTTGTCCTTTAGAACCGAGGGAAGAATAGTGTTGAAGGCACTGGAGAAATCAAAGAACATGATTCTCACAGTGCTTCCAGCGGTCTCCAGGTGAGCGAGGGAACGATGTAGGAGGTGAATGAATTATATTTGACTCTGTACATTTAATGAGAGTGTATTGTGGATGAAAGTAATTTACACCATATACATATAGGTATGTGGCTTCCTGAATATATGAGTGATGTCACTATCACGTCTTAAAAGTTCTTTCTTTCTTTCTTTTTATTCATATCAGAATGATTATTTTTAATGAGACAGATTTAGCCTCACTGAAATCTTACAGGAGTGAGGTGGCTGTGGTTTGTTGAGTTGGGGGCTGCTGTTGCCCTCCTCCTCAACTATGTCTGTGAGAGCAGATTTTTGCCCGGCTCCAAGCTTGACTGACATCTGCTATGTATTATATGCAATAATTTTTGATCTTCCTTCTTATGGAGTTATTGCTCTGAAAGAAAGTATCATTTATTTCTTCTAAAAAAAAATCAAGGTATATTATACACGATGGTTTTGAACAAATAGTCACTCCAGGCTCCCATGTAAACGCTCCAGCGTTTCCTGGCTCTGCTGGGTGCCAGGCGGTTCTTGGGTGCCTAGGTCCCTGTTCTCAGCTCGTCCCAGGGTGACCGGCCTCTGGCGGGGCCAGATGCCCGTCGCCTCTGCTTTCCTAGGACTCTCGTCCTTTGGCCGTGGGCACCCCATCTGGGGCCTTTCTCCTTTTTCCTGCTGGGATGGACACACAGTTGTCACCATGATGTGTGGTCTCACATCTTCAATGCTGTTGTGGATTGGATGGCCCGGATCTCCTGGGTCTATCCCTGAGGGGGCATCAATACAGCTTCTCACTTTCATTATCAAGTATATTTTGTGAGAAAGACACATAAACAGACACACACACACACACACACACACACACACACACACACACACACACACACACACACACAGAGCAGATGAAGATTGATTTATCCATCTCTGCATTTTCATATTTTTCTGTTCCCAGTACTGTTTTTTTTTCTTTGTGCAGCAGTTGGCGATACATCATCCTTTTTCCTCCCCCTAACTTCCTCCCCCTGCCCATCAGCTTAGTATTGTCACACTACAGATATACTGTAATAACTGAAATAACACTAATAGAAATTAATAAAATAAAGACACAAGAGTCAAGGGGAGTCTACAGAGAATTTATAGAGCTCATCTGAAAAAAGCAAAAAGTGTTTTTCAAAAGCTGTCAGACAAGACGGGATTTAAAAAGGAGGAAGAAAAATAAAATTATGTCATGGTGGCTACGCCCAGTTTTACACAGACTATTGTTTTGAAGGCATAGTTAAAGAATAAGAGACTTCATGTGATCCTTGGAAAGTCGGTGCGAGTATAACAATACTACTATATTACTTTCAGTGTTTGCATATGTGCTTGTTTTCATTTATGCCGAGCTCAAATGAGTTTTTAGACAGACGAGTGTTTTCATCAGTCCCACACTGACAGCTTCTATTAAAAACACCCTTGGATTCATTCTGATCACAGTTTGACAGGAGTAATTTCCGTGGCATGCAGGATGAAGAGATGGAATGCAGACACAACTTAATTTAAACATTTTAATGTCTTTTTTTCTACTGAAGAAAAAAAATGTAGTTACTTGCTGCATCAAAGCCATATAAACATGTAAAATCTTAGCTTGTAAATAGCAGCTTCAGTACAAATCATTCACAGCTTTGGGTTGAGCTCAGCAGTGTCTCTCATTGTTGGTGAAGACAATATTTCAGTTAGTTGAATGCCCTAATAAAGGTATTGTAACTGAGGTTTGGAGCTTGCTGTATCAGGCCATTTGTGGTGGCTGCAATCTGTCCTGTACTTAAAACTATAGCCTGAAGGAAAATCTAGATGCATCTAAAGTCGATTGAAATAACAGCAATCCCCGCATGCTGCGCTTGTGCATCATAATGTATGTGCATTCTTATTACTGTGGCCATATGGCTGAGCAAATGTGCCAACTAGCAACTTTGTATCACTCTTCGTTTGGAGTTTTGATCAATGCGCATTTTTTCAGATGCATAAAAATGTTATTTCATCATCATCCATCTGTATGCTCTGCATGTAGCCTCACATTTTGCAAGTTAGTGTGGTTGTCAATCTTTTTATCCCCCAGGGGTTATGTATTGCCCATGTTCACTGAAATCCTCATGTCGCCACATCATTAAGCATTTTCAGACGTAATATATTTACACTGTACGATTTCTGAACCTGAAAACACTGAAATCACATGCAGTTTGTTTCATTTCCAAAGCTCGTACTTCTATTGTCAAACACTCTTCAGCTGTTAATGCTGAGATAAAGCACCTCATGTCATCCATGCTGAATGACATATTTCAGTGCTGCGATGTTCTTTGACATAACTCAGCTGCAAATTATGGCAAAAAACAACTAACAACACTGTGAGCTCATTTTACGTGATGCTAGACACTTTAAACATAAATCAATGTTGCCAAATGGCTGCTCTCTGGGAGTTTAAGTTTAACCTGATAAAGTGTGACACATACATTCACCTTCATTTTAATGCTCCCACACTGCCAAACCTACTCTAACACCAAACAAGCTGTACCCACAGCCCCTCCTTTATGAGAAAACAGCAAGGATGAATGACAAAAAATCTGTGTGGCGCATTTCAGGTGCAAACACAGGCCTGACTGTCGACGGTTCTTACAGAATAATCTATGTCTAGCATAATTGTTAGTTAATTATACACTGTAAACCCCAACAGTCTACCTGACTTATAAAGTTTGTGGATATAACAATTAAAATTCCTCACAAAGTTGAAACAACTTAAAACTTTTCTGTTCGGTTAACGATTCAAACAGTTATAATTGTACATGGCTTAGAAGTTAAGAGTAAATACTGCTTTCTTAATTATGATTTTTGAGTAAATGTTTTTTTTCCGAGCTCCGCATGTGGACGTCATGACGTCATGACGTCTTCTCTCTAACCTGAACGACGTTGACAGAAAATTCTGTTCAATATGGCTGCCCTTCTCGAGCGACTGGAGAACACATTTGGAGAAACTTGTAAGTAAAACGGAACCTTCGTTATGTTTATTTTTTCCGTAAAAAAGCAAGTATATTAATATGTTGCAGCCAATAACTTGTTTTCGAATGCGCTGTTGTGTTAAAAAGCACAGACCCAGGTGGTGAATAGTTGTTCGCGGTTGTTCGCGCTCTTTTTCAAACATAGATTATGTCGTCAGTTTTACAGTTTTAACCGATTAAAACACAGTTTTACGAAGAATCACACATAAAGAAAGGGTCTTAGTGATATTTTAACGACCCCTTGCCAACGCAAGAAAGTTGGCGTTTTTACAACAGCAGCCTCATTGTTCGGCAGGTTTTGTTTTTTTTTTCTTCTCATTAGCATCATTCAAAAGTGACTTAGCTAGCAGTGGCAACTTCTATCTAAAACAATTGAAATATAGCAAGGTGTTGTATATTTAGTGTGCTGATAAGGTTTTCAATATTTTTATTTTTTCTTCCAAGGCTGAAGGCCAAAGACAAAAAGACAGAAGAAAAAAAAATTCAGACTGCAATTAATTTCAGGTGGAGACAGTAAACACAGGTGAGTTGAAAGATCTATTGAAGAAACCATTCATTAAGTCCCTTAAGGTGAAGATTTCATATATTGATAATGATAAAATTAACACAAATTAAAAGTTTCACTGATAAACACACAATTTTTCCTTGCTTTGAACCCCATGTTCTATATAGATCACAGCTCTGATCTGGAGAACACTATTTTAAAATACTGTGTAGGGTTTTTGTCAAATGATTAAGAAACATACTCTCTGTCACAAGAGACAGAAAGGTTGTATCTTAAAAGAAAAGTCTCCAAAATTTAGTAGAGTCTGATGTCATGCAGTTTCATAAACATGTATTCTCCCCAAAGAATGACACCTGAAAACTTTGCGTTAAATGAACTTTTCTTTTCCCTTTTTAGGAGGCGCCTGATATCAACGTGAAATGCACTGCAGTACTTCGTGCCCTTCCTGTATACCTGCGGGAGGAGGACCCAGAATTCTTTTAGACATGTAATGTAAGTGTATTTTTGCATTACTTAAATTCTGCCAGTAAGATAAAATGCTATGGATTTTTTTAAATACAATTTAATACCCTAGCAGCTACCAAATTGTACAAACAAAATACCCTCTCTGTAGAAAACCCACACACACACAGGTCAGGAGCAGGGCACAGGCGTATCACAGCACTATGGCTATGCTGCAGGTGGCCCAAAAACCAGGCTGAAGTCAAGATTTAGTTTCTTTTTGAGATAAAGTCATGAAATAAAAAATTACTTTTTTTTTTAGAAAAATAATAAAAATACAAATTATGTAATGCAAGAAGCTAACACGTTAATGTACATTTTTCAAAAAAAGTAGAGTACCCTAACTCGTTACAAAGTAACCCACTACACTGCTGAATGTTTTGCTAGATTACAGGTCATGCTTGTCACATTCTCTCAAACCAACCTTACTTATTTAATTGGGGCGATCGTGGCTCAAGAGTTGGGAGTTCGCCTTGTAATCGGAAGGTTGCTGGTTCGAGCCCTGGCTCCAACAGTCTCGGTCGTTGTGTCCTTGGGCAAGACACTTCACCTGTTGCCTACTGGTGGTGGTCAGAGGGCCCGGTGGCGCCAGTGTCCGGCAGCCTCGCCTCTGTCAGTGCGCCCCAGGGTGGCTGTGGCTACAATGTAGCTGCCATCACCAGTGTGTGAATGGGTGTGAATGTCTGGATGACTGAATGTGTAAAGCGCTATACAAATACAGGCCATTTACCATTGATACTGTGTCTATTCCAGGCGGACGCATTGGATGAGTCGACCCTCATTGACACTCCAGTTGCCCTTCTCACAGTGGTTACCGACGGCGCTTCCCAGTCCAGTCCATTTTACTTCCTCAAGCATGGCTGTTTTGGTGAAAGGCGACTAGGTGATGCGTGATATTCCCAGATTTGCAAATGCATTTGCTTTATTGTTTGGCTTGATCTATGCTCTGCATTTAGACTACCCCAGGAAGCTGGTTCACACATTTGCCTTAGTCCAAAATATCTTCATGGGGCTTGATGACGGCAAACCCCTGAAACCCCTGCCTACATGCTCTTAAGGAATATAAGGCAATGTTTGTTAGGACACGCACTCTGTTACTGAGCACTTTGTTTGAAGCACTTTAAGCACTTTAAGTTTACTACAGGCTTTGGGTGGATTTAACTCCATCAGTTTACCTAATTTTCCTATACTTGACTGCCTTATCTGGTTATTTGGAAGCTGATCGTCTTTGTACCCATTTTAAAAAATTGTTTTTCATTTCTATTTAAAAAAAAGTGATTAGTATTTGACTTTTTGTTTTGCATTTTTGTGTATTTTGAGAAAGATGCAATTAGGACTGATGTCGTCCTTTGTGAGTTTATAAAAAGATAAATGTTCTACACAGAATTTATAATGCTCACTTTATGGTGCCGATGTCCATGTTAGTTGTTTTATAAAAACATTTGTGATGTTTTTAAATTTTCATGAAAAAATGTTAAATAAACAAAATGTAAAGTAACTGAATTTCCGTACTTTTTTTTTTTAGTAGTCTACACTCACAACATAAATATCTTTTAATTAATAATCAGATAATTTGAGTTTAGGTTGTAATATAATTGCATTGTGTTGCATCAAAATAATAAACTACAAGAAACACAAAAATATTGAAATTAAAGTATACAGTCTTTGAGTAAAGCTCAATTAATAAAATATAAAATATAATTTAAAATTTTTAGGTTAACAATAAATACAAATTTTGAGTACCCCATACTTAGAAGATATGAGTTTTTGTACTTAAATCTTTTGAGGTAATCAGTTTCCACAAAAGTTTTAAGTTCAGTCAACTTGTTCGGGTTTACAGTGTAGCTGAAGAAGAGTTTTTAAAACATCTGCAGCATAATAACATTACCTGGCAGTGTAGCTATCACACACAGAATCACAGCATTACAGATATCTTGAGGCATGCTCAGCCCTCCAGCTAAGAAAATCCCAGAACTCTCTACAGCATTTTGAGTAGTAGAAACATTTTTTCACTCATCCAAGAAGAAGAAGTCACTTGGATGAGTGATGAAACGTTTCTCCCACAGATGAACAGAATCAACTTATGGGAGTTTAAAATGGCCTGTATTTGTAAAGCGCTTTGGGGTTCCCTAAGGAACACTAGATTCAGTCACACACACATTCACACACTGGTGATGGCAGCTACATTGTAGCCACAGCTGCCCTGGGGCGCACTGACAGAGGCGAGGCTGCCGGACACTGACGCCACCGGGCCCTCTGACCACCACCAGTAGGCAGAGGGTGAAGTGTCTTGCCCGACGACACAACAACCGAGACTGTCGGAGCCGGGGCTCAAACCGGGAACCTTCCAATTATAAGACAAACTGCCAACTCTTGAGCCACGATCGCGAAGTTTCTTGCCTTAGTTAGTTGTAAGGCAATGAAGAAATAATAAGGAAACATTTAATTCAATTCAATAATAATAAATAAACATTGTTCTCTCTCTAAATGTCTAATTTACCCTGCCCTAACTAAACTAATAAGCTCCTACCTAAGACTGATTATCGATTTATTGACTCAAAGTGATGTAAAAACAGCAGTTAGCAATGATTCTACGTGATTCCCACATCCAGAGCTGGAAAGCTCAATTTAAGCTCCCAGGAACGAAACAAGGCTATGGAGCAATTGGAGCAGCTACAACACCCACATCACTGCTGTAGCTGTAGCTCAGGAGCTAGAGCAGATCATTTACTAATCAGAAGGTTGGTGGTTTGATCCATGTCAAATATCCAGGATACTAACTCAAGTTGCTCTCTGCTAATCAGAAGGTTGGTGATTCAATCTCTCCAGTCTTTGCAAGCCAAATATCCTTGGGCAAGATACTAACCCCAAGTTCCTCTCCAATGCATTGGAGTATGAATGCGTGTGCATGTTAGATAGAAAGCACTTACTTAGAGGAGCATAGAAAAAAGCACTTTTCTGAATAGGTGTGAGTAGGTGAATCAGGGAAGTTGTGCAAAGTGCTTTGAGAGCTCAGAGTAGAAAAGTGCTATATAAGAACCATTTATCTTATTCCTCCAGTAACTCCGTACCTGTCCTGGATTGGCTCCCAGGTGGTGCTCAGATGTGAGGGAATCCCAGCTGCTGCACTCCTCCTTCTGTTTAGTAACTCTGTGTGACGATTGATGGGTCCTGCTCGTCCGTTTTGATTCTGTGGAGGTTGCCATGTTTCTTTATTCTGATTCTCAAACGGAACTTATCTCCTGTCTTTTGAGAGGGTTCCCTCTTCAACAGAAGCCTTCACTGTCACTTCTTGCCACAGTTTTTGTCAGCTTGAGTCGTGGACTTCTCAGACCCTCTTGTGGCACCTTCTGTGTAAGGGAAGAGTGATCAGTTAGTTAGGCAACTGAGTTCTCCATCAGGGTGTGCTGGCTTCTGTTTCTGCTCCTCACAGTTTAGTGGGAGAGGAAGCTTCACCTCCTGGGTTTGTTACCTCAAACTGACACTCAGGCTGAGGCAAACCACTGCACCTGAGAGGACACACAAAATTCTACCAGATTTTCAGGTCAGGACCCTAGTACAGGAAGTCTAAATCAGCTCTCTGTTTAAAAAGTCCTAACCTCTGATCCTGAGTCTTACCCAGTAAGTAGGACTCATTCTTATATAATGTTTTTTATTCTCCCGAAGCAAGAGCTATTCACACTAAAATGGATTAACACTTTTAAAAGGTTTTTAACTTTTCGTAAAGGGCAAAAAAGGAATATCCTGAATTTAAACTTCTTTAATGCAGGATATGTTATTAAAGCAGTTTAACAGGAGCAAAGAAAAAGCATAATCAAATATTAATAATCGCATCATAATAATCAAGTCACCTAAATTTTACTTAGCATTTGCTCAGAGTGAGAACCAAATATTGGTTGTAGTCTTTGGATTGTTACAGTGTTACAGAGATTGGAGAGGAGAACGGGCACATCCAGGCCTGAAGATGCACATCTGCTGGTTTAGGTACAACCCAATCGGAAAGGAGTCAACTCTGGTAGGAAACAATGAAGATCCAAATCTTCTTTGAGTTGTACTGTAACGTGGTAAAAACGCATGGAAAAAAAATCATAAAAGCAATGTTTTTTTCAAGAGTACTTATGGGGACTAGAAAGGGGGAGCATGTTTCTCCTATACTGGCTTCTCTTTACTGGCTCCCTGTTAAATCCTGAGTTAAATTATGCTCCTCACATACAGTAGCAGATCTTAAATAATCAGGCCCCAAAAGTGCATGGAACTAAAACATTTTTAACTCAATCCCTCCTCCATTTCAGGGGCTAAAAGTAATTGGACAAATTAAATAACTCAAAAGAAAATGTTCATTCCTAATATTTGGCTGAAAGCCATTTGCTGGCAATGACAACCTGAAATCTTGAACTCATGGACATCACCAAATGCTGGGTTTCCACCTTTTTAAGGCTCTGCCAGGCCCTTAGTCCGGCTTCTTTCAGTTGCTGTTTGTTTTTTTATACACTGTAGATAAGTGCGTGCAGTTATCAGAGGATGCTGAATGTTAAGTCCCCATGAAAGAGGCAGGGGCCCACATCAGGGCGGGGCTGTTCAAACAAAAGACCACACATCAGGTTCTCACCAATTAACCAAGGAGGAAATTATGATCCAGACTCAAGTGATAGATCAACAATTATTCTGTCACCAGTGAACAGTTCTGATAGCAACGGTTCATGTAAGTAAAAAAAAAAAAAAAAGTAAATAAAAAACAAAACAAAACCTAAAAAACAAAAACAAAAATTGAAAAAACCCTGTTCCTTCTATTATGTTTCTCATTATTGTGTATAATCCCTGCTCTTATGCCTATTTTTACTACTTTGCTCTGTACAGTGTCCTTGAGTGTCCTGAAAGGCGCTTTTAAATAAAATGTATTATTATTATTATCCATCCACCCGCTTATCCTTTTCAGGGTCGCTGGAGCCTAGCTGTCATAGGGCGAGAGGCGGGGTACACCCTGGACAGGTCGCCAGTCTGTCGCAGGGCTAACATACAGGGACAGACAACCATTCGCACTCACATTCACACCTATTGACAATTTGGATTATCCACTTAACCTATCCCCACAAGGTGCATGTCTTTGGACAGTGGGAGGAAGCCGGAGTACCCGGAGAGAACTCACGCAAACATGGGGAGAACATGCAAACTCCACACAGAAAGACCCCGGCCTGATGGTGGAATTGAACTCAGGACCTTCTTGCTGTGCGGCAACAGTGCTAACCACCGTGCCACCTTGCATAACTACAGGGAGTGCAGAATTATTAGGCAAATGAGTATTTTGTCCACATCATCCTCTTCATGCATGTTGTCTTACTCCAAGCTGTTTAGGCTTGAAAGCCTACTACCAATTAGGTGATGTGCATCTCTGTAATGAGAAGGGGTGTGGTCTAATGACATCAACACCCTATATCAGGTGTGCATAATTATTAGGCAACGTCCTTTCCTTTGGCAAAATGGGTCAAAAGAAGGACTTGACAGGCTCAGAAAAGTCAAAAATAGTGAGATATCTTGCAGAGGGATGCAGCAGTCTCAAAATTGCAAAGCTTCTGAAGCGTGATCATCGAACAATCAAGCGTTTCATTCAAAATAGTCAACAGGGTCGCAAGAAGCGTGTGGAAAAACCAAGGCGCAAAATAACTGCCCATGAACTGAGAAAAGTCAAGCGTGCAGCTGCCAAGATGCCACTTGCCACCAGTTTGGCCATATTTCAGAGCTGCAACATCACTGGAGTGCCCAAAAGCACAAGGTGTGCAATACTCAGAGACATGGCCAAGGTAAGAAAGGCTGAAAGACGACCACCACTGAACAAGACACACAAGCTGAAACGTCAAGACTGGGCCAAGAAATATCTCAAGACTGGTTTTTCTAAGGTTTTATGGACTGATGAAATGAGAGTGAGTCTTGATGGGCCAGATGGATGGGCCCGTGGCTGGATTGGTAAAGGGCAGAGAGCTCCAGTCCCACTCAGACGCCAGCAAGGTGGAGGTGGAGTACTGGTTTGGGCTGGTATCATCAAAGATGAGCTTGTGGGGCCTTTTCGGGTTGAGGATGGATCCAGGCCGTCTTTGTTACTTCGGAAACATGGCTCGAACAATTTCTCTTCAACGACGTAATCCGATAACAACCGATCTCTTTACCCGTCGGCTTCCACAGTTACAACAATACAACAGCTTCTTGTCATTTTTGTGTTTCTTTTTATTGCTGTATAACTGATTTCAATTGAAAGCCTACGTGCGCTAGTACCTCTTGCCACGAGTTCCCAGAATTCTTTGCGGTTTTACCCCTGAGTGACGTCACATTTTCAATCTCTATTAAAAGGAAGTTTTTCCCGCTGTCACCAAAGCACTTGCTCAGAGGGGATAATTTAATTATTGGGATTTTCTCTGGGGTTTTTTGTATCATTGTAGGATCTTTGCCTTGCAATATAAAACACATTGAGGCAACTGTTGTTGTGATTTGGTGCTACATAAGTAAAATTGAATTGAACCAGAATTCTATTAGAAGTCATTATGAAAGACCGGACACATTGGCAGTCAAGATAAGGAAATGTCATGTTGTTTATTTATTATTCACAGGTGAACACAGCAGAGGCGTGGAGGAGTTCATACCACACATTCGGCACATTCAGCAAGGCAAAATGTCAGTGACTAATCAGAAATAGAAATCCTTCATGCAGGGACACATAAATGCCCCAGGTCAGAAACACTTTTTCACCAACACAGTTTGAAACTTCTGTCACTATCAGTCTATAGATCTCTATAAACTGGTGTTTACTTCTGTTTATTTGCCTTTTTCTTATCTGTATGCAGGAAAGCCTGCTTGGAATTCATGTGCCTATGAAACGGTCAGTAACAGTCCAAACATTTGAAAAGCACAGGAAGTATCAGGACGATCAACACTAAAATGCTTGAGAGTTGGGAAAGCCCTGTGGTAATGCACCTCCTTTATTCTGGCACTTTACTATAGGGAGGAAATGTCAGTTTGTGTGGAGTGTTCTTAGCCCTCATCGATGTTCTTTAAATAAAGTATGTTTATCACTACCTGCTCACCTCCAGGGTCCAAGCTTTAGTTTGGAATTATCCATAGAAAAGGTTTACATTTGACAAAATGAGAGAGAAAGACCGATCCATCTAATTTGGTTTAAAATGGAGCACTGTAACAAAAAATAATTTCCCCCAGGGATCAATAAAGTATTCTGATTCTGATTCTGATTCTGATTCTGATTGCCTTCATGCTGCTGCCTCTTCTCGGAGTGACAACTTAGGGTTGTCACTGTGTGTGTGTGTGTGTGTGTGTGTGTGTGTGCGCGTGTGTGTGTGTGTGTGTGTGTGCGTGTGCGTGTGTGCGTGCGTGTGTGTGTGCGTGTGTGTGTGCGTGTGTGTGCGTGCATGTGAGCATCATCGCCTCAATCTCCATGACAATGATATCCTATTCAGCTAGGCACCTGCCAGGATAAGAGGTGAGTGTGGAGGAGTTCAGTCAGTCAACCAGGGAAAAAAAGCATCAAAATGGCCACCCCACCCTCACCAGGTGTTGGTATACTGAAAAGGATCAAACTTCCAAAAATTCATTCAGCTAAATTTACCTCTTGAAGTCACCCAGGGTGCAGAAACTGCAGTAGCCATGGCAACACATTGCAGACAGTGACCAGATTGTGCAGCTGTGTTGAATGGGAAAATAAACATCATGCTTAAGAGACAATACCACTACAGAAAACATCACAAACATCAATTTATCTGTGATGCAGGGAAGTTTCACAACGGTGTATGTGCCTATATGGACCTGTGACCTGTTTATAGGACAGGTTTTTTTGTTATCTGGTAAAAGGATGACTTGACAGACGGAACCAGTCTGAAGCAAGCCCTCATTGAGGAGCAGCGATTCCACAGTTCCAGTTAATTGGATGGCGAGCCAACCCAAAAGTGAACAGGATTTGCTGAGGTTTTATTTCAAGCCAAAGTTTCGTTCCCATTGAAGCTTCAGATACCTGCAGGACTACGAACTTTCTTCCTTCATCGGAGTGTGGTAGGACAAACATTAAACAAACTGAACGGGCCCCAACGATCCATCAGTTACCAGACATTATTCACTCATACATTTGACTCAGAGAAAGCTGTATGCGCGCACTTTTATTTAGTTTGTTATTTTGGGGGGAAATATTTTGTATTTTATTTCATTGCTTTCATTACATTTGTTGCAGCTGCTGTGTGTCAAATATAACAAATTTGTGAACAGTCTACTGTGGTGTGGTCTCTCTTTATTGGTGTTTATACCTTGGGCTCCTGTCGATCCTAGATTATCTGATATTGTCTAGTGGGAGTTCGGTCATTCTTAATAATAATTCGTAAGTTGGGTTACACAAGACAATAGAACAGCAGTCCCCAAACTTTTTTGTGCCACGGACCGGTTTATGCCCGACAATATTTTCACGGACCGGCCTTTTAGGTGTCGCGGATAAATACAACAAAATAAAACTAGTACCGGTACCGAAAAAAAGAAGATTTATTCATAACACACGTGAAAAGACCCAGGAAAACTGAGTTAACGATAAAAACGATAACAAAATAACGCTGAAAACCGATAAAAACCCTGAAAACCATACATTTCATACCTGACCCTCAACTCTCACGGCCCGGTACCAAACGACTCACGGACCGGTACAGGTCCGAGGCCCGGGGGTTGGGGACCGCTGCAATAGAACATACCCTAAATGCTTAGTGGTTTTGCTGAAACCATATTATGCAGTATGAGTGGATACGGCTACTTTAGCAGATTTCATTTTTAGCTTTTTAACATTGGTCCATATTATTAAGAAATAAGTAACCTACTCTTACTTCAAGGATACTAACTAGTATGTCTTTTATTGAGGATCTGAGTGATCCATGAGTGATCAGTCTTGATTTGGTAAGGTTTAGGCAAGTAATTTGTACTTTAATTTGCATTTAAAGGTTAAAGCATTTCAACTATTTGGCTTGGTTTAGGAAATAATCATAGTTGAGATGATGGAAATAAGACCATATAAACCTCCAACCTTTACACAAAAGTGGATGTGTTGCTGGGAACATGCCAACACTCAACACATTTTAACTCTTGAATATCCAACTGACTTATTTCCAGGCCACCTACCGCCACCATTACTGAGACTAACAAGCTGATCTACACCACGGCAGCAGTGATCACTGAGATGCTTGGCTACAAGTTGAACAGCCACAAGGAGTAGTACCCTCCACGGAGAAGGAGACTAGAGGCCAAAATCAAGGTAGCACAGAGGGAGGTTAGCCAAATATCGAAGCTGCAGAAAGGTGCAATGCAGAAGGTGCCTAAAAAGTACAGCAAGCTGTCCATACCTGAGGCCTTGGAAAATGCCAAGCAAAGACTCACAGCCTTGACCAGCCGCTTGAAGAGGTACACCACAGAGATAGAAGGCAGGACAATAAACCATCTGTTCTGCACAGAACCAGCCAAGGTGTACTCTCAGTGGCAGGGGAACAATATGAGAACAGCACCACCAAGGCTGGAGACAGAGCAATACAGGAGAAGGACACAAACCATAATGGCAATGCTCAGTGGCTAGTGGATGTAAGAGCAGACCACAGCAACCTCCCTGAACAGGGTCCAGTAACCATCACAGTGGCAGACACCCAAGAAAGGGTCTCCAGTATGAAGAGTGCTGACATGGTTCCTACTAGCAGCACAAATGAACCAGCTACTAGTCGATGAGAGACACCCAGAATGGCTAACTGAAGGCCAGACAGTCCTGGTCCCCGAGGACACCCAGAAGGGATTGGTCCTATCCAACTATGGGCTAATAACCTGCCTCAGTACCAAATGGACGCTCCTGTCAGGCATCATAGAGGCTAAGATGAACAGGCACATGGGTGGCCTTGTTCATCTTCACTCAATACATGAGTGGGGCCCTGAAAGCAACTGGCAAGAATACCTACTGGCAGACCGAGCAGTCAGCTGAGACTGCAAGACCAGAGTGACCAACCTGTGCACTGCCTGGATTGATTACAAAAAGGCCTATGACTCAATGCCCCACAGCTGTATCCTGGAATGCCTAGAACTATACAAGATCAACAGGACCCTAAGAGCCTTCATCAGGTACTCAATGGGGATGTGGCATACAACACTAGAGGCCAACTCCAAGCCCATAGCACCACCATCAAGTGCGGGATCTGCCAGGGAGATTCTGTGTCCCCACTGCTGTTCTGCATAGGCCTGAACCCCTCAGTGAGATCATTAACAAGACTGGCTACGGATACCGACTACGGAATGGAGCAGTTGTCAGCCACCTCCTGTACATGGATGACATCAAGCTGTATGCCAAGAGTGAACGAGACATCGATTCACTGATCCACACTACCAGGCTATACAGCAATGACATTGGAATGTCGTTCGGACTGGAGAAATGTAGTCGGATGATAACAAAGAGAGGGAAGGTAGTCTGAACTGAGGGGATCAAACTACCAGAAGGCAACATTGCAGACATAGAGGACAGTTACAAGTACCTGGGGATCCCGCAGGCAAATGGAAACCATGAAGAGGCCGCCAGGAAAACTGCAACCACCAAGTACCTGCAGAGGGTCAGGCAAGTCCTGAGGAGTCAGCTGAACGCTAAGAACAAGATTCGGGCCATCAACATGTACGCCCTGCCCATGATCAGGTACCCTGCTGGGATAATAAGATGGCCAAAGGAGGAGATAGAAGCCACTGACATCAAGACAAGGAAGCTCCTGACCATGCATGGAGGGTTTCACCCCAAGTCCAGCACCCTGAGGCTGTACGCTAAGCGGAAGGAAGGGGGCCGGGGACTGGTGAGTGTCAGCACCATAGTCCAGGAAGAGGCAACGAACATCCACGAGTACATTAGGAAGATGGCCTCAACCGACCGCATGCTCAGTGAATACCTCAGGCAGCAGAAACCAAGAAAAGAGAAGGAATCATCATGGCAGGATAGGCCCCTGCATGGTATGTACCACCAGCAGATAGAGGAGGTCGCTGATATCCAGAAATCTTACCAGTGGCTGACCAAAGCTGGACTGAAAGACAGCACAGAGGCACTAATCATGGCAACACAGGAACAAGCTCTAAGCATGACATTGATAGAGGCTGGGTTCTATCACACCAGGCTAGACCCCAGGTGCAGGCTGTGTAAAGATGCCCCAGAGACAATCCAGCACATAACAGCAGGGTGTAAGATGCTAGCAGCAGGGCATGCGTGGAACGCCATAACCAAGTGGCCAGCATAGTGTACAGAAACATCTGTGCCGAGTATAACCTGGAAGTCCCGAGGTCAAAATGGGAGACGCCCCCAAAGATGGTGGAGAATGACCGAGCTAAGATCCTGTGGGACTTCCAGATACAGACGGACAAAATGGTGGTGGCTAACCAACCGGACATAGTGGTGGTAGACAAACAGAAGAAGACGGCCGTAGTGATCGATGTAGCGGTTCCGAATGACAGCAACATCAGGAAGAAGGAACACGAGAAGCTCGAGAAATACCAAGGGCTAAAAAACACCATAGTGGCAAACCTAACGCTACCCCTGACATCACTGGTGACCTGGTGGATGGTAAGAATTCAAGAGTTTGTGATTATTTAATGTTTAACTTTTTGAACCAGGCGGTGAATACAGCTTAGCAGTAAAAACAAAGAAACTTTAGCTGTTTGTGATTGTCAGTGGCATCTGTGTATGTTTCCATAGTTTGCATAAGAATCTGAGACTTCCACTGCATGAAGAAACGTTTTTGCGATGATTTGGTTAATTTGATTAAATTTACTCCTATGGGAGGACTTTGTATGTAAATGTGATAATAATATTTTTTCTCATTGGGTACACTATAGAGAACTGGATTTAATGACATTCACTAAACATGTCTGAGCATTTACGTCGATTCAAGCAATCTGGTAATCTAGTTACGCAGAACATATGGCTGAGAAGTTGAACTTACTATTGCCACATATTATTGCTCACTGCTCCAAAGAGCACAATGAGTTTTACATGTATTTACATTACATTTATAGATTGAATAACACAGCTTTTTGCTGATGGTCTTTCAGGTTTTGCTAGATTAAGCTAAAATGTTTCTCACTTCAACACATTTTGACTAAGGTGGCCTAAATTTAAAAAAAACAACTTAATGAATCTTTTGTGTGTGTGGGTTTACCATTTTCATTTTCAAGTTTTCCAGTGTCTAAGAATCAACATTCTGTTTTCATTGCAGCATAACTGGTTTTAACATGAGATCTTCAAGAGACAAGAATCCCAAACCCTAACCACAGCTAGCTGTTGAAAAATATCACCTCTGGAAAGATGCTCTATGTGAAATCTCCAAAGTGACTTCTGTTTTTCAGGGCACTCCTGAAGTCAGTGTAACAGATATTAAAAAGAGGAAGAACTGTGGGCAAAAGGAATCTCAGTTAGGGTGTTACTGTGTTGATGCATCTTTGTTTATGTGTGTGTGTGTGACTGAGAAATGCAAGAAGCGTGTGTGTGTGTGTGTGTGTGTGTGTGTTTGAGTGCTCTGATGCATGTGTGTGTTAAGTGAAACAGGAGGGTTCAGGCTTGACAGTCACGCACAGGCACACCTTGCCAGTCCCATCTCTCACTCACGTTTTTCTCCCTGTCTGCCTTCATCATATTCCACTCCTCCTCATCGTTTTTCTGCTCCTTCTTCCCCTTACCTTCGTTCCTTTCGTCTTTTGCACTTCCACTGTATCTCTTTTTCACCCACTTTATGCCACCGCTTTATCTCACTGGATAAAGCTTTCTCTGCTCTGGAGTTTGTTTTGCTCTCTGCTCTGCCTTTATCTTTCATTTGAATGCTGTGTATTTGCAGAAGCAGAGAAAGAGAGAGAGAGAGAGAGAGAGAGAGGCATAAATGAAGAGAGAGAAAGAGAGAGAGAGAGACAGCATCCCCATGTCAGGCCAATGATGGATTAGAATACTAAAATACTGAAGAGAGAAAGCAGGCACACTAGAAACTCAAATCTGACATGGTGTGTGTCTGTGTGTGCACACACATTTGTCCATGCAAATCTACTGCTTGGTAATAGAACAATAAAAAAAAGCGCTCCTTTCCATGAACACATCCTCCTCTAGTCCTCTCTCACCCTGGAGGCTTGTGTCGTATTGCTCTCTCTCTTCCTCTCAAAGGTGATTTAACGCATGACTTCTCTGCTTGTTTAGTACATATTATTGTAAATCACCAGTGTCCAGTCCATCCTCTGCCTCTCTTTCTCCCTCTTGTCATTCCATCATCAGGTATCTATCTTCACAACAAACAGCCGGAACAACAATTAAAATGAACAATGGGTTCCAGTAAAAGGATACTGCTCCAGCCTCTGCTAGCCACATAATTCAGACACCTGCTCCCCCCCAAGCTGATCTCAATTAACCCCTGCTATCAGGTAATGCAGAGGAAAATGGAGTGGAGTGGCTGTGAGGTCAAAGGAGACAGTTCATTGACTTTTGAAGTAATTTGCTTTAAACCACATGCTCAGTGTTGTCAATTTGAAAAGGAACATCTGGTAAGTGTAATCAAAGACTGATGTTGTCTTTGACCAAGGCAACAATATCCTCTTCTAGTATTTTTAAACCCATGTGGAAGAAATTTGGTGTTTGGAGAAGTTATTTTTGCTACCCAGCCCCAAGAAAGAAACATCAAGCTCAGCGCAGCAGGGAGTGGGAAATGAGACATCCACCCATGGAAATAGGAGCAGCAGTGTTTTCAGGTGGCAGATACATGGAGTGAACAGAACACTGACAGCTCAACTGCACTGCCATATCGATGATTTTCTGTAGAATCACAATAGTAGAGCAGCAGACCTTTGGTTGTGGAGGCGTTCAGGACAAGAGAGTATTTGCCATTAGGGCTCTTTTACCACTCCAAAGTAAGAACATAGTCTCACAACAATTTATGAAACTGTAACAGAATTGTATCTATTCATCGGTGCTTCTGGACAACTTCTTGGTTAGGACCAGAAAAAACTACCCTGTGACATTTAGGCAATAAAAAGGCTTAAACAAGAGGATTGTTTGTATTAAATCACAACAATTGGCACATTTTTCAAATCTTAATTTTTTTGTGATTGCTCATCATGTTATTATTGGGGTTTCTTAATAATATTGTAGGGTCTTTACCTTAAAATATTAAACACGTTGAATTAGCTGTTATTGTGAATTACATGTAAATTATACTTGAATTGGTTACTAGGGTAATGTGTGCTTCTGTAAAGGCGTACAAAATACATGTTAAGTCTGCACACATGAAACAAATCATGTTTAAATGGTTAAATTTAAAGTTGTGTTGACTGCAATTAAAAATAGGGTCAAACAACAGTTTTTTGATGAGTGAATAAATGCTTTGTGTGATCATTACAAATTTTGCTATGAGACTTTTTTTTTCTTTTATCATTTTACCAAGTCCACCCTGGAAACAACTGCTTGTTACTTATTTCTGAACAAGTAATGTAACGTTTACTGCTTACTTAGCTTTACAGGTTTAACGCCAAAGAAAACTAGCTGCTACCGGTGGCTGATGTGAGCAAGTTAGCTAAGAACAGAGGGTTTGAGCAATATTGCATTCGCCTTTTTTGGGAAATCAAACAGTTGATCTAGGATTCAAATATTTATCAGACTGTTCTGTTAATGGAAAGCACAGATGAGGAGCTAAGATATAACTGAGTAAGATTAAAAAAACTCAGTGAGATAAAAAGGCTGTGGTCGTCACACATCATCTTAAAGATGACAGCTGATAATACCAGAAATTTTAGGTTCCTGTTACCTGAGTTACCTAATGTATTTACCCCTAAGCTATATGTCAGTCACTGATATCCTCCACTCTCATTTCAGGCATTTACCTCAAAGTTCAGCAAAGTTTTTCTTGGGGCCCATCCACTTTGCACTGTCAGTGATTATTTCACCGGTAGTAGCTCACAGGTCTCCTTGCCAGTGTGGACGTTGCTTAAGTAATGTGTTACTGAACTATATAGTAGCCAAATGACTATTTAAGCTAACTTAGAAAGAAATTAACCTTGCTAAGTTGTCAGGTCAGATGGATTTTTTTTCTGTTTTTTGTTGCTTGTCATTCTCTCCATGTGTTGGTTTAAATGTCATCTTTACATAAAAATGATTTGCTTCAGTCCATTCCCAGTATTTGATCTCAAGACACTGATTTTATATTAGCCAGCTTCTATATTACATTATATGTTAGATCTGATGTCTCACATGAAGAAATTTTAATTTTTTGAGTCTACATTTTGACTCACACATCTGAACCCACATCAAACAAAATTAATGGGCTGGTCTGTTTTTGACCCCCACAAAGGTTTCTATCAGTTCCCTCACCTGAACAATTACACTTCAAATAAGCCAGTTGTTTAAGGGAAACGTTTAAAGTGTTGAACAGCCTGGAGGCCGAAGACAAGGAAGGACCCCATCAGAGTTAACTGTAAAAACACCCCTTCTACATTAAACCTTTTGACCAAGGTAGCATTGACAACTTACAAAGGTTGCAGATTTGTTATATTCTCAGTGCTTAAGCTGTAAATTCGAAACAATGTTTGCTAAAAATCATCACATACAGGTAACAAATTCTGCGTCTTCTATAGTGATTTCAACTTAAGAACTTGCTGAGACTACACATGAAAAAAGGAAAATGTGCTGTGAATTGTTCATTTATATCACAGCAGATTCAGTTTAAGCAGAAAGCTGATGCTGGCCTGTTACTCATCTTGGAGAATAAACTCTTACTGAGCATATAAATTCTGAAATTCCAGCCTCAAATTTACACTGTCATTTTTCTTTATTTTAAATCTAACATGGTCAAACTTTTATTGAATGTTTTTGTCTAATCACCTGGGGAGCTTTTAATGTTTAATTAGGTAATTTTAGCATTTGTTAGGGTGTGGATGAATCCATATTTGAGTCAGAACAGTATATATACAGGGAGTGCAGAATTATTAGGCAAATGAGTATTTTGTCCACATCATCCTCTTCATGCATGTTGTCTTACTCCAAGCTGTATAGGCTCGAAAGCCTACTACCAATTGAGCATATTAGGTGATGTGCATCTCTGTAATGAGAAGGGGTGTGGTCTAATGACATCAACACCCTATATCAGGTGTGCATAATTATTAGGCAACGTCCTTTCCTTTGGCAAAATGGGTCAAAAGAAGGACTTGACAGGCTCAGAAAAGTCAAAAATAGTGAGATATCTTGCAGAGGGATGCAGCAGTCTCAAAACTGCAAAGCTTCTGAAGCGTGATCATGGAACAATCAAGCGTTTCATTCAAAATAGTCAACAGGGTCGCAAGAAGCGTGTGGAAAAACCAAGGCGCCAAATAACTGCCCATGAACTAACTCAACTCCCAGTCCTACTGCCAGTTTCTGGAAGACACCTTCTTCAAGCAGTGGTACAGGAAGAAGTCTGCATCCTTCAAAAAAAACATGATTTCCATGCAGGACAATGCTCCATCACACGCGTCCAAGTACTCCACAGCGTGGCTGGCAAGAAAGGGTATAAAAGAAGAAAAACTAATGACATGGCCTCCTTGTTCACCTGATCTGAACCCCATTGAGAACCTGTGGTCCATCATCAAATGTGAGATTTACAAGGAGGGAAAACAGTACACCTCTCTGAACAGTGTCTGGGAGGCTGTGGTTGCTGCTGCACGCAATGTTGATGGTGAACAGATCAAAACACTGACAGAATCCATGGATGGCAGGCTTTTGAGTGTCCTTGCAAAGAAAGGTGGCTATATTGGTCGCTGATTTGTTTTTGTTTTGTTTTTGAATGTCAGAAATGTAACTAAAACTAAAAACTACTTCCACAAACATTCAGCTTTGATATTAATGAGTTTTTTGGGTTCATTGAGAACATGGTTGTTGTTCAATAATAAAATTAGTCCTCAAAAATACAACTTGCCTAATAATTCTGCACTCCCTGTACAGCTGACGCAGCAGCTTCATGAGAAAGACTGACCAGGCTGTGAGTGTTTGAGAAGTTAATTAACAATAATCCCATCACTTTTCCTTATTAATTTAACTCTAACATACTTTATGATGGACTGTTTCTTACATTGCACTTTTCTATTCAAGCACGCCGTACAGCATGCCTCCTTCACCGACATGCATATAAGCACCTGTGTTTTCTATCTAATATTCATACAGAACATTTTGATTACTAGATGACAGAGATGTTTTACTCTATAAAAGGACACCTTGTGAACATTTCAGTGGTACAACGTGCCAAGTTGTCTTTATACTCTGCAGTGACACAGCAAACCTGTGTTAAAGCTTCATGAAAATGCATAACTGAGACAGTGACTGGGAGGATAAATGTTTTATTACTTTTAGTATCCACCAAACTGCAGGCCTGAAAACGTGAACCCAACATCATTAACAATAACGCTTCAAAAATGTCCAAAATGAGTGGCACATTGTCTTTGTCAAGCTTGTATATGTGTATGGCATCCTCTCCTGTGTTGCTGTTTTTATTGCCTTCTCACAGAACATCAGTAGTTGCTGTGCAGACCTCCTCAGTATTTAAAGATAAGAGCTTTACTCAGTCTCTTATCATATTTCACTGATTGACACATGCTTTGTCTAAGACCTTCATTAGGCCTTTGAGATTGTGTGTATGATTCCTAACAGTTGCATCTAACAGCAGTGCCTGAGGAAACGGAGAGGTTACAGTACCCCGCAGACCTGTCACCTCTCACTATGTCTGCCCTAAACCCTTCATTCTCTTTGTAGTCTGTTTCCTTGGCGACTTTACAAAACAAACCTCTTCCTCCTCCTCTTCTCTGTGTTTCCTTTAACATTCTGCAGAAGAAGAAAACAAGAAAAGCTCTTGTTTTCTGCTCTTGCATTACCCTTCTCCTGTTTACTTTATTATATAGAATTCTTGATTCCTGTCTTATTCTTTTCCCGCTTTATTCCAGTTGCTCTTTTCTTTCTTTTCTTATTTCTCTTTCCCTTCATTTCCTGTTGAGTCTTATTCTTTTGTCTGTCCTCAATTTTCCTTTATTCTCCTAGTTTATCCTTCTGATTTTTATCTCCCTACTTTTGGCTTTTTTACCCTACTTCATTTTTTTCCTTCCCCTCTTCCCCATTCCACGTCTCTCTTTTCAATTCCATCTTGCATCTTTCATGGACTTTATTCTTTGCTCTTCCTTCTCTGTGATTCTCTTTTAGTGTCCTTTTCTGTTTTTAATCCTTCCCTCTCCCTTTTTTCCTTCCTTCCTTTAGACTGTCTTTATCTCTTTTGTTTCCTCTTCCTTCCACTCCTCTTGTCTTCCCTTTTGCTGTTTCCTTTTTATCGCCTTTACTTCTTTGACGTCTATTCTTCTTCCTTGTTTTTTCTTTTCTTCAAACTTACTGTTTCTTTCATTACTTCTTCCTTCTGTTTTCTTTCTCTCATCTTGTCTCCATCTTCCCAACCATCTTTCCCCCTCTCCTTCCACTGTCTCCTTTCTTAGCTCTGCCCCATCAGTGGCGCCCCTGCAGATGGAAGCTAATTTTACATGTTCCACAAAAATAGGAAATGAGAGAGGAAAAAAGTCGTGTCAGCAAGAGATTTATAAGACACAGAAAATCGAGAGCTGGCAATTCTCTACCATGTTTGTGCTCCAGGGCCAGTGATTTAGCTATCACTGCCTGGTAGCAGTGATAGGACACACACACACACACACACACACAGCTCCTCCCCAGGAGGTCAGATGATAAAAAGATGGCCTTATTTCTCTAACATACATTTCTCTCTTTCCCACTCTCTTCATGTTTGTCCGTGTTCATGAACCTGTCAGGGAGCTTTTTGATTTGTTCTGCTGTTTTAGAGATCATATTGTTTCTGGTGTGTTGTTTTTATTAGCACTGCTTTATTCATATTACTGCCTGTGGCAGGGCAAAGGGGATGGAGCGATAAAGAAAGAGAGAGCTGCGTGGTCTTGATATATGGCAGGCAGCATGTGTGCAAATTGGGGGGGGACGTCTGTCCAAGCATCCAAGGCTGTGCTGATGAGGGTGGCAACATTACAGTGCAATTGTCAAAGTATAATGACAATTTTTGACAAAATGCAGTCCTTGCTTGATCCCTGCACTTGTATGCACAAACACACACATACTTGGCACTTGAACTGAGAGACAAGCGTGTAATTTATCATTCACTATGGCTGGAAAGCAGAGACAGTGGCAGAGCTACTGGGAAGGCTCCATTCATCACTGTGATAAAGTTTGACTTGTGAGTTGTATATGAAGACCTCTTTTCCCTTCAGTCATTGTCAGGATGACCCTTAGACAGGTAAGCCACAACCAGTGACACTAATCATTATTCATAAAGTTAAAAAACTAAACAAGTGACAACAACAAAACAGATGTTATCATGATAAAAATATAATTAATTGATTTATGACCTGCTGTAATTTAGAAGTAAATATTTTAGTAATATTTGTGTAGCATATTAAATTAATATTTTTAACAGTTTTCTTACATAAGGGGAGAACTATTAGAGCCCCTGTGAAGAGTATTTCCCAAGCACTGTTAAACCAAGCAAGGAATTTTTAACACAGCTGTTCAAAACATCCTCGTTTATTTTGGATGCTTACATTATTTTACTTTGGACACAGAAACAAAAGTATTTTACAAAATCATTTTTCAACATTTTTTGGTTTCTTTGTTTTTTACCAGGGACAAAATTATTAACCCTTCTGATGCTAATAGTCAGTTGTGTGTCCTTTTTGCTGGATAAGAGCCTGCAACCATTCCTTAGTAGTAGTTTTGAACTGATCTCACAAACATCTATGAGCAATCCCAACCCATTCTCCTTTGGCAGATCGCTTGGGGTCCTCCAGATTTGATGTTCTTCTGGTATGGACCTGGGCCTTAGGTCCACCCTATAGGAGTATCAATGGGATTCAGGTCAGGGCTTTGCACAGGCCAGTTTTGGGTCTTTGTTTTGTTGGAAGAATGAGATGATGTATGAACCAGTTCCCGTTTTACTGCTGACAGCTGGAAGTTTTCAGAATCTTCATAAATCCTTCTTTCTTCATAATTATTTCCACTGTCACAAAATTCCCCAGATCCAGAAGCACTGAAGCATTCCCACAGCAACATACTGCAGAGACTGTTCTTTGGGTTGTAAGCCACTCCCTTCTTTTTCCAAACATAAGCAGCGTCTCTCTGGGCACAATTCCAGCATGCATGATCTTTAGCATACGTCAGTCTTGCTTGTAACTGTGTGTTCTGTAGTAGTGAAGTTTTTCTTGGCCTCTAACCTTGCGCTCCATTCTTCTGCAGTGTTCTAGTGATTGTCTACTTTGAGACTACAATAAGTTGTTTTAGACGCATCTCTCACTAGTTTTCTTTCTAGAGTCTTTGAAATCTTTTGCTTAATTGACAGGCTTATTCTGTACCGTGTGGCTCTCTTTAAATTTCTTCATTACACTTTTCAGTACAGTTCTCAACACTGTCAAGCACTCAAAACTCTGCATATCCATCTCATGCTTTATGGGCATCAACAGTCTAAAGTGAATTGTTTTTTGGTTTTGGTATCATAATTTCTCAAGTGACAACTCTTGTTAAAGTACAACATATACATTTGCAGATAATCCTCAATATTAACTTGATTTTTTCCGGTAGTAATTATGTTATTATATGCAAAAAGAAATACTTTATGCTTTCTAAAGAAAACTAGTAAGGAATGCTATGTTGAAATTCCATTGCTCTGTTAAAAAAGCACTTGGGAAAATTTGGACAAAATGTTACATTTTATGAGGTGGGGGTGGAGTGGTGATTGTGGGCTAAGAATTTTGTTTGAGGCATTTTGGTATGTACTAAGTATGCCTTTTATATACCAGTTCAAAATATTGTCTAAACTTTACAATTGGGTGTGTACAAAAGGACGAAAAACCGCTGCCAGAAAGTATTTGCTGAGACTACAACAAGCCACTTTCAATTTTTCTCTAGACCGGTGATATGAACAGCTTTATTATGCGTATTAATAAATGCATTATATGAACACCCTACCACAACTGGGATTTCTGTGCTCGTCAGACCTTTTACCTTCAGTCACATTCAGAAAGAAAAAAGAGGCAT
This sequence comes from Maylandia zebra, assembly GCF_041146795.1. Classification (NCBI taxonomy): domain Eukaryota; kingdom Metazoa; phylum Chordata; class Actinopteri; order Cichliformes; family Cichlidae; genus Maylandia; species Maylandia zebra. Next base: position 2,677,019 of record NC_135168.1, on the reverse strand, counting down.
GTTTAGGTTAGAGGGCAGAGCGTGGGGATCGAGGGGTTCTACAGACAAATGGCAAAGTCAATTTTTTCAATTTTGGAATTATAATTTTACAGCAATGAATCTAAAATAGTTGTGTGTATGTAATTTCTTTCCATCCTCTGTTTTACAGCCAGCTGAGGGAAAATGACAGGAGAAGAAGCAGGAGTAGCATGGCTTTAGATGGGCCAGTGGTCAGAGATGTGGACCCCCCAGTCCCAGAAGAGCCTAGGTTGGAGACAGTAGCCCTCTCTGAGTAGAGCGGGATGACATCAAACTGGCCACCATCTGCACCCTCCTGCTCATCTTCTGTTTGTGTCAATTCCTCCTCTTCCTTACTGTCCAACACCTGTCGGGGAACAAAGTGTGAGTGAAAGTTATTGTTGCATTTTTTCTGCTTGGACATTTTCACATTTCACAGTGTTGAAAACAGTGCCACTCTCTGGGTCCTGGTGAGGAGGGGAACGTGTCAAAGCTTTTATGTGTTCTCTTGAGGTACGAAAATAGAATTTGAAACTCAAGAACTGAATCTATATTAATTATTTAAGCTATTAGCACATGCCTAATTACATTGTGTGTTGTTCTGTTTTGTTTGAGCAGCGCCCTGAGTCATTGCAGTGATATGGGTGCTAGTGCTGCTGGTTAAATCTAAGACCTATGTAAAGTTGCTTTACTCATAATATGCCACGAGCCTTCAGATGAAACTGCTACTGATCCTGGCCTGTTGTATGTATTTATATATATCTGACTGGGATTGTTTGAGTCTTTTTTAACATTTGATTATCTAGTGTGAAAATCAGAAGCTCCAAATAGGGCTGAGATGTGCAGCAGGTATAAACTGAGAGAAATGAAGTGAGTTAAGGTTAGGGCTGTGCGATATGACCAAAATCTCATATCCTGATATAAGACATTTATCGTCCTGACAACGATATAAATCACAAAAATGTAACATTTTCTGTAAATTCTGTGAATCTCGGACAGCTCGACTTTCCTGACATGTATTGAGCTGGGCGTGCTGTAGTCGAGTGTTTTAACCGATGAATGAAACAATACATTTTAAGACATAAGTTGTAACGGCTGCCGTTTTCTTTGTGAGTATTTATTACACAGCGTGCTGCGGGGAAAAGCCTGTTCTAACGTTTGAGTCTAAGGTTTATTTTTTTAGCACCTGACGGCTCTTTTTGCTTCTCATCCCTAAACTCTCCGCATACTTTTTCACGTGATTCAGTTTATTTTGAAAAGCCTCAACAGGATCTTGAGCTTTATTGTGAAACGAGCCACGCAATGGTTTTACCATCATTGTTGCTAATGACAACACATAAAAACAGACACTTGTCCATCAGTAGTGTGGTGATATTAAACATAAGAGAAAGAGAGAACTTTAAGAAATGAATATAACCACCACAGTGACATCAAAACCATGAAAAAATATTGCTGTAAACAGTTTCAATTTCACGACACCACGAAACAAATGATAGCATGATAGGAAACGATAGATGTTTTTATATCGTCATCCGATATATATCGTTATATCGAACAGCTCTAGTTAAGGTGGGTGCTGTAATGCTTTGAGGATGCAAGACGGAATGAGCCGAGGAGCGACAAGATGTGATGAAATAAGACAAATAACATATTAGTGAGTAGAGGAAATGATGAAAGGACACAAAGAAAAAAGGAGGAGGAAAGGAAGAGGATTTGGGGGAAGAAGTAGGAAGGGGAAGACACAGAGCATGAATAAATTCATGCTAATAAAGCCTAAGCGATGCACTGCTTCCAACCAACACCTCAACTAATCTGTTCACTGGAAGAGAGACAGGCAAACACAGAGAGCGAGCGAGCAGAGGAGGACAACCAAGACAGAGAGAGAGAGAGTTGGAATCCCCTCTTGTCCACTGGCCCAGATTATCTCTGGCAGTAGATGCATGCTGGAAGCTAGAGAGCCACAGCCGTGGCAGATTGTGGCCTTTCCAAGGTTACATTAGGCAGGGCCACAATTGGCTTGGACCACATTTATTGGTCAGTGACGGACAAGAGCAGCCGGGAACCATGGTTCTCAAAAGATGTGTTCTCACCACATTTCAGAGAGTGTGTTTATGTGTGTGCATGTGTATGTGTGGGGTGGGTGGGGGAGGGTGTGTGCGTGTGTGTGTGTGTGTGTGTGTGTGTGTGTGTGTTTAGTGACAGAAATAGTGTGTCAGTAACAATCTGTCAGGACAAGGAAGGTAAACAGTGTTTGGTCAAATCTAAAAATAGACATAAATTAAAATGAAGCAGTAAGTAGGTAATGCAATCTGTGTAATTTCGTCTCAAACAGATGAAACCCATTTTACAAGCATATATTCTGACGGGGCGGCACTTTTTTTCTCACGGTTTGCACATGAGCACTGTGGATAGAAAAATGATGGGCGAGCAGCGTGTGCTGGCTCTGAGGTCAGTTACAATAAGTACTTTGTGTGGAAACAAAGCATTAGCGAGTAAATAAACGTCAGTGGTCCGCACTGTAGATTATTGTCCTCTTGGTCAACACCTTGGCCAACTGTGTGTGTGTGTGTGTGTGTGTGTGTTGGAGTGTGTGTGCTTCTGTGCGGATTATTTGTAGCAGTGGAGAATGCAAACATGGCGCACAGCCCAGGTCTTGTCTGAGGCCTTTAGTGCTTGGTTAGAAAGAAAGCAAATGTTTAGATGTCTGACTTCATGTATCACTTCTGGACCCAGAAATGGGATTTGTTATATCTGACTTTTCTCTGCTCGTTTTTTCCTGTGTTAGAAGATTTTCATTGTTTCCTATTGGACTTGGCTCCTCTCCTATTGAGTTATACCTACACAGAAGAAATAGGTGCGTTACATCTCATAAATAGCTCTTACAGATCACTCCAGCCTTTTAACAGTAACATACCTCCGGGGCTCACTGTTCAGGCCACTAAACTAAATCTAGAGCGGACCTGCTGGAACTGGTGTGGTAGATGACGCCTGCAGGGCTACTCGGGGCCACCAGTTTTTCATCAGTATAGGCAGGGTAGACATCCGGAGAATAGCGGCGGTTCCCTCAGTCCCCTGTTCCTCGCTTACATTCTAGCTCTGCACTGCTGACTGGGCCATACTCATTGGATCAGAGAATAGACTCTTTAAATAGAGAGCCAATCCAGATTAACTGTATTGGGTTTAGGGTAGTGTACAAAGTTTGAGTTGCCCCCAACGTGGTGTGAATGCTGGATAAAGTGTCATGTTCCTGAGCCTGGTGACTCAGTGTTTTGATTATTAATATTCGTTGTTTCAGTTAGTTTCTGGTTATATTTCAGTGATTTTTAGATCTCAGGTTTTGTTCTGTGTGTCACGTCAAATCAGTTCTGTTTTGTTGTCTGTTCTTTCCCGGTCTCTATATTTGTGTATCTCCTGTGTCTCCCCAGTCAGTTATGTCTCCGTGTCGTTGTTTGATAGTCTTGTCTCTGTTTCAGCCGTATCTCCTTGTCAAGTCTACGTCACCGTGCCTGTCTTGTGTTTCCTGTTTTACTTTGATAGTCTCATGTCCTTCGTTCAGTGTTTTCACTTTTGCTTCCCCTTTGTTTCATCATGTCAGATTAGGTTCATATGTGTCGCCCTCCATTACTCCCTTGTGTATTTAAGCCCTGTAATTTCGTTTGTCCATTGTTGTGTCGTTAACTACCTCTATGTCCTGTGTGTTATCTCTGTTCTCCTCAAGTCTCCTTGTAACTCCTAGCTTCTTTTTTTCCCATTTTCTATTTTATTAATTCTGTGTCCCTAGCTTCCTAGTTTCCTGTTTAGGTTTTGTTTTTCCATGTTTGAGATGTCTGAGTTGTTGCCACAAGCTGCCTCTCTCAGTTCACCCCTCTTGTGTTTCAAGTCCTGCATTTGGGTCCTACATCTTGCCTGCCACAGCATAAAAGAAACATTGGGTGAAAAGGCTTAGTAGTTGTAGAAAGTTCTTTAAGTGCTCATCAAGCCCTCATCAAGAAGCTGCAGAAGAACACCAGAACTGTGAATTGGGAAGCAGGCAGAAATAACAGGATTGGGGCAACTTGCATGAGCCCGAGGACGACTGCTGGAGTTCCAACAGCAGGCTAACATCAATGGGTGAACACAAACCAAATTACTTTTTGGTTTGTGTAATTGTGTAACCCCCTGACCGTGGCTCAGGGGGTTGGGAAGCGTATCTGTAACCGGAAAGTTGCCGGTTCGATCCCTGGGCTCTCTGTCCTGGTCGTTGTGTCCTTGGGCAAGACACTTCACCTACCGCCTACTGGTGATGGCCAGAGGGGCCGATGGCGCGATATGGCAGCCTCGCTTCTGTCAGTCTGCCCCAGGGCAGCTGTGGCTACAACTGTAGCTGCCTCCACCAGTGTGTGAATGTGAGAGTGAATGAATAGTGGCATTGTAAAGCGCTTTGGGTGCCTTGAAAAGCGCTATATAAATCCAATCCATTATTATTTACTTGAACTACAAATGGCACTTGACAGAAAAAGCCTAGATGATGAACAGCTTTAATGTTTTCCCTGAAAGAGTTTAGTTTAATATGTTCCAGTTTACCAAACTGTTTGAAATGTTTGATTTGAGTAGAGATGCACCTGAGTGTGTAAGTGGGTGTGAGTATATATGTATATGCACACAGTACTATTATATTTTTCATGTAATTGCTAGGCTTAATTATTGTAAATAAATGTTGGTACTCTTAAACCAGGGAAAGTGTTATAGGAAGCCTTGATCTGTGGGTAAAAGGCAGTCGTCCTCCCTGCCTTACCTGGGCAAAGCATCCTTCTCTCCTAATCTGTTCACCTGCTGCTCATCTTTAATCAACTGTAATACTTAAGGACCAGTGCAGCCATCCAGACCAGTGCGGCCATCCAGACTCCGGGATATTATTTTAGAATGGTAAACGGTAAACATGACTCCCCGAGTTGTCACCCCGTGTTCTCCCGATTTGACTCAACTTCCTAGGGTCTATCACGACAGTCTTCAGCAAGGAGATGGCTCCTTCACTACCTCCCTACAGGCTATAAGACAGCTGCACAGGCCTTGTCCTGAGCTCCATTACCTACCAGCAAATTATACAATCTCTCCCGCCCTGAGAGGGAGTCTATGGAGAAATACATTATGGATTCCCTCACCGCTGGGATAATTTGACCATCTGCCTCCCACATAAGGGCTGGGTTGTTTTTTGTGGCCGAGAAAGATAAGACCCTCACTGAGTACCGTGGACTTAATCAGATCACAGTGAAAATTAAATATCCTCTTCACCCCAGTAATTCTGTCTTCAAACTCCTCCAGGGGGCCTCCGTCTTCACTAAACTGAACCTACGAAATCCTTACCATGTGGTTCGAATTCGTGAGGGAGATGAATGGAAAATGGCATTTAATACACGCCTCGGTCACTTCAAGTCTTTAGTGATGCCGTCCGGCCTTACTAATGCCCCAGCTGTCTTCCAGGCACTTATCAATGATGTACTCCGGGATTTCTTAAACTTGTTTGTTTATTTAGAAGAAATTCTTATTTTTTCTAAGAGTATGGGGGAGCACCAGGTCCATGTGCATCAAGTTTTGCATCGGCTCCTTGAGAACAGATTGTATGTGAAAGCAGAAAAATGTGAGTTTCATGTAACTACAGTATCTTTCCTTGGCTTCGTGTTTCAGGATGAAGACTTATCTGGAAAGAGTAAAAACCATGGCGGATTGGCCCACTCACACCACCTGAAAGCAGCTTCAGTGATTCTTGGTGTTTGCTAATGAGGGAGCCAAACATCCATTTGTTGTACTGACTGACCATAAGAATACACTAACCTCCTCAGCCACTGGTATTTCCCCTGTTGAGGTTGCTTTTGGCTATGAACCACCCCTGATCCCAGCCTTGGAGAAGTACCAGTTCTCTCGGTCCACCAACGTCTATGTTCTGAGTTACCCTTAGTTTCCTTTTGCACATATTTAAGCAATCATTATTTTCCTCAGTTTTGTGTTAAAGTGAAAAAAGTATCACAAAGTTTATTCTGCATCTCGCTGTCTTGCCGAAGTCCCACACTTGAGTCAAACTAAGTAAGCTGCAAAACACGACAGAAAGAGAGATATCTTAAGGGAGTCATGAGTTTTAGCTGGTGACAAAAATACCTATACATGTTGATGGGGGAAGGTAATGATGAATTAACCCACAAAGGGTTGGGAATCAACACCAGAGTGGCGTCCCCTCTTTACGAGAGGTGTCCCAGCTCAAAGCATGAAGGGGCCAGCACTTGACAGGTGTGTAGCTGACCTGTCTGGGTGGAAGTCAGCAGTTCTAAATACACTTCTTTGTTATTTAAATATGTCTCACTAAAGCTCTTCTGCCAACCGTGGCATTTAACCATTGTGAACATAAAACAAAGGAAATGTTAGAATTATGTTCCTTAATGTAAATGTTCTGGGAATTCCAGTGAAAAGATCTAGAATAATTACCAAACGTAAAAAGGAAAAGGCACAGATGGAGAAACCCATCTGTTGATTGTGGAAGATGAAAAACCCAAAAGATTTGTCTTCAATAATACTTTTTGTTGTTCACATAGAAATTCACGTAAAAGAGGAGAAGCAATATTAATCTCTAATACTATTCATTTTGTGTGTGGAAAGGAAATTAAACACGATGAAGGCAGATACTTCATAGTTAAAGGACTGATGGACCAAACATTGTTACACTGGTGAACGTGTATGCACCACCTGAAAGTGGACAGAATCTTTTAAATCTCTGTTTGACGCTGTATCAGTGGAAAATGAAGGAATCTGTATATGTGGGGGATCTGAACGTAATAATGAATAGTAATATGGACACAACTAGCTACAGGAACCTGTTGCTAAATTAATTAGAAATGTGTGGTGATGGTCGTGGTCCCTGTGGCTGTCCGGCTCACTCTGCAAGGCTTCGTGTGTTTTCGCTTTCGTTTTTGCTCACGCTCTCTCTACCTCTGCCTGGGCAGAGCTCACCACGGGCTCTCGCCTTTGGCCCACGCACCTGCAGGCAATTACACACCTGAGGCTCATTATCCAGCAGTTTCCTGGCCACTACTTAAGGTGGTGGCTCAGAGTTTCTCGTCGCTGGACTGTTGTAAAGACTCACGTTAGTGTAACCCTGGGTTTTATCAGCGGATGAGCTTGCTAACCTCTTTTATACTACATGCGCTGACATCCTTAACTCTGTGGCACCTCTGAGGATTAAACGTGCCAAATCCTCACAACCCTGGCTAAATGATACTACTCGCGCCCTCAGGCGTGAATGTCGTCGTGCTGAAAGAAAATGGAGGAAAGACAAACTCCACGTCTCTCTGGACATCCTCCATAATTGTCTATCTAAGTATCAAAAGTCTGTTAAAGCTGCCAAATCTGCCTTTTTGTCTAGCATTATTATGACTAATAGCCACAACCCCCGAGCACTTTTTAATACTTTTAACTCTGTGGTAAACCCTTGCACTACCACTTATAGGGATGCTTCCCCTGCTCTTTGTGATAAATTCTTAAAGTATTTCTCTGATAAAATCTCAGCTCTAAGGGCTTCTCATCCATCTCATCCATCATCAGTTTTAGACCCAGTTCCAGCCTCTGAATGCTTGACTGTCTTTCAACAGTTTGACCCAGTGTCTTATTCTGCTTTAAAAGATATAATTGATCATCTCAAAATCTCTGGTTCCCCGCACGATATTCTTCCTTCTCGTTTCTTTAAGGAAGCTTTACATGTTATTGGTCCTTGTATCTTATCTCTGCTGAATGCATCATTGTCATCAGGTTGTGTACCATCTGTCTTTAAGCATGCTGTTGTGCAACCTATTATGAAAAAGAAAAATCTTGACCCTAATGCTCTCACTAACTACAGGCCGATCTCCAAACTCCCTTTTATTTCCAAAATATTGGAAAAGGTAGTTCTAAAACAACTTCAGGCCTTTTTAGATGCAAATGGTATTAATGACAAGTTTCAGTCTGGTTTGAAACCTCGCCCCAGCACAGAGACAGCCTTACTTAGAGTTTTTAATGATCTTCTTTTAACTGTTGACTCTGGATATTCTGTGGTCGTAGTTTTACTTGACTTGTCTGCTGCTTTGACACGGTTAACCACAACATTCTTCTATCAAGATTGGAACATGTTGTTGGTCTCAAAGGTTTTATCTTGGTTTAAATCCTACCTCTCAGAGAGGTCGTTCTCTGTTGCTATGGGGCAACACTCCTCGGCTTCCACCCCTATTTATTGTGGTGTGCCTCAAGGGTCCGTGCTCGGTCCTGCTCTTTTCTCTTTGTACATGTTGCCCTTGGGATTCATTTTTAGTAAATACAACATCTCCTTTCACTGTTATGCCGATGATATCCAGATTTATTCACCTCTGAAATCCGATGTGACTGCTTCTTTGCAACCTCTGTTCAACTGTTTGCATGAAGTTAAAATTTGGTTATCACATAATTTTCTTACATTGAACAAGAATAAGACCGAAATCATAGTCTTTGGTAGTCACACTCCGCTAGACCAGTTAGCTGATGCCCTAGGCCCTCTCGCTAGCCATCTCTCGCCCACTGTAAGAAACCTCGGAGTGTTCCTGGATGGCTCTTTTAAACTCGAGAAACAGGTGTCCACTGTGGTAAAAAACAGCTTTTACCAGTTGCGTCAGATTTCCAAAGCAAAGCCGTTCCTTCCTTTAAAGGACCTTGAAACGCTTATCCACACATTTATTACATCCAGATTGGACTACTGTAACTCCCTCTACTCGGGCCTCCAACACTCCTCTCTTTGCCGGCTCCAGTTAATTCAAAATGCAGCTGCGCGTCTTTTAACAGGTACAAGAATTCATGAACACATAACTCCAATTTTAGCCAAATTACATTGGCTCCCTGTTAAATATCGTATAGATTTTAAAATGCTTTTGTTCACTTTTAATATTTTGAATAATTTAGCGCCCAGTTATCTTTCTGATTTACTCCATTCATACAATCCCAACAGAGCACTTAGATCGTCCAATCACAGGCTCCTAGCACAACCTAGGACTCGAATGAAGTCGAGAGGCGACCGGGCCTTTGCATCCGTGGCACCCAGACTCTGGAATAACCTCCCCGTTCATATTCGCACTGCCGAGTCGATCCAGTCTTTTAAATCACGTCTTAGAACTTATTTTTTTACTTTGGTTTTTGATTCTGTCTAGTTGGCTGTTTTAGCTTGTTGTGTTGTTACCTATTGTTTGTTGTCCTCTTTTATTGTTTGTTTTAACTGTCTCATGTTTTTATTGACTGAGAAGCACTATGGTCAACACTGTTGTTTTAATATGTGCTATATAAATAAATTTTGATTTGATTTGACTTTCTCTTGTGTTTTCCAAGCGTTATTTAGTGTTGATTCTACTTCGTCTGTCTGTAAACAGATTTCCCTAGACCTGTCTCTTGGGCATTTCCTTTATTCCCTGGAGTATTTCCCTGGCAGTGTGGCGAGTGTTGCATGGAGCGTGTTGGAGTACGTGAGCAGAGCAAGAGTGCAGAGCCCCCTTTCCTCCCTACCCTCGGATCCCCGGAGTCCCAATTCACTCCCAACACTTTGTATATAGTTCATTTGGTGTTTGTAAATAAAACACTCCATCCATCTGCTTCTGCTTATCCTTTTCAGCGTCGCGAGCTGTCATATGGCAAGAGGCAGGGTACAGCCTGGACATGTCGCCAGTCTGTGGCAGGGCTAACACAGAGAGACAGACAAACATTCACAATCAAACCAATGGGCAATTTAGAGTTTCCAGTTAACCTGTCCCCACTAACTGCATGTCTTTGGACTGTGAGAGGAAGCCGGAGTACCCGGCGAGAACCCACGCAAACACGGGGAGAACATGCAAACTCCACACAGAACAGATGGTGGAATTGAACTCAGGAATTGTTGTGCAGCAACAGTGCCAACCACCGTGCCACCGTGCTGCTTAAAAACAAGAGACTGTTAAGTTGAATCTTTCCGTCTACACTGGAGTGCGTTCAGTCAGCATGACAGGAAGAAATGATTTATCGATGGGTGGAGAAATTGCCACCCTCTCCAAAAGAATTACACCCACTACTTAGTAACCCCTTCTGT